>NC_069387.1:122464893-122767924 GCF_027475565.1 Acinonyx jubatus
TCTATACATTACTTAGTGCTCATCCTGATAAGCGTACTCTAAAATCCCTATCACCCATTTCAACCATTCCCTCACCCACCTTCCCCCTGGTAATCATCAGTTGTTCTCTATATTCAAGAGTGTTTTTTTATCTTTTTTTTTCTTTGTACATTTTGTTTCTTAAATTCCATGTATGAGTGAAATTCCATGTATGAGTGATATTGTTTTTGTCTTTCTCTGACTTATTTCACTTAGCATTATATCCTCTAGGTCCATCCATGTTGTTCCAAATGGCAAGATCTCATTCTTTCTCATGGCTGAGTAAGATTCCATTGTATATATACCACTTTTTCTTTATCAATTCATCTACTGATGAACACTTGGGTTGCTTCCATGTCTTGGCTATTGTAAATAATGCTGCAATAAACACGGGGGTGCATATAACTTTCTGAATTAGTGTTTTAATTTTCTTTTGGTAAATATCATCAATAATGGAATTACTGAATCATATGGTGTTTCTACTTTTCAATTTTTAAAGGAACCTCCATACTGTTTCCCACAATGCCTACACCAATTTGCATTCCCACTAATAGTTCATGAGAGTTCCTTTTTCTCCACATGCTCACCAATACTTGTTATTTCTTGTGTTTTGATGTTAGCCATTCTGACAGGTCTGAGGTGATATCTCATTGTGGTTTTCATTTGCATTTCCTTGATGATTACTAATGTTGACATTTTTTCATGTGTCTGTTGGCAATCTGTACATCTTCCTCAGAAAAATGTCTATTCAGGTACACTGCCTATTTTTTGGTATTGAGTTGTAGAAGTTCGTTATATATTTTGGATATTAACTCCTTATTGGATATATCATTTACAACTATCTTCTCCCATTCAGTTGCCTTTTGTTTTGTTGATGGTTTCCTTCACTGTGCAAAGGCTCTTTATTTTAATGTAGTCCCAATAGTTAAATTTTGCTTTTATTTCCCTTGTTTGAGGAGACATATCTAGAAAAATGTTTCTATGGCTGATGTCAAAGAAATTACTGCCTGTGCTTTCTTCTAGGAGTTTTACGGTTTCGGGGCTCACATTTAGGTCTTTATTCCATTTGAGTTCATTTTTGTGTATGGTGTAAGAAAGTGGTCCAGTTTCACTCTTTTGCATGTAGCCGTTCAGTTTTCCCAACACCATTTGTTGAAGAGACTGTCTTTTCCCCATTGTGCGTGCTTGCCTCCTTTGTCATAGATTAATAGACCATATAAGCATGGGTTTGTTTCTGGGCTCTCTACTCTGTTCCATTGATGTAAGTGTCTATTTTTGTGTCAGTACCATTCTGTTCTTTTTTTTTTTTTTTTTTTTAAGTAAACTCTATGCCCAATGTGGGGCTTGACCTCACAACCCCAAGATCAAGAGTTGCATGCTCCACCAACTGAGCCAGCCAGGTGCCCCGTTTTAATCAAAACAGCTTGTAGTATATCTTAAAATTTGGGATTGTGATACCTACCAGCTTTGTTCTTCTTTTTCAAGATTGTTTTGGCTATTCAGAGTCCTTGTGTTTCCACAAAAACTTGAGTACTATTTGTTCTAGTTCTCTGAAAACTGCTGTTGTTATTTTGGTAGGGATTGCATAAGATTTGTAGGTTGCTTTAGGCAGTATGGACACTTTAACAATATTGGTTCTTCCAATCCATGAGCATGGACTATCTTTCCGTTTGTTTGTGTCATCTTCAATTTCTTTCATCAGCGTCTTATAGTTTTCAGAGTACAGGGCTTTCACTTCCTTGGTTGTCTAATAATAGGTATTTTATTACTTTTGGTACAACTGTAAATGGGATTGTTTTTCTTAATTTCTCTTTCTGCTATTTCATTATGAATGTATAGAAATGCAATAGATTTCTGTATATGAATGTTGTATCCTGTGACTTTACTGAATTCATTTATCAGTACTAGAAGTTTTGGTGGAGTCTCAAGGGTTTTCTTTTTTTTTTTAATGGTTTTGTTTTTAATGTTTATTTATTTTTGACAGAGAGAGAGAGAGACAGAGCATGAGCGGGGGAGGGGCAGAGAGCGAGGGAGACACAGAATCAGAAGCAGGCTCTAGGCTCTGAGCTGTCAGCACAGAGCCTGACGTGGGGCTCAAACACACAGACCCTGAGATCATGACCTGAGCCGAAGTCGGATGCCCAACCGACTGAGCCACCCAGGCGCCCCTCAAGGGTTTTCTATATATGGTATCATGTCGTCTTCAAATACCGAATGTTTTACTTCTTCCTTACCAATTTGGATGTCTTTCATTTCTTTTTCTTGTCAGATTCCTTAAAAATTTAATATACTTTTTTAAAAAATTTTTTTAACGTTTTTATTTATTTTTGAGACAGGGAGAGAGAGAGCATGAACAGGGAAGGGTCAGAGAGAGGGAGACACAGAATCTGAAACAGGCTCCAGGTTCTGAGCTGTCAGCACAGAGCCCGACACGGGGCTCGAACTCACAGACCGCGAGATCATGACCTGAGCCGAAGTCGGCCGCTTAACCGACTGAGCCACCCAGGCGCCCCTTAATATACTTCTTAACATGGTTCTTTTTATATCCTTTCTCCAACTGATGGTGGAAATTATGTTCCTATTTATGTATGTTTTCCATTTAGATAAAAATATTACCTGTTGAAAGCTTTTTAGTGTCACAAATGACCTGAGATTTCTTTTAGGGAGCAAGCAATGAAAGACAAGGGCATGTTACCCTTTCTCTGACTGATGAATGAAAACTGACAGTAACAGAATGTCACATTTTAACAACTTACTACTTTAGAAAGATAATTATAGAATAGGTAATTCTGTAACCACACTACATTAAGAACTCCTAAAAACAATAAGTAGCATATACATTTTTAAAATGAACAACATACATAAAAGTAATTCACATAAGAAATATCCATAGAACAACTAAGAATGGTCAACAGACGTATGAAAACACACTAAACATTAATAATAAAGAAGTTACTTTTTTTAAAAGGCTGCTAATTAAAATATGAAAACATTTTCCTATCAGTTGCCAAAAATGAAAAGGATCAAGAATGTTCAACATGGATTGATAAGGACATAGAAAAATGAAAGTACTTATATACTGAGAGGATTATAAACTGGCACAAACTTTTTGAAAGTCAATAGGACAGTGTCTAATAAAATTTTAAACATATACACCTACCCTAATTCCCAGCAATCCCATTTTTAAAATCTAGCCTATGAAAATAGTGTAAATATATTTCTAAGAGCATTCATTATAGCACGAGCATGGGAGAGTGAATAAACTTTGGTATGTACATACAATGGAATATCAAGTTCTCATTTTAAAATGCAGAATATCTTTGTTACTAGTTTGGAAAAATATGTAAGATGTATTATTAAGCAATGAAAATAATTTGCAGATATATACGGCACTTCATTTTTATTTCTGAAAAAGAAACTGTGCTTGTATATATGAAAACAGAAAAACATATGCAAGTAAACACAACCAATTCTGAACAACAGTAACCTCTGGAGGGGAAGGGAGTTTGGTCTGAAGAGGAAGAACAGGGAAGACTTTTTATCTTGTATTTAATACTCTGCATGGTTTTCATGCATTTTAACAAGTATATGATTTTATTCAAAAAGTAAAGAAGCATTTAAATATAACATTTATTGGGTTTTGCATTTAATTGATTTATCTATTTTGGGGTTGCTTTATTATTGTAATACTTTATGAAGGGTTACTTTACAATCAGAATGAGACCATTCCCGCAGAACTTGTAAAGGAAAACAAACACACACCTAGAAGTAGCAGATTTTGTTGCCCGAGCCAGCATGGGTTCATTTCACTAAGGGATAAGTTAGATCTAAAGTAAATGTGTGAGATGAGTAACCCACCTAAAGCACCTAAAGCAACAAAGACGGTGAAGATAAAATGATAAACCCACCTGGACTATATCCAAAACCATGCCGGCTGAAACCGTTCCAAAACCAGCTAGCAAAAATGGCACAAGTATTTGCAGTGCCATGATGCCACTGGATTCCTTTGGTGACTTCTGGTTTACTTCCACAGTGGCATCTTCGTCGCCATCACTAGATGCAGCTTCATTCTGTAACATGGCAGCTGTTTCCGCAGCGTCCCTTGCATCACAGTAATTGTAGCTGGCATAGTCATCATACTTCGGGCTGCAGCCTGACGGTGCGTGCCCACTGTTGCCATGAAAAGGCGGCTCTGAGAAACTGTGATACTCCATGTGCTGCTCAGATCGATTACTAAAAGTCTGGGCTGCAGCTGATAATCCCTCTTGCCAAATGCCATTGGTTTTTTTGTGCCTATCTTCCTGGTTTTTCTGGTAAATTACTGGAACCATACTCAACAATAAGTTTAAAAACTTATCAGATTGAATTGTATTTAAGCTTAAAGTCCAGTCTACAAAACCTCCTCCACTACTTGGACCACTACTCGTGTTACTGGTAATAGATCTTCCTTTACTATTAGTCATATTGTCATCACAAAAGACCCTGTACTCCTTAGATCTCAAGCTTCACAAACCATAGCAGGTAAAGTCAGAACCACACAAATGCTGGTTTAAATTAAGATGCTGACTTCATTTTGTAGGAAATAATGTTTCTACTAGTAAAAGATGTTTAGAAGGTCCACAGAGGGATTGGATCTGAAAAGAAGAAAACAAAATCATTTTTAAAAATCAGATTAACTGTCTTCATACTTAAGATTCTCATAGAAAACACATGTTCTTTTTTTTTTTAATTTTTTTTTTTTACATGTATTTATTTTTTGAGAGACACAGAGAGACAGAGCACAAGTTGGGGAGGGGCAGAGAGAGAGGGAGACACAGAATCGGAAGCAGGCTCCAGGCTCCGAGCTGTCAGCACAGAGCCTGACGCAGGGCTAGAACTCACAAACTGTGAGATCATGGCCTGGGCCAAAGTCAGACGCTTAACTGACTGAGCCACCCAGGCGCCCCGAAAACACATACGCTCTTAAACCAACCCTAAGGTATAGGGACACTATACTTTGTGGCCTTAACACATACCCGTTTTGAGCCATACAACTACTTTGTACACAGAAAACAGTACCGGGCTATTGTGCCCAATCTTTGTCAAAAGTTTCTCATCTTTGCATACTTAATGTAGCTGATACCTACGTAAAGTCATCAAATGTCCCTGCAGTCCTACAGTGGACAAATTTATTAAATAAAGCGATGACTTCTATTACTTACAGGGAGGTCTCAAAATCAAATCATTACAACTCTTTACATACGTCAGTACGTAATAAAAGGTAAAGTATATGGCATCATGTTTTAAATGTGTTAAATAATAAACCGTGTAACTTTATTTACAACTTGAATAATATATATTTTATCAAAATGTTATTTTTATTAAATATGAGGAGACAATGATAATTTTGCCATAAAAACATTTGGTAAATATCCTAAATACTGTTCAGGGCATTTATTTTACAAATACTTACTGAAAGATCTACTTTGCAAGCCAACCAAAAGAAAGCTTGTAATGCACTTATAACTGAATGCTCTTCTCACAAATCTGCGCTTTGTAGACTGCCCGGAGTAGAGCCAGCCCTCACAGGCTGGCCAGTGACCAAATTCTCTCTAAAGACTGAAGGAAGAGACACAGACACAGCTGTAGCTGGTTTGAGAGTGACGGGCACTGAGCTGCAGGTTCATACCCTCCCCCTCCCCCCCCCCGCCCCCGCCCCCGCCCAACGCAGAGAGCCTAGGCAAACCGCTGCTGCCGTAGCTGCAGAGGCTTTCAGAGCAATCTACTGCAATGGGTCTAAAGGCCTCAGGTCAGAACACTCAGGCCTGCCTTATACTTGCAAGAGCATCCGCGATCAAGAAATCGGCACTTATGTGATAAGGGACAGATGACCCACTGCCCACCCACCAGGTGAGAGTAAGAATGATTGCTGCCCGTACTGCTGCTTTTAGTGAAAACTATTACATCTTTCAATATTTGTGTTCAATTCCTTAGAATGTCTATCTCCTCTCCTGGCATAGGAAAATCAACAGCAAGAAATGGCACACAGAAAAAGAGAAGGAGCTATGGAGGGGACAAGCAGGTGCGAGAGCCTGTCTCATCTACTCATCATTCACTCACTTTTCTTCCTTCCCTATTGTGACTGTGGGGGCTCTTGGAATTCCTACTGGGGAACATTTTCAAATAGATTCTAGGACTCCAGACCTCCTGACTCGGAATATCTGTTATTTGAGGCCTGTATATCTTTCTTTTTAAGCTCCCCAAGGGATTACAGTGCGGACTTCTTGTTGACTTGTCCTGAGAATCCAATGAGTAGATTAAGTACTAGTTGCTTTTTTTTTTTTTTTTTTTTTTTTGCCACTCGCAGGTTGATCTGCATATAGAGAAAAGTCAGTGTTTAAAGAGAATCAGTGTCCAGAGTAAAACCAATGTCGAGACTAAAGCAGAGGAGAAAACAAGTAGTCCCAGAACGAGAAAGACAGGCAGAACAGCAGCCTGAAAACCCTTCATGTCGAGATGCTGAGCTGTACTTCTGGAACTTACGAGATTCCCAGCAGCCTTGTATGAGAAGCTTGAGCAGGTTTCTGTTCCTTCAACCTATTTGCCCCTTTTTATTTTTTTAAATATTTATTTATTTATTTTGAGAGAGAGAGAGACAGCACACACAAGTGAGGTAGAATCAGAGAGAGAGAGAGAGAGAGAGAGAGTAAATCCCATGCTGCTTCGTGCTATTGGCACAGAGCCCAATACAAGGCTGGATCTCACAAACCATGAGACCAGGACCTGAGCCAAAATCAAGAGTGGGACACTTGACTGATTGATTGAGCCACCCAGGGGCCATTGCCCCTTTTTAAAGAGTGTGCATTTCACTGCCTCAAAGAGATCCTCAACTAAATAAAATATAAAACAAACCCCAAAGGGATTGAGTTTTAAGACAAATCTATTCTACTGAAGGGCCTGTGATATATACAGGGAGTTTCTTCCTTTTGAAGTAGAATTATCAGGTTGATCAAAACAGAAATGTGGAGAAATGTAAATAAACCAGAAAGAAGGATGGTAGCATCTGTACCACCATCCAGTCACCCTAAAGTTCAGAAAACTCAAAATGTGTCCTTGGGAAACTTGACCAATTAACCCTAGATAGAAAAATAAAGGAGAGGGTAGGGGTGGGGAAGAGAGGAATTTCTCAAGACATCTCTGTTAGAATATTTTTACGGCTAAGCACAGTCTACACGGTGTTGGCCAAGAGCGATCCAGATGCAAAGACATGTCCAGCTCATACTTTTGTTCCTAATATTCTCATTTCTGCATAAGCTATTCAGAAACTGAGATGGAGAGATAGATACTCATCAGGGTCTCTGTTGACAGAGACCATGGAATAGGGCTGAAATCCAGCCCAAGCCTCCATTCTCAGGGCTACCTTTTTCTGTGAAGCACTGTACAAATTTCAGGGGCACCTGGCTCTCTCAGCCAGTAGAGCTTGAGACTCTTGATCTTGGGGTCGTGAGTTCAAGCCCCACAATGGGTGTAGAGATCACTTTAAAATAAAAATTTATACGAATTTCCATTTCCTGCGTAAACACATGCTTCCTCTATTCCATGCAGTTCTGGTAGGTCTATCAATCAACAGTATCCTACCCTCCAGACTACATGATGACAAATGGTTTGAGCAGAACCTAACTTCCTCTCCCGGAATTTCATGTGCAAGTAAAACTCTGGATTGTGAATAACTTGTTCCGCAAGTGTTCCACAAGACAAGCAAACATGTCTAGTAAGTTTTAATTTAATAAATGAGTGATGTCTTGCAATACAAGTAATACAAGACACCAAACATCACATGATCACAACTGAGCCAATGGTTCTGAAATTCGCTCTGATATAACAGTGCTTTGGATTACAAGCATGTTCCCAGAACGAATTATGCTCACAAACCAAGGTTTTACTGTATTTTTTTTCTTACTATGTCCTGAGTGCCTACTGAATGCTGAGACATAATTAACAAAATAGGCACCATTCTTGCTTCTAACAGATTTTACCTTGTAGTGGGGAGGAAAAGCAACCAGGTGAGCAAACAAATGAGATAATTTATGATAAAGGCTATAAAAGAGAGAGCTGATTTAACGAAGAGTGAGTAAGTTATAGGACTACCTTAATGTGGAAGGTCTCTGGGACAGTTTACTCACTTCCCTTTGGAACAACATAATTCTGAAGCTGTCACTTCATCTTCCACCTCAAAAAGTCCCCTCTGCCACCACCACTATTAGTACCACTTGAAGGAAAGCCCATCTACATTAGAAGAGGATCCACAGAGAGAATCAAAGCCAGGAGATGAAAGGGTCCTGACAACATAATTAGACTGTCTATTTCATTTATTTTAAGCTCATTCCAGCGGTGTTGTTACCAATTATATGGGCCAATAACTCTTCGTTGCATAAGATAGTCTGAGTGGTGTTTTTTGTCCTAACATCTTTTTTTGTTGTTGTTTAAGAATGCAATTTGGAAATAGTAGGGATTACCTTGTTACAGGCACATGCCGTGGACCACATATCACTATTTTGCGCTGAGGAATAGGTGTTTATTTTTATTTTCTCCTTCATTTTATCAAGTTAGTGACTGATCACCAGTTAGTCTAATGCTTGCTTGCTGACAAGTTCCATTACCACTCTTAAAGACTCCTTAAACTTTTTTCTTTTAAAGAAATCACCTAGGGGCACCCAAGTGGCTCAGCTGGTTGAGCATCAGACTCTTGATTTCAGCTCAGGTCATAATCTTGCGGTTCATGGTGAAGCCCTGCATCAGGCTCCATGCTGACCACACAGAGCCTACTTGGGATTCTCTCTCTCTCCCTCTCTCTCCAAATAAATAAATAAAATAAAGAACTCATGGAATAATGGATTACAATCGAAATGCTTTGTGGTAGATTTAAAATGAGTGATGTACATATATGCCCCCAAATAAAAATTCTTACTCTATGTTGTTGTTTACCCATGAATGAGTAAAAACAAGTACAAAATTTTAAAAATAAATAAAAGGAATTGGGCAAGGTTTCCCGTAGCTTTCAGGTGCTTAAGTTAAAGAATGCCAGTGGAGATATTTATGGCTCATTCTTCAACTTCTTAGTAGATTATATTAATCTAGTGTCAACCTAGATGAGAAGAAATAGTGTCTTTAGAACTTTAGTGGAGTGGCCGAGGCTTAAATTCTGAGTTCTTGCTGTCAGTTGTAAAGCGACAAACTCTAAGAAAAAATAATCCACTATTTTATTCACTAATGGCCAGTATTTCCACAAAACAGAAGTTTCAAATTAAAAAACAAAAAGATCAGCAGTAGAATACAAGTAGAACGATTCGAATTGTGGCCTGGGACTTCTTTTTTTTTTTCCAAAATTGTAGATGAAAAATACGTATTTATCTATACTACTCATCTAACGTCAGTGAAGATATCGGGCATAATTCAAAAACCCTAGATTAAGTGGCTGCATCAAATACTGTTATTTAGCAGTTTTGTTCCAAAGACTCTTTAGGTGCTGAGCACAACCAACACAGGAACAATTCTACTTTGGTGCCTGAGATCCTTGTTACTCCCAGTATGGTTTATGGTCCAGCAGCACTGTCACCACCTGGGAGCTTGCTGGAAATGCAGGACCTCCGCTCTCATCCTGGCCCAACCTGTGAATCGAAACCTGCACTTCTAATAGCATTCCCCAGTGACTTGCGTACACGTGAAAGCTTGGGAAGTGTCTCCCAGTACATTCAAAAAAGAATCTGATGTACATCCACTACACTAAAAACCAGATGTTGTGAAACTTTCAAACGTGACCAAGGATGTGAGCACTGGTAATACATTAAACACTACTAGTGCAACTACAAACATTATACGGCCTTGGAAAACAATTGTTGTATGCTAAAATTAAAGATCCTATGCCCCACATTTCAGCACATTCCACCCTAAGTTCATATCCTGGAGAGACTCATGCACAGGATACTAGAAGACACATAAAATAACATCCTTAGCAGCATCTTCATACTAGTAAAAAATTGGAATTAACTCAACAGAAAACAGAAATTGTGGGATATTAATACAATGGAATATATGAAGACGGGTAGGATATGATCACAAACTTCAAGAGAATGGGTATATTTGAGTACGTGGTGTAAAAGCACACAGAGAGCTTCGAAGGTATTGGTCATATTTTTTCAGCTTGATAGTGGATATCTGTTTCTTACTGTTCTTTATTCATACAGACTACATGAGTGCTTCAGTAAGAATGATATTGTAGATTTTATTTTACTCCCATTATTGCTGCCCTCCTATAAGAGAATTATCTCCACCCGTTGCCATGTTACTTGAAGGGACTGTGAGAGAATCCTACTTCCTCATCTCCACTGACAGCAGATTTGGCCATGTGACTTGAATTGGCCAATGGAATAAGAGCAGCAGCAACACCTACAAGCAGAAACAGTTCAGCTCTGTCTCTTCTTCCATCTGTCATGAGAATGGCATGTCCTAGGTTAGTGCTACTTCTTCAGACTGGGTCCTGGGACAAAGACCCATGCAGAGCCCCAGCAACTGCGGCCAATACGTGGTAACCCACAGGCAACATGTAAAGCGAGACAGAAATGAAGCATTGTGGTCGAAAGCCATTGAGAGTTTGGAATTATTACCACAGCATGATCCACCAAAAGCTACCTAAAAGTAAGTATGTAGAAAAGGACCCTGACCCATAGATTCCTACCTATTTTAGTTGAGTCTCTGAGCACTTAAGGGTTCCATCTACAGTTAAAGAATTTCGTAACGGTGGTTTGCAAACATTTAGATCTCATTCAACAGTCAAACTTCTCCCCAAATTTTACCAAAAACAATCTTTCCCACTTGACGGCTGTTAGAATGGCCATCAACAGGACAAAAGATAACAAATGCTGACTAGGATTTGAAGAAAAGGCAACCTTTGTCCACTGCTGGCAGGATTGTAAATTGGTACAGCTATTATGGAAAAAATATGGAGGATCCTCAAAGAATGAAAAGTAGAACTACCATATGATCTAGCAATTCCGCTTCTGGGAACATATCCAAAGGAATGATCTTTGGATCATTGAAAAGATATCTGTAGCCCTGTGTTCAGAGCAGCATTATTTACAATAGCCAAAACATGAAACAACCTAAGAGTCCACTGAAAGGTAAGTGGATAAAGAAGCTGTGGCATGTGTGTGTGTGCGTGTGTGTGTGTGGACATGACAGAATATTATTCAGCCATAAAAAAATAAGGAAATCCTGCCATTTGCAACAACATGGATAACTCCTGAGGGCATTATGCTAAGTGAAATAAGGCAAAAAGAGAAACACAAATACCACATGATCTCATTTATATGTAGAATCATAAGAAAAAGAAAAGAAAAGAAAGGAAAGGAAAGGACCCAAACGCAGAAAAAGAATCAGATTTGGGATAACCAGAGATGGGGTCAGGGGAAGAGAAGGGTGAATTGGAACAAAAAAGGTCAAAGAGTACAAACTTCCTGTTATAAGATACACAAGTACTAGGGATATAATGTGCAACATGATGACTATAGTTTCCTCAGCTCTATGACATATAAAAGTTGTTAAGAGAGTAAATCTTCACAATTCTCACCACAAGAAGGAAGGGTTTTTTCCCTCATTTCTTTTTATTCTCTCTATATGGCTTGATGGATGTTAACTTACTATAGTAATTACTTCACAGTCTAAACTTTATGCTGTAAACCTGAAACTCACACAGTGACATATGTCACTTACATCTCAATAAAACTGGAAAAAAATAAAATAAATATATATATAAAATTTTAAAAAAAGTTAATGATCTTTTCTAAAAAATAAGCGTACATAACAATCTCTATCAAAATAACACCAGTATTCTTCACAGAGCTAGAACAAACAATCCTAAAATTTGTATGGAATCTGAAAAGACCCAAAATAGCCAAAGCGATCTTGAAAAAGAAAACCAAAGCTGGAGCCATCACAATCCCTGACTTCAAGCTGTATTACAAACCTGTAATCATCAAGACAGTACGGTAGTGGCACAAAAACAGACACTCAGATCAATGGAACAGAATAGAGAATCCACAAATGGACCCACAAACGTATGGCCAACTAATCTTTGACAAAGCAAGAAAGAATGGCCAGTGAAATAAAGACAATCTCTTCAGCAAATGGTGCTGGGAAAACTGGACAGCAGCATGCAGAAAAATGAACCTGGACCACTTCCTTACACCATACACAAAAATAAACTCAAAATGGATGAAAGACCTAAACGTAAGACAGAAAGCCTCAAAATCCTCAAGGAGAAAGCAGGCAAAAACCTCTTTGACCTTGGCCGCAGCTACTTCTTACTCAACACATCTCCGGAGGCAAGGGAAACAAAAGCAAAAATGAACTATTGGACCTGATCAAAATAAAAAGCTTCTGCACAGCAAAGGAAACAATCAGCAAAACTAAAAGGCAATCAACAGAATGGGAGAAGATATTTGCAAATGATATAACAGATAAAGGGATAGCATCCAAAATCTATAAAGAACTTATCAAACTCAACACCCAAAAAACAAATAATCCAGTGAAGAAATGGGCAAAAGACATGAATAGACACTTCTCCAAAGAAGACATCCAGATGGCCAACCGACACATGAAAAAAATGCTCAACATCACTCACCATCAGGAAAACACAAATCAAAACCACAATGAGATCACCTCACACCTGTCAGAATGGCTAAAACTCACAACTCAGTCAACAACAGATGTTGGTGAGGATGCAGAGAAAGAGGATCTCTTTTGCATTGCTTGTGGGAATACAAACTCTGGAAAACAGTATGAAGGTTTCTAAAAAAATTAAAAATAGAACTACCCTATGTCCCAGCAACTGCACTACTAGGTATTTATCCAAGGGATACAGCTGTGCTGTTTTGAAGGGCCACATGCACCCCAATGTTTATGGCAGTACTATCAACAATAACCAAAGTATGGACAGAGCCCAAATGTCCTTCAATAGATGAATGGATAAAAAAGATGTGGTATGTATATGTATATGTGTATATACTCAGCAACCAAAAAGAATGAAATTTTGCCATTTGCAACTATGTGGATGGAACTAGAGGGTATTATGCTAAGCAAAATGAGTCAGAGAAAGACAAATATCATAGGACTTCACTCATATGAGAAGCTGAACATACAAAACAGATAAACATAAGGGAAGGGAAGCAAAAATAATATAAAAACAGGGAGGGGGACAAAACATAAAAGACTCTTAAATATAGAGAACAAACAGAGGGCTGCTGGAGGGGTTGTGGGAGAGGGGATGAGCTAAATGGGTGAGGGGCATTAAAGAATCTACTCCTGAAATCACTGTTGCACTATACGCTAACTTGGACGTAAATTAAAAAATTAATTAACTTTAAAAAATAACTGTACATTTTAACACCAAGAATGAAGAAGGGAGCGGTGCCTGGCTGGCTCAGCTGGAAGAACTTGATCTTGGAGTTGTGAGTTTGAGCCCCATGTTGGGTGTAGAGGTTACTTAAAATGAATAAATAAATTAAAACTTAGAAAAAATATTATATGGGGTGCCTGGGTGGCACAGTTGGTTGAGCATCTGACTTCAGCTCAGGTCATGATCTTGCAGTTCATGAGTTTGAGCCCCACATCGGGCTCTCTGCTGTCAGCACAGAGTCCGATTCAGATCCTCTGTCCCTCTCTCTCTGCCTGCGCCCCTACTCATACTCTCTCTCTCTCAAAAACAAACATCTAAAAAAATAAATACAATAATTAAAAAAAAAAAAAGAATGCAGAAGACAGTCTTTCCATTAAACACTTTTAGATTAATGAAGAACTCACTCCATGTTCCCCATAAAAGTACTGTCATGGGACAGCACTGGTCTACAGAGTCACATCAGAGAACCACTGACTTAAAGAAATATAAACTAATAATACCAGATACTCCTTATGAATTCAACTTTGGTCACAAAAATGAAAAACACTAGTTCAAATTGCTTGTTTTTAAAAGTTAGGTGGGGCGCCTAGGGTAGCTCAGTCGGTTAGGCGGCCGACTTCGGCTCAGGTCATGATCTCGCGGTCCGTGAGTTCGAGCCCCGCGTCGGGCTCTGTGCTGACAGTCGGAGCCTGGAGCCTGCTTCAGATTCTGTGTCTCCCTCTCTCTGACCCTCCCCCGTTCATGCTCTGTCTCTGTCTCAAAAATAAATAAACGTTAAAAAAAAAATTAAAAAAAAAAAGTTAGGAAAAGCAGCATATTGTATGTGTGATTTACTACATCATTATCTTGGAGAAAACCTGTTCTTGGTGCTGGAGGAGGCATTGTTTGATTGCAAAGGCTAAATAATACACTTGAAAAATCCAACAGAGCTGTGAGTTACCAGGCCTGTCCTGCCTAATTACTAAGAAAGGCACTAAATGAGAGCTTAATACTTTGTTATCTTCCCACAACAAAACTGTTTTGAGTTAATCTGTTACCAGCATTCTCACAGTTAGTCAAAAAATCTCAAAACTCGTCCATCAGGTGGGTATATTTATATAAATATATTTGTATAAATTGTATGTATTCGTATACTGTGCATTCTGCTCCCTTCCGTTTTCTCTTTGACTATGTTTTCTGGTTAGTTATTCAAATGTAGGTAGTTACCACGGAGGATGTATTATGTGGTCAGTTAGTTTTCAGAGAGGTTAGGGCAGACCTCAGCTGACATACAAAATTATTTTCTAGTTTCATAAAAAATTTTGGTTCATTCTTTTGAATAATACTCAGTAAGTACTTAATTGTTTAATTGTACAATCAGTTCATAAAGAAAGATCATGTCTAGTTAATTTGCTTTTTGCAGCACCTAGGCAACAAGTTGACTTTAAGTATTTTCATTTTAAGATCTAAACCTGTGTAAACTTAAATCCTCACCAATTTCTCTCAATGATCAACTCCTTTCACTTAAGCAAAAATTATGTTTAAAAGTCTTTTAGATATCAGTTTCATGACCTGAACACTTCAGGTTCCCCATTTCTTATCCACAATTCCCTTTTCCTAAGGTTTTCCATCAAATCACCTTTCTCAGAGCTCATCCCAATAAGCTCTTAAACAATCATCCCTCTGGTTTTCTCATGTTCACCCCGACACCACTCTCTGCCATTTTGCTGTGACCTCATGCTAACTCCTCCTTCCTTGAATGCTCATCAGAACCTGGGAGGACACTCTAGTCCCATCTATGGGGATCACAGACCTTGACTACTGATCTGTACTGAAGAAGTCTCTTCTCATTTGAGCTAGCCCTACCACTTTTACTGAAATCATTTCTCATTTTTAGCCCTTGATTTCATTAGTCTCATCCACTGGGCTCCCTATATCGCTTATTTTGGGTTCCTAATGTTTCACAATAACTCACTGCCTTCTACTAGATTACCAAACCCAGGTAAATTATTCGCTCTCCTCTAAACTTCCTTCATTCAATCCAATCTCCTTTATTCAGCTTTTCCACTTCTATACTTCCTACCAAATTGTTCCTAACAGCCAGGAACAATTCATCTCATTCAAAAGGTGATGATAAAAGTATACCACCTCAAAGAAATCTACCCGGGGCACCTGGGTGGCTCAGCTGGTTAAGCGACCAACTCTTCATTTTGGCTAAGGTTATTGCTTCTCGGCCTTTTGGCCAAGATCAAGTGTTGATTTTGGCTCAGGTCATGATCTCATAGTTTATGAATTCAAGCCCGCATGTGGGGCTCGGTGCTGACAGCGTGAAGGCTGCTTGAGATTCTGTCTCTCCCTCTCTCTCTCTCTACCCCTCCCCCACATGCATGTGCTCTCTATCAAAATAAACACTTAAAAAAAAAACTACCCAAATTAATGTAGGATTAAAGGTACAGAGAGGAAAGAACAGTGAAAATTTATTGCCAACAATAATTAGAAATTTTCCTATCACAGTTTTAAAGAGAGAATTTAAAAAAAATTTTAAGTTTTTATGTTATTCTTTGAGACAGCATGCACGTGAGGGGGGCTAGTGAGGGGGGAGAGCAGTGGGGAGGGGGGTGTGTAGCAAGAGACAGAGCAAGAGAGAGCGAGAGACAGAGAGAGAGAGAGAGAGAGGGAGAGAATCCCAAGCAGGGCTCAATCCCATGAACCTTGAGATCATGACCTGAGTTGAAATCAAAAGTGGGACGCTTAACTGACTGAGCCACCTAAGCACCCCGGGAATTTTTCTTTTAAATGAAAGGTATCCATTTGGTTTCCCAATGCCAACTCCCACATGGCACAGATGACATGTTGTGTTTCTTATGATATTTGAATGTATCACTTGGCCCTCAAAAGGTAAAAAATCAATTTGTAATATAAAAGAAATCTCCAGAATTCCAAATGCACCCTCTTGGCTTGGCAGAGGTATATATTTCATGGTATCCAGTTAAGAATGTAGAACTAGGGGGAGAAAAGCATATAAATGTCTTCTGCTCATGTCCCGTAGCTAAACAAGGAAAAGGAACCATCCCACAGTAACAATTCTAAGAATGAAGGTGAGCCCACTTAATAACTATCCCACAGGCTTTATAAGGGGTTAAGTCTCAAATTGGTCCAAACAACAGATGAGCTATAGTAATTTACATATCTCATAATTTTTATCATTTTTGAGCTCATTTAAAGGTAGTTGGAGGGGCCCCTGGGTGGCTCAGTTGGTTAAGCGTTGGACTTTTGATTTTGGTTCAGGTCATGATTTCATAATTGTGAGATCAAGCCCCATGTCAGGCCTGAGCATAGAGCGTGCTTAAGATTCTCTGTCTCGGCGGGGGGGGGGGGGGGGGGGGGGGGGGGCCTGGGTAGCTCAGTCAGTTGAGCATCCGACTTCGGCTCAGGTTACAAACTCGTGGTTCATGAGTGCAAGCCCCACGCTGGGCTCTGTGCTGACAGCTCAGAGCCTGAAGCCTGCTTTGGACTGTGTGTTTCCTTCTCTCTTTGCCCTTCTGCTGCTCATGCTCTCTCTCTCCCTCCCTCAAAAAATAAATAAACATTAAAAAAAAATTTTTTAATAAAATTAAAAAAATAAAAAAATATTCTCTTTCTCCCCCTCTGCCCCTGCCTCACTCTTTTTCTCTCTCTCAAAAAAAAATAATAAATAAAATTTAAGAATGGTTTATTTAGAAGGATACGTCAAAATCAAGCTAATGATTCAACTAAAACATATCCCAGAGTTAAGCCATTTCTACTTATTGAGAAAATGTTGACAGAATAAATATGTGTGTCCAAAGAACTATGTGTATTGCATAAACAAAGTACAGTTTATTCTACCAAGTGCCATCAGTTAGATTACATCTAGTCCCTATCAAACCAACCAACTGAAAAATGAGGAAAAAATTCAACCATTTAACTAGATATTCTGATTAAATTCAGAGCAATACACAAATAGTTTTAATAACACAGGAAGCCAACTATTACCAAGAACATCAGTTAGTGCTACTGTTTGAAAAAAACTTGAGGAATAGTAGGGTGGCAAACAAGTTTAATCAGAGAACTCTGTTTTGAAGTTGAGAAAGCGCTTTTCAACAACAAAACAGTTTATTTCTCCTACTCTGTCCTCAACATTTCTTACACGTATCTTATTCAAAACTTACCACTTAACACTCTCTCCTTCAATTGACAAGCTATTGACATTCATTAATTTCCTGCAAACTCCTGCTGAGAACATCACCTTCTCATCAATCATTCATGTATAAAGTCATAAGAAACTTTAGAAATAATAGCTACAGACAGAGTTGCTACTGAAAACTGGTATTTTTCTTTTCTTTAATAAATATTGAGGCCCCCCCTTTTTTTTTACTTCAGCAGCAAGGAAACTGATAGCTATAGTTAAAATTCAAATCTATGATTAATGTATTCATCTTAATGTTATACTCCTAGTTTTACTTTGTCTAGTACTAGTCTTGTAATTCTTTTTTTAAAAAGCCAACATTTCTTGTAGGTGTTGTTTTTTTATAAACTGACTCAACACCTCTGTGTAAAAGATAGTGTACATAAGAATAAAACATAAATAATGCATTTCCTTACCAGTGTTCTCTGGCACCTGTAAGTCTAAAATACCTAAATTTAGAAAGTAAGTAATGACTTCATCAGCATTTCAAATTAGTAAACATTTTTCCAAACTCCTACAAAAGTATACTTTCATACTTTTCCCCCATGACACATCCTTATATTCTTACAGAGAATTCAACCCTGAAAAGGTAAACCCACTTCTAGACCAACATAAAATTTACCATCAGCTCTGCGTATAATTGAACTAAAAATTGAAAATGAACTCTTTCAGAATTTTAAGGTACAGAAAGGATGCCAATGTTCCAAAGTTTAAAAGAAAAAAAATCCTATTTTTAAGAACAGAGAAAGGAAGAAAAATCTGATGTGTCAAAATTTAAAAGAAAAACGAAACTTTCTTTTTAAGAAAAGAGAAAGGAAAAAATGATTTGCCACAGATGAAGTCAGCATTTTTTTCTACATTTTAAGACCAGGAGTGTCACATAATTTTCACAGTATCTCATTGCAACTATTTACTTAAAGCACTTCTACTCACCCACAGCTCCCCCCTCCCCCGGCCCCAGATCTCAGAGGTGAAGCAGTGAACTGATGGGCCGGCCATATTACATTACCTTCCAAAGTGATAAAACAGCACAACTCCCTCGCGGAGGTGTTCCTCAGGCGGCAGCCTAACACCACCTTCCCCCGCTGGGACACCTGCACAATGGCACCGCCCAGAAAGATGAAGTTGATCTTCTACCTTCCCAGGCTGTGCTTTCCCTCAAGGGTGCTCCCTGGTACATAGCGCTGTGAAGTCAGTTCAAGTGCACAGACTCAGTACAAGAGACGATACACAGATGAGGTAAACTACAGGTACACAGTGTTATGTTACTTGATTATCTTGGCAACAAAGTGAAACAATGGCCTAACTCAGTATCTTTACTCCCTGCAATCAAGTCTCTTCTCTACCCTTTGGTCAGGGCTGTGTACCTTTTTACTCAAATACCAGTTGGGTGGGGGGAGGCTCTGGGTCCAACTTGAAGTTCAAGCTAACTATACTCAAAGCCACCTAAAAACCAGCCTAGTTGTCATGATGATCTTTGCTCGTAAAAATATCCTGACTACCCTTCCTTCTTTCCCTGCTCATTTGAAACTGTTCTTCTAATTCCCACTAGCACAGAGGGAGGTTTTTTTAATTTTTTTTTTTTTTTGGTCTTCAGTGCAAAAAAAAAAAAAAAGAAGAAGAAGAAGAGGCAAAGATACACAAAAATTGTTTATTCTGGAAACTCATCATTCCGAGATAATCACTGATGACATAGTGGTATATAACTTTACTATATTTTAATATATATATATTTTTTTCAAAACAAAAATAGGTTTATATTGTACATATTATTTTACATACTGCCTTTTGCATTTCATAAAATATCCCCCCAAATTTCCTTATCAATATTATTCTACTGAGTTACTATTAACGGTTACTTACAATTTCCTCTTTCTAAAATTCCTCAGAGCTCTAAAATTGCCTCTTCCTTCCTACTTCTCCCTCTGCACTCGTCTCTCAATAAGAACAGCACAACCAAAAAGCAACAGCCTTCATTTAAAGAACACAACCTAAACACTGCCAGATAGCTGACAAACGGTTGCATTCATTTTCCATAGCCATGATTTCATTTATACTTTATACTTGTTACGTAATTGCAGATGAATAACTACATGTGCCCACCAAGCTGCAAAGCAGGGCCAGATTACCACCAAGTCTATGGCAGGTCTCCCTCATAATCCATCACATCTAATTCAAAATGACTCATATAATTCAAAGTAACTCCAGGGACTCCTAGGTGGCTTAGTTGGCTAAGTGTCCCGACTCTTGATCTCAGTTCAGGTCTTTTTCTCAGGGCTGGGAGTTCAAGCCCTGCACTGGGCTCCACACTGGGTGTGGAGACTACAGTAATAATAATAATAATAATAATAATAATAATAATAATAACAACAACACCCCCAAAGTAAGAGTCACAAAAAGGTATTATTTTTCCCAAGACTACCTCACTGTTTCTTTAAAAAACATTAATTTTTTTCTCTCTCTTTTGGTACTTCCTTGCTAATGCTCAAACACATGCTTGGATTGCCTAGTAAGCACTGCCCCCAGGGTTGAGAAAGGGATAGGTTTTGTTCTAAAGAGTAATAGCATTTAGAATTCAGATTACAAAATCTATTCACAAAATCCCATACCTGAGTATACAGATTTCAGTTAAGTACGTTTTGAAAAGGAGAGAATATTAACTGTCTGTTCAAAGTTGTAGACCCGATGTGGAATCACTGGCAAATGCGTTATGCTGTGTTTGAAACTGTACAAAGCTTACCGAGATATTTACTATGCTTTCATTAAATGGGTTAATCAATAACGGGGCTTGCACTGAGTGATTTTATGGGGAAATTTCAAGTGACTCATTTAGCACATCTCCACACTTCAATTAAGAGAGATGAGCTTCTTACAAAAACTTAAATGTCAAGAAGTGTCCACACGCCAATGATATTGACAGTAGTTAAGTCAAACTGCTGTGTCTTAAATCCTGACTTTTACTAGCTGTGGGATCTATGCCTCTATATCTCCGTTTCCTCAAACAAACCAACAAACAAACCAACAAACAAACAAACAAACAAACCTCCCTAACTGGGTTTTCATAAAGATTAAATGACTTAATACACGTAAAATACTTACATCAGTGTACTGAGTCTTCAAAATATGTTTAGCTAATTATCATTATGCATCATTAGTTTTATACTTTATAAAAGGTTCAAAACCTAATATTCCACCTCTTTCTCCCCATACTAGGGAATATACTATACCATACAATCACAAAGATATTATAAATTGCTAGGTTGAACCCCTGGCTTATAACTTTCAGATCAACTGTTTTGTCCCAATTTTCTCTAAAAAAAATAAACTGAGGTTAAATATTTATCTTTTATACAACTTATCCAATCTTGCTTTTAATTACACTGCCAGTATGCTATAAAGTGGTGTGTGCGTGTGTGTACATATATATTTATATACATATATATATATTGACCAGTTTGTACATACACTAAACAGTACACGTACTGAACAATACGGGTCTTCAGGAAACCGGTACTTTAAAAGAAAAAAAGAAAATGAAAGCTGAAATAGGAAGTAGCTCTAATATTGTTGTTAAGTTTACACACCATACCTGGTGTATCTTTCATTTTTAAAACGATATCTAAATAACATTTTTACAGTTTACAGGGAACACAGACTACCTTAAACCACACCGTAAGGTTTATTGCAGACTGAAAACTAAGTCTACTCAACCAGAACATGAAGCACTAGAAAGACAGAATCCATCATGAGTCTGCTTGGGGTTATTTTGAAACCTTATCATCTGTGAATGCTACAGTACAAGAGTTTTCTGCTTTAAAAAAAAAGAAAAGAAAAGAAAATTCAAATGTTATTAAAAATTCTTTGTTAATTATTTATCTAAAAACATAGAGGAAAGTGGCAGAGTGTGAAGAAAGTAGCAGACAGCACTCTGGACTCTCACATAGTCTTTTTTCGAAAACCTGGGAGACAGACACGCTCATACCCTGCAGTTTGGGAAACTGAGTCTTGAAGAGGTAACGTAATATGCCCAAGTTGTAAAGTTAGTAAGATAAAGATACAGGACTTGAATTCATGACTTGCTGACTAACCAGCTCATGATAAGGAAGATGCTACAGGCGTTCTCTGTGTTATGATCCTTCTGTCCCAGAGCAGGCCATGGGGGACAAGGATTACAGAACCAAGATCCTTCCAATACTCGTTCTCAACTCTGCTCATGCCCAACACTGGAATGCAGTAAATTGGATTCAAGTTATTTTTTAACACAGCTGATGGTTCAAGAATGAAAACAGCTCCTTCTGAAGTCTCATCCCTAACTCACAGGTGAATTCTCTGCATTTTCTTCTATTATTCAATTAATAAGTTAACAAGTATTTCCTGAAGACCCAGAAATGTAGCGGTATCATAAATTGCCCTTTTATAAGTCACATATAAGACCACTTCTATCTTAGTAGTACCTGCCCCCCCCCCCCCGCCGCAAATGCTCTTTCTTTGCAAAACATTATTGCCCTTATTTACACGAAGGTCATCCTTTACTAGTTTATGAGCTTTTGATACAAAATTCTGCGTATTTCCTATTCAACATTAGTCAAAATGTAGGTGTTCACTAAATACCTGTTGAAGGAAGGAATGAACAAAACAATGGTGAACAAAACCTTAAAGAACAGGTAAGATTTAGGTGCGCCTGCGTGGCTCAGTCGGTTGAGCGTCCAATTTCAGCTCATGTCATGATCTCATAGCTTGTGGGTTTGAGCCCCACCTCAGGCTCTGCACTGACAGCTCAGAGTCTGGAGCCTGCTTCGGAGTGTATCTCCTTCTCTCTCTGCCCCTTCCCTGCTCATACTGTCTCTCTCTCTCTCTCTCAAAATAAATAAACATAATAATAAAAAAAATTTAAAGAACAGGTAAGATTTAGAGAAATGGGAAAAAAGGTAGGGGTTGGGGGAGAGTGGATTCCAACAAGGTGACTGGTTACCATCCATAAAACTGCTGGGGAAAATAGACAGGTCTATGTGGAACATTCACGTCACTATGTAGCAAAATGGTGAACTGGGTAAGATCTGGAATTCCTTAGTAGGGTGTTTAGGACTTCCTTTTCTTATTTATTTATTTATCTATCTATCTATCTATTTATAGCAAGCAGGAGAGAGGGGCAGAGAGAGAGAGAGAGAATCCCAAGCAGGCTCCTATTTATTTATTTATAGTGAGCAGAGGGTGGGGGGAGGGGGCAGAGAGAGAGAGAGAGAGAGAGAGAGAGAGAGAGAATCCCAAAAAGGCTCCACCTCCATGCCCAGTGAAGAGCCCAACATGGGGCTTGATCCCATGACCCTGGGATCATGACCTGAGCTGAAACCAAGAGTCAAATGCTCAACCCACTGGGCCACTTAGGTGCCCCTAAACATTTACTTTTAATGCAGAGCAATTATTTAAGTTAAACCCTATGTGAAATCCCTATATATAAAACAGGAACAGACAAAGCAGTACAGAGTGAAGCACCCTGCTTCCCATCCACTAGGTCTCTACCTACCTAACTTGAGAAGACCCAGAAGCCCCCCATGAGAGCACAATTTGAAATACACTGGGTTAAAGAAAGGTCTGGAAGGGCAGATACCAAAGTGCTCAGAGTATTTACTTCTAAAGAACCAGGTTGGCCTCGGTCGTGGGGTAGGGTAAGGAAGGACTTGAAACACCACTCTCGCTTTTTAAATCCTGTATATTTTTATATTATCTGTACTTTTGCTTATATTGAGCACTTTTTTTAAAAGTTTATTTATTTATTTATTTTGAGATAGAGAGCAGACACGAGTGTTAGCGGTGGAGGGGCAGAGAGGAGAGAGACAATCCCAAGTAGGCTCTGCACTGTCAGTACAGAGCCTGACTAGGGGCTTGATCTCACAAACCACAGGATCATGACCTAAGCCGAAATCAAGAGTTGGACTGTTAAGTGACTGAGCTACCCAGGGGCCTTTATTGAGCCCTTTTTATTTTTTAATTTAAAAAGTAATAAATAAGAAACCATTGCTCTAAAATGGCACTTTCAATGGTTAAATTTCAAGTGCACTGCCACATTGTAATGAATCATTTCCCTATAGCAGGGCATTTTCTTGACTAAACTACATTGCACCGAAAATGAACATCTTGGTGCATAATAATTTCCCATATTTAGAATGATTTCCTGAGGATAAATTTATACAAGTTAGCAGCTTCAATTTAGGTTCTACAATGCACTGCTTAAAATAGGACTCTGTAGAACATAAAAATACAAGACTCAGTAAGTATTTTTAAAAAAGCCATCCCATATTAGCAAAATTAGATTCTAGCACTCATGTTTAAGCTACATAAAATCTAATTTACAAAACTAATTAGCCAAGTTTCCACATCTCAAAAGTATATTAAAGAGAAATTTGAATCAGAACTTGAAATCTTTCTACCTTTCATGAATTTTTCATAACTTCTCTTGCCACTTATCGAAACCATACACTTAAAGAATTTTTCCTTCACAGTTGGGTTTCACAATCTAATTCTGTGAAGTCACAGTACTGTGACAGTACAATCATTCTCTGGCAACAAACTGACATCATTAAATTCTTATTTGTAAGTTCTTTGGGTGTATGGATGTTCTATTTTTACTTCTTCTAAAACCAAAATTTATTCTCTGTTGCCTCTCCACTAAGCTCATATGATTGATACATTTTAATCTAATTTATTCTCTTTGTTCCTAACCATCTTTATAAAACTGTCTTCTGGTGAGTGCTCCGAAAATGCCCATCCAAACAAAATATAAACGACTGCTAGATTGCCTCCTCGTATGAACAATCTGTCATTGCTCTGCAGTCCTTGGGAAGAAAAACTCCCAGATCAGAAAGTCTCTTCTTTTTCTTGTCTCTGCTACTGCTTTAGAATAACATTAGAGTACTTTTTGTTAAATATTATCTTTTAAATAAATCAATATGATTCTATCACTAACATGATTCCAAATGAGAAAACAAGAATTGATGGGGGTGGAGGGGAAGGGGAGAGAAAGAGAGAGGGAGAGGGACAGAGGGAGAGAGAGAATCATAAGCATGGGGCTTGATCCCACAACCCTGGGATCATGACCTGAGCTGAAATCAAGAGTCAGACGCCCAACCAATGGAGCCACCCCAGGCACCCCCCAAAAAAGAATTTCTAATAAAACCTTTTTCTTTTTCCAAAAGCAAGTATTATTAGAAACATCAAGGTCATTTCTACTACCATGTAACAGTTTTAATACACAGGATATTTAGACTCTATCAACAAAGATTTACTTAATCCCTACTGGGTACCAAGCACTAAGCTAAATGCCAGAGGTTCAACATGAGACAGATCTTGCCGTCAGTGCAAAGGCACTTAGGCAGACAATAAGTCTTTATGAAATGGGAGGTTCCATTTCATAGAAGAAAGATTCTTTAGAAAAAATAGATTAGAACCAAATTTGGAATACCTGTAACACTGGGCCAAGGAATTTGCGGTTTGTATTTGAGTAGAGAAAGACCAGGCACTCAGAAGTATCTCTGGAAAATAATTAATCTAATCAGACCCTTTTCAGTGGCTTCTCATTTCCTCTAAAATAAATCCAAATTCTTTAACAAGGTTAACTAAATCCTGTATAATCATTCCCATCCACCTTTGCCTGTGGTCACACAGGCTTTTTGTCTATTTCCTCTATTGCAGACATTTTCAAACTTTACATATTACAATC
Source organism: Acinonyx jubatus (assembly GCF_027475565.1). NCBI lineage: Eukaryota > Metazoa > Chordata > Mammalia > Carnivora > Felidae > Acinonyx > Acinonyx jubatus. Next base: position 122,490,247 of record NC_069387.1, read on the forward strand.
TAGTAACTATGTGTGACACATTTTCTTTTTTAAAAGATGCAGATCACAGGGGCGCCTGGGTGGCTCAGTCGGTTAAGTATCCAACTTCAGCTCAGGTCATGATCTCATGGTCTGTGAGTTCGAGCCCCACATCAGGCTCTGTGCTGACAGCTCAGAGCCTGGAGCCTGCTTTGGATTCTGTGTATGTCTCTCTCTCTCTGCCCCCCCCCTCAAAAATAAAATAAAAACATTAAAAAAAAATTTTTTTTAATAAATAAATAAATCAAAGATGCAGATCACAACCCACTAAACTGAATTTACAATCTACTGGTAGCTGCCCAGGAGCCTGCAGTTTGAAAAATACTGCTTTAGTAAACCACCCTCTCTCTCCCTTCTTGGCCTTTCCGTATGTTCCTTTTTCCTGAAACTCTTGCTCATCCTCACTCTTCCCTTTCACCTGGCTACTTCCTATTCCACTTTGTGACCTTGGGGCTCAGCCATCACTTCCCCTGACCCTCTCAGATTGGGTCCCCCTCCTCTGGTCCCAAAATACTCTAAGCTTTCTAACATTTATTACGCTTTATTGTAATTGTTTCTGCACTAACTGTCTCTCTAGGCTGTAAACTCCATGAGAACAAGGACCCATTCTTGTTCACTGCTGAATCCCAAGGGCCCAGCCCAGTGCCTATTAGACACTCAGTAAATAAATATTGGAGGAGTAAAACAAGTTAGGAAAAAGACTTAATAATCTATACATTTAACCATACAATGAAATGATCACCCACTTAAAAAAACTCTTCCAAGGAAAACATGACCTCAGCTCCAATTTTATAAATGATTAATTTCCTAGGCTAGTCTCCGAAACGCAAGAGGATGGCTGCTTATTTTTCTAATGACAGCAGAACCTTCACTCCTCTGAGTAGGAGAAATCGGGATTGAAGGGGGGCCATGGAAGGGACACTTTTCTCTTACCCCAGCAGCAATTCCTCTGAGAAAGTGATTTACCTAAGGGCTAAGATAAGAATAAAGGTCAATATTCCAGACAGGCCCCGCCCCCAAGCTCTCACTGGCTGTCTGGAACTTGGACGCCTTCAAAGAAAGTTTCCTTTCCCATTCCAACTCCTAGAAGGTAAACTTCCTGATTCAGGACTTTCCCTCCCTGCAGGTGAGACCTGTACTTTAGGTGCTACAGTTGCCTCTAGGTAGGCAAATTAAGAAGGAATAGAGAAAGCAGGGATCTAAACTAAGTTTCCAATCCAGCTTTACCAGAAATAACAAACTATTTTAACAGTATTTTCATCTTCATCTGGTTTCTTTACTCTGATCTCAAGGAACCAGGATCTGGAGACAGAAGGGGTGTAATTGGCACACTGAAAAGCTTACATATGCACAACAGTCATCGCAATCTGACTTCAGGGTCCTAGGAGGAGAGTAGCATGGAGAAGCAAGGTGGGGAAAAGGGGAAGAGGAATGGAATGAAGGAGAAAAAGGTTCTTCCACTTGTGCTATTTAGAATTTCTCTTGGGCAAAAATATCTCGATATATTGAATCTATCTTCATATCCTACAACCTTCCCTTCCAAATTCTCATTCTTGCTTTTCTTGACTCTTCTTCCAGACCTTTTATGCTGTTCAAAGATCTCCATTTTCAACACCCACACTTTTAGAAATACAGCAAGTTTTGCCAAACCCGCAAAATGTTCCATGATCTCACACTACTTACCTCTCTTATCCTTCTTCAAGTCAAAATTCCCATTTCCTCAGTGTAGCTGATCAAGGGGAAAGCAATCTGAATAAATCCATTCACATTAAGATAGAATAACTGATTGACAGTCCTAGCCTTTGAACCCTACTGGAGATATATATACCTTATATATATTAAAACACATACAGTATTTTTAAGTTACAGAAATCTAACTACAATAATCTCAGAGAAAAGATGAGAGGTGCCTAGAAGTCCACCATAAAGGAGGCAGGGTCTGCTCTGACCACCATTTCCCAGGGATCATGTCCCCAAATTGTTCCTACTTTTCATTGTCCTCGACTCTCAGTCCTTAATAAGTGACACTAAAAACTCCAGAGTGCAGAGAAGGCCACCTTGGAAAACATTTGTAGCCTCGGGACATTTACGTATCCTTTGGGTGAGTCAGTAACAAACTATTAGTTTGGATGGGTGATATTTTCAACATGTTTGATAATCATTCCATTAGCTAAAAGAAAAACATACACTCAGCTTATACAGTGAAATTATGCATTCTATGAAGGAAGTCAATGAGGCATAAAAGGGTTAAATGTTTCCATTATTATATAATTTAGTAGTTGAAAAGCAGGATTGGGCTTTTCTTCACACTTTTATTCAGCTGCTTATCCATTAATTCCACTTGGAAATCTTTAATTTTATTTTCTATAACATTTCTGAAATTTGGAAGTATACTTTTGAACAGTCACATTAGGATAATAGGAAAGTGAGCCTGAACTCCTGAGAGACAGGTGCCGTGTCTTTTCCAGTGGTTTTTGCTATAAAAGAGCTGAGGCTAACGCTGAATTTGTGTGTACTCAGAAATTAACCACGAAATAAGCATAGTTGCGTTCATTCAGCTCTAAGTGGCTCTTAACTTCAGTGCCATCAGAAAAATTTGCCCCCCCCCCCACAGATGAATACAACTGTAATAAAACTACACGAACTTAGTAAAATAAGACCTTCCACTTTGCTTGAGCAGGTAAGTATATGAAATTTTAATTGAATCACTGGTGTTTGCCATTTTTTATTAGTTTGTTTAGCTAGCCATCAATCCAAGTTATTTGTAATTACAGTGATAACTGGGACTTTTTTCAAACCAAGCAAAGAATATATGAAAACACCAACTGTGTGTGGTCTCTCTTGTGGCTTTTCTCAAGATACCAGAAAGGGAAACAGGCAGTAAGACACCCAAGAATTGACAGGTCGGGTATTCTGAAAAAAGCATAAATGGCACTTTGTTTCCCCCAAGTAGAAGCACCATGTCACTTGCTATCAGGTTGGTTGGCTTTTTTAAAGTTTACTAGCCCCCAAACCTAAAATTTCGTCCACAAATGAACAATACAACAGTAAAAAGACAAACACCCGACATGTAAGAAAAAAGACAACCCAATTAAAATATAGACAAAGGATACGAAGAGACATTTCTCCAAAGAAGCCGTACAAACAGCAAATAAGAACACGAAAAGATGCTCAACATGATTGGTCATCAGGTAAATGCAAATCAATACCACTTCCCACCCACTAGCATAGCTATAATAAAAACTACCCAATAGACAGTAACAAGTGTTGGCCAACAGGTGGAGAATTTGGAACCCTCATACACTGTTCGGCAGGAATGTAAAAGGTTGCAGCTACTATGGAAAAGTTTGGCTGTTCCTCAACAAGCTAATCATATATACACCCAAGAAAAATGACAGCATATGCCCACATAAAAACCTGCACACAAATACTCATAGCAACATTATTCACAATGACCCAAAGTGGAAACATCCTTAATGTCCATCAGGTGATGAATGGATAGACAATATCTGAAACTATGCTACACCAATACAACGGAATAGTACCCAGCCATGAAAAAGAATACGGATACACGCTACAAAACGGATGAACCCTGAAAACACTTTGCTATGTGAAAGAGGCCAGACACAAAAAGTCACCTACTGTACGATTCCATTCATATGAAATTTCCAGAACAGGCAAATCCTTAGGTAAAGGACGTAGATTAATGGTTGCCAGAGGGTGGGCTAAGGGAGAAATGAGAAATGGCTGCTAATGGGTCAAAGGGTTTCATTTTGACGTGATGCTAATGTTCAGGATAGTGGTGATAGTTGCAAAACTTTGTGACTATGTGAAGGCCGCACTTTCGAAAGGGCGAATTTTACGGTGTGTGCAGTATATCTCAATTAAAAAAAAAAAAAACCCAAGTGCTCATTTACAGACAGACGACACGTAATATGCATGTAAATGGTAAATACATAATTACATACGAACATATGATCTCTCCATGTAGATGCACGTTTGGGGGGGGGGGGGGTAACTGAGATGCGTGTATTTCACTTACATAAAGAAAAGAATCAAAGAGGGCGGGGACACAGAGCAACTGCGGAGCCCTGAAGCAGCGGAGCCGGGGTGTGCCCCGAGCCCGCCTGGCGGCGTCTCCAGCCCAACTCACCTTCCACCCATCACTCGGCCACCACCCGCTGCCGGGCCCAGCGGGGCTCGGGGCCGCCCGCCCGTCCAGCCGCGGCTGCCGGCAGCCGGCGCCCAGGGCCAGCCTGCGGTCCCGCCCGAGGTGGGGCAGGCGCGGGGGCCCGAGGGGGTGGGGAGACACGGCGGCTCGGGAGGGGCGCGCCGGCCCTCCCCGTCGCCCCGGCCGCTGGGTCCCGAGCCCGGTCCCGCCCCTCCTCCCTCCAGTACCTGGGATGCGCCCGAGCCCGGCGCCGCGGCCAAAGCCCAGACTTCCCCTCCATTATCACCTGCCCCGGAGCGCGGCCGCGGCGGCCGGTGTAGAGAGGGGACCCCGCCTCCTCAGACGCGACCGGGGCACCCGGGGCGGGGGACGGAAGGAGCATTCACCTGGTCCCCCGCGGCGGCGGCGGCGGCGGCGGCTGGCGGCTGCCCCGGGCCGCGGCTCCTTCCTGCTCGCGCGCCTCCTCGCGCCCTCGCCGGCCCGGCGCTGACAGCCCGGGAGCCGGCGCCCGCGGCCCGCTCGCTCCCCGCCCCCGCGCGGCCGCCCCGCGCACGCGCAGCCGCGCCGCCGCCCCAGGGGAAGCGAGCGCCTGGTGATGTGGCCGCGGGGGCGGCAACCTGGAGCGCGAGCGCCGCCCCCTCCCGGACCCCTGGCCGCCCCCTGAAAGCCGCGGGCCCGGGGCGAGAGCGAGGAGAGCACGGGGTCGGGGGCATGGGGTGGGGGGTGGGGGGTGGGGGGTGAGGGAGGGAAATCTTCGGGGAGCCCTACCCGGGAGGGAAGGGCTGTGGCCTTTCGGGAGCCCCCTCCATCCCCGCAGACCCACGCCCATCCACATCGCCAGATGCTCCTAGGTCCGAACCCCCGAATCTATGACTCATGATTTCTGTTCTCAGACCAGGGGCCTCCTGGTGGCTGGGTTCGTGTTTCCTTCTCGTAGACTGGAATGAAAACCAAAGCGTTTGCAACTCTCCGCCGGCCTTTCCGCGGAGCAGCGCAGCAGGGGCCGAGCCGGAGCCGAGGCCGGAGAGAGAAGGGGGTGGCCCCGTAAGGGGATTGGATTTAGGGCGGCTCCCAGCACCCTCCCCGTGGGAGAGAGGTGGAGAAGCAAAGGGCACGGGCACGGGGGAGGTGGCCGGGATCCCAAGCCTTTTCAAGTTCGCCACAACCTAGGTGAAAGTGACCAAAGTTTGCAGTGTAAACCGAGAACTCTTATCTAACAACTATTGAGCACCTTTTGTATAGGACTTAGGTATTGGCCTACGCTCGGGGGACATTCCAGTGAACAAAACATAGGTGTCGGTCCTCAGGCACTTATTCTGAAAGACTGTCATTTTAAAAATGACACAGCTGGTGGCACTCATTTTCTCAGAGCAAAGTTTCCAACTGTCAGTCACGCCCGTGATTTAGTAGCAGCGTTTCAGGTGCTAAGGGACAGCAGAGCATACGTTTATCCAGTTTTGTTTTGTTTTGTTTTGTTTTTTTCTGTTTTTCTCCTTTACAATCAAACTGAGTTTTGACCTTCACATTCAGGATGAAGTATGCCTCCGTGTCAGGCTTGATCCTGTGCATCAGTGCTTTTTATAATGGTGTATGCAGGGTTCTTCACGCCCTGAACGCCATTAGGGGTATGAAAGGATGATTGCAAAGCATACGGAAAAACACAGTGCTTTGTCTGTATTTCCAAGTGGCTTTTGTTCTTACTGTTCTCAATTACATATCACTAGGAGATAAATAGCTGCTCTTAAAAGTTTGCCAGAAGTCAAATTCCAACCAGATAAGTGTTCCTCCCCTGGGTCGAGTAGTCCTTCAGGACTTCTGCGCAAAGTTGGTGTCAGAGAAGCCACCCTCTCCCAGTTTTGAAAATTTTACCACCATTTTCTTCTGATTGATTCTGAGCTGATGGTTTCAACTGCCCTAAATTTCACTCGTTGGCTGTGGTGGGCAATCTACTTAGGCAGTGCTCCACATTCTGTATGCCACAATGTAGTGTGTATTTTTTTAATGTTTTATGTATTTGTTTGAGAGAGAGAGAGAACGAGCGGAGGAGGGGCAGAGAGAGAGAGAATCCCAAGCAGGCTTCTCGCTGTCAGCACAGAGCCTGACTGGGGGCATGAACTCACAAACCTGAGATCATGACCTGAGTCGAAATCAAGAGTGGGATGCTTAACCAACTAAGCCACCCAAGTATCCTTATAGAGTGTTTGTTTTGTTTTGTTTTAGAGATTTTAAGCTTTAAGTTGGCATCCAAATTGATTACTTTCTTAAGTTTATTATTTATTTTGAGAAAGAGAGAGTGGGGGAAGGGCAGAGAGAAACGGAGAGAGAGAGAGAGAGAGAGAGAGAGAGAGAGGGAGAATCCCAAGCAGGCTCTGCACTGATAGCACAGAGCTCCACTCGGGGCCCCATCTTAGGAACCATGAGATCATGACCTGAGCCAAAATCAAGAGTCAGATGTTTAACCCAGGTGCCCCTGAAATCCAAATTTAAATTAAATTTCAACTCTGAAAATAGCGCAAGGTGAATTGGGTCCAGAGACACCCCCTTTAAAAAAATTAGGTCCTAATATGTGTTGGCAATAGTGATGGCATTACTACTTCCTCTTCTGCCTGACAGCTGGCAACTTAAAATGTGAAGCAAGTGGCTTAGAATTGAGGATCGGTATTAATCACGGTTGTGATGATTGCTAGATGAAGGCCTGGGTCTTATGAGACTGTGTAACCAAGGGACCTGTCTGCTCTAGCGGTAAAAAAGATCTCTTTGAGGAAGTGACATTTAAGCTGAACCTTCAAGAATAAGGAAGAGTTAAGTCGGGCAACAAAGGGAAGGGGGTGGGGTGGGGAGTGCACTTGTTGCTATGGAAACTACAGGTTTGAAGGCTCTTGGGTAGGAACAGGCTTCACCTGTGGCTACAGGGAGGTGCCTGTGCTGAAGGAGAGGTGGGTAGAAGGTTTGGGGGCCACGCTGAAAACTTTAGACTTAATCCTAAAGACAAAAGGAAGCCACTAAAGAGTTGGAGAGGATCCATTGGGACACCACCCGATTTGTATTTGTAAACGACATTTCTGGCTGCGGTGTGGAGAATGAGTAAGAAGGGAGCTGCAGAGGGTGTGTGAAGACCAGTGTGCAGGCAATGGAGAGTAGAAGATGGGGGACCGAGAAAATTGATCAGAGTTGGAACCGTAAGCACCTGATCGTTAATTGCACGTAAAAGGTGAGAGAGAGGAAAGGACTCCTAGATGTCTGGTGTGAGCTTATCTCATTGCTGGAGAAGGGGGACTTGGAGGAGGAGGCCTCGAGTGGACAAGTTTGAGTTGCTTTAGATGTGTTGGGTTCGACATCTCAGTGAGACATCCAAGTGATGATGCTGAGTACATATTTGCAAAATAAATCTGGAACTCAAAGTAGAGATCTGGACTAAAGATGAAATCAAACCTAAAATTAAAAAAAAAATTTTAACGTTTATTTATTATTGAGAGACAGAGAGACAGAGCATGAGCACGTGAGGGGCAGAGAGAGGAGGAGACACAGAATTCGAATGAGGCTCCAGGCTCTGAGCTGTCAGCACAGAGCTCGACGCCCAGCTCAAACTCACAAACACCGAGATCATGACCTGAAGTTAGACGCTTAACCAACTGAGCCATCCAGGTGCCCCCAAACCTAAAATTTTAGAGAGCAAGGAATATGATTTGTTTGTAAGAATTTTACCTCTAAACTTTAAAGAAAATGAGCAGAAGCATTAGTACCTAATACTATGTGTAAGACACCCCACAGAGAATATTTTATGTAATCCTTACCACCCTAGTGGATGGTATTATAATCCTATTCTTCATATAAGGAAACTAAAGGTTAAATTCTTGCTCAAACTTACTTGAATTCCCAATTAAATAAGACCGATTGAATAAGAATCCCTGTGGGTAATTCTGATGATAACTGAGGTTTAGATACTTAAAAGTGCAGACTACTTAAAAGTGGACATACAAACCGTATAAAACCCTCATTTTATTTATTTTTTTAAAATGTTTTTTATTTATTTTTGAGAGATAGAGAGAGCAAGCAAGGGGCAGAGCAAGAGGGAGACACAGAATCTGAAGCAGGCTCCAGGCTCTGAGCTGCCAGCACAGAGCCCAGCGTGAGGCCTGAACTCATGAACTGTGAGGTCACGACCTGAGCAGAAGTCAGACGCTTAACTGACTGAGCCACCCAGGCACCTCTGAAACACTCATTTTTAAAAAGGATTAGAAGAAACCGTGATTCCAAGAACATGCAGCCCATGGAGCAAATGTTTGTGCATACATGTCCCCGTTTCTTTCACCTGAGCCCCCCATTAGCAATGCTCTTCTGGGGAAACTATGGAATATTCATTTGTTTTTTTATGCAGTAAGTAGTTATGGTGGACCTACTACTGTGTACCAAATAACAATAGTCATTCATTTATTTACAAATATTTATTGAGCAGTTATGGCATTTATGCCATGTTGTTTCATGCTCTGGGAGTGTAATAGTGAACAAAATAAACAGATACCTGCCTTACAGAGTTCACATTCAAGTGGGGAAAGACAATAAACAAACATATATATATATATATGTATATATATATATATATATATATACATACATACATATATACACAGCCTTCTGTATACATGTATATAGATACATAGATAGATATCCCACATAGTAATAACTACTAGGAATATAAATAAAATAGGTTAAAGAGTTGGAGAGTCTGGAGTGGAGGAGTATAGAGAGGAGGGAGATGGTTTTATATAAGGTGGTCCACGGAGTTCTTACTGGTTTGAGCAGAAAGGAGTGAGGGAGCAACTATGCTCTCTGGAGGAAGTACAATAAGCACAAAGGTCCTGAGGCAGAAGTGTGTATGTTCTGTTCAAGAAACAGCAAGGAGTCCCGTGTGGCTGGAATGAGACTTAGCTGGAGGCCAGTCATGAGACTTGTGGGCCATCATCAGGTCTTGGGCTTTGACTCTGAGTGAGACAGGAGCCACCGAAAGGGTCTGGGCAGAGAAATAGCCCACTCTGACTTGTGGCTCAATGGGATGATTGTGGAGAGCTGAGTGAGGGGCAATGGTGGAAGCAGGAGGAGGACCCGTAAAGATGCTGTTTCAGTAATCCAGGTGAGAGGGATGATGGCTCAGACCAGGGTAGTCATAGAGGAAGTGGTGAGAAAGTGCTGCATCATTTGAGTAGTAGATCATTTGGGAGTAGAGCTGACAGGCAGGATTTGCTAATGGATTGAATGAGGGGTAAGAGAGAAAGAGAAAGGTGGTTAAGGATGCGTCCAAAGCTTTTGGCTCAGGCAGTCAGAATACTGGAATTGCCATTTGCCAAAATGGCAGAGGATGGGAAGATCCAGGAGCTGGTATGAGATCATCTGTGAGGGTCTACTGTTCTAAGCGCCTGGTCTGTATGAACTCATTCAGTGCTCACCACAATGCTCTAAGGTAGGGCCTGATGTTATGCCTGTTTTATAGATGAGGAGTCAAGGTATCGCTCTACAATGTACTTCAGATTCCACAGCTTAAATGGTGATAATAATACTCCCGAGGGTACCACTTCATTGTCTTTCAGGGAAGACAGATGACTAAATAAACAGTGACAACAAATGCTAGAGCTAATCGTAAGGCAAATCTGAGAAGGCTGTAGCTGTACAAAGCAGAAGCGTCTTCCAAAGTTTGGGGATCAGGGAGACACGAGGGAGTGGGGAAGACTTATAAGAGGAAGTGATATTAAGCTGAAATGTAAAGGATCAATAGCCATGCTAATAGAAGTTTTAGGAGGGGGGATAGGAAAAGAAAGAGAGTATTCCAGGTAAAGGTTATTCCCAGGAACTTTTACCCAAAAAAAAAAAAAAAAAAAAAAAAAAGCAGGGGGGTGGGGAGGAGAAGGATTTTGAGGAATTAAAAGAATTTCGGTATGATGTTTATATCTCTTTTGGAAATATTGTTATTGGTTGGTCCCTACTGAGAGTTTCTCCATAAACATGGTAATGTTTCAAGGGTTCCCTATTCCTGGTGTCTTTATAATGTACCTCTGAAGGAGCAGAGGTTTGCTGTCCTTGAATACTCATCAGGTTCCTGTGGTTCCTCAACTGTGCCCACGAGTTCCTGCCTCTGGGCTTTGGACTTCCTGTTCTCATTAACAAGGACACTCCAGTTTCCTGTACCCCTTCCTGGGTCCACACCCACCAGGTGGACTAGAGGGTCTCTCTCCTTCCATGACACCCAATGAAAAGCATGATCAGAGAACATAGAAGATAAGTTATGGACAGATACTATTTACTTATCTGACCATGTCCCCACTAAGGTTGTCAGCAGAGTCTTTATAAGTCAGGCTAACACAATGTTGTCAATCCTGAGTGGATACTCAATTCTTTTCCTCCTGAAATGCATGGATACATACATTTTAATTTACCATCCTTTACTTTTAGTGGTGCTGCTACTGGCTTTTTGATTTTCTGTTCTGGTTCCACTCCCAGCAGAATTATTAATTTACTTAAGAACTTTAATTATAGACTGCATTGTTCTAGCGTCTTTAAGCTGACTTTGTTGGATTTTTGCTGGCAGACAGGCTTTGTGCAACACTGGGATGCTGATGGCTGAGCTATTTTTCAGGGACATCTGCTCATTGACTACTCTTCTGGGAATGATGATGTGGCTTGCTGATAATGCCTGGCTTAAGAACCAGGCAAAAGCCAAAATGTGTAACAATTCTCTTGAATGGATGCTCGTATATCCAAAGAAAGAGCATAGAAAACTATTCATAGCCTAGTTTCTAAGGATCATGTCTGTGAGTCAGGAATCCCAATCCAGAAACAATGACTGTGATGGGACAGAGCCCAAGCCATCTTCAAGAGTAACTAGAATGAAATTGTTGGCAGCTTTGATGACACGAACCTCTCTGAGTCCCTTCTCTGTGACATCTACACCTCTGGTTTTGAGAGGCCTTTGGCCATCCAGCAGCAAGACATTCTTCCTTGTATCAAGGGTTATTACGTGATCGCTCCAGCCCAATCTGGGACTGGGAAAACAGTCGCTTTTGCCATGTGGATCCTGCAACAGATTGAATTGGATCTAAAGGCTCCAAAGGACTTGGTCCTGACACCCACTAGAGAATTGACTCAGCTGCTACAGAAGGTAATCATGGCATTTGGAGATTATGTGGGTACCTCCTGCCACACTTGCATTGGTGGGACCCATGTGACCCATGTGCATGCTGAGGTATAAAAGCTATAGATGGAAGCTCCCCATATCATTGTGGGTACCCCTAGTCATGTGTCTGATATGCTTAACTAGAGATCCCATCTCCCAAATACATCAAGATATGTGTACTGGACAAAGCTGATGAAATGTTAAGCTGTGGATTCAAGCACCAGATCTATGACATATTTCAAAAGCTCGACAACAACACCCAGAGGGGTTTGCTGTCAGCTGCAGTGGCTTCCGATGTGCTTGAGGTGACCAAGAAATTCATGAGGGACCCCATTCAGATTCTGGTCAAGAAGGAAAAGTTGGCCCTGGAGGGTATCCACCAGTTCTACATCAATGTGGAATGAGAAGCGTGGATGCTAGACATTCTGTGTGACTTTGTATGAGACCCTGACCGTCACACAGGCAGTCATAATCAACACCGGAAGGTTGGTTGGCCCACTGAGAAGATGCATGCCCGACACGTCGTGGAGTCTGCCACGCATGGAGATGTGGACCAAAGGGAGTGAGATGTGATCATGACGGGGGTCCGCTCTGGCTGTAGCAGAGTATTGATTACCACTGACCTGCTGGCCAGAGGCATTGATGTACAGCAGGTCTCCTTAGTCATCAACTATGACCTTCCCACCAACAGGGAAAACTGTATCTGCAGAGTCAGCCCTGGTAGATGATTTGACCATGAGGATGTGGCTTTTAACATGATGACAGAAGAAAACGAGAGGACTCTCTGAGACATCGAGACCTTCTACAACACCTCCATTGAGGAGATGCCCCTCGGTGTTGCTGACCTCATCTGAGAGGGGTTGTCCCGCTGCATCCCCCTAGCCGGGGTCCAGTCCTTGGGGGACTAAAGAGAAACAGGATGGGGGAGGGGAGGGAGCTAAGGGATGGATATCTGGTCTTTTCTTTTCTTTTCTTTTCCTTCGAATGAATGTCACATTTTGAGGCCCCCCCCCCAATAAAAAAGAAACCTGTTCATAGTAGCTTTATCATAGTAGTCTAATAACTGGAAATAATCAAAAGTTCATCACTATGAGAATGGCAAAACTAACTTCGGTGTTTCGTATAATAGAACACTACTGTGCAATAAAAAGAAACAAATCATGGACTCAACAAAAGGGATGAATCTCACTGACTGAGAGAAAATGCCCTGACAGAAGAAACACACTGTGCCTATTCATTCTCCATTGCTTTTATAGCAAATTACCATCAACTTAGTGGTTGAACAAAACATTTGTTACCTTACGGTTCTGTAGGTTAGAAGTCCGATACGCGTCGAACTAAGCTTAAGGTGTCAACATTCCTTCTGGGGGCCCTAGAGGAGAATGCTTTTGGAGCTTCTAGAAGCCAACCACATTCCTTGGCTTGTGGTCCCCTTCCTCTGTCTCCAAAGACAGCAAAGTAGCATCTTTGACCCCCCTTCCATCCTCATAGCTATTTGACTCTCTTCTCTGCCTCCCTCTTCCACTTTTAAGGACTCTTGTGAGCACCTTGTGCCCACTCAGATGATCCAGGATAATCTCTCTATTTTAAAGTCAGTAGATTAGTAACCTGAATTCCCTTTTGCCATGTAACCTAAGTGTTCTGAATAACTGGGTATATTGAGGGTAACGGAAGTCAGATTTCCAGTGGCTCATGTGAAACTGACTTGGGGTGAGGCGGGGTAAACACTTGATCTGTAGCATTTGCCAATTGTTACATTATAAATGCTCGGATGGCTGCTTTCAACCTACAACCAGCTCACAGAATTGCAATTATTTAGTAAGCCGGTTCAAACTGGTTCCAGCACACTGCTGCAAGTTTCTCATTCTTACTTTTTAAAAAAAGTTCATTTATTTTTGAGAGAGAGAGAGAGGAAGAGAGAGCATCTCAAGTGAGCTCCCCGCTGTCAGTGCAGAGCCGGACTCAGAGCTCCATCTCAGGAACTGTGAGATCATGACCTGAGCTGAATTCAAGAATTGGATGCTTAACTGACTGAGGCACCCAGGCACCCCAAGTTTCTCATTCTTGAAGTTTTAAATACAGACAGATAAGGAAACAAACATTAATATATGAGGATATGAATGTGTATGTGTGTGTTTCCTTGCCCTCTACAATGAGAGAGCCTAAAGGTTAGGGCACATCACTAGCAATGAGTACACCTGCCATCCATATCTCGCTCTCTAAATACCACTCCCAACAACAACAACAACATAAATAAATGAATAAGTAAATAGATACCATTCTCAACATAGTGTTCCTTGGAGAAAAGGCTAATACCAGGGCTGGGCCAGGAAAAATACAAAATGAGCCCAAAATAGCTGTACCAGAAATTAAGGAAGTGCTCAAAGAATGATGGCAACATATAAAAAGGAGAGGTTCGCAGATTGAAAGGGCTCCCTCTGGGACAATTTTAATATCAAAATAAATTATAAAGCAGTGAATTAAAAACCCATTAAACAGAATAAAAATCCATGAGTCAAAACTGACATAAATAAATAAATGAATAGGAGAAGAGAAAGCTCTTTCTCACAGTACAATACCAACTAAGACATAGAATATGAATGAAAGAGAGGCGCCTGAGTGGCTCAGTCGGTTAAGCGTCCGACTTCGGCTCAGATCATGATCTCACGGTTCGTGAGTTTGAGCCTAGCATCGGGCTCTGTGCTGACAGCTCAGAGCTCCAAGCCTGGAGGCTGCTTCACATTCTGTGTCTCCCTCTCTCTGCCTCTCCCCCGCTCATGCTCTGTCTCTCCCTCTCAAAAATAAATAAACATTAAAAAAATTTAAATAAAAAAAGGATGTGAATGAAAGAATTAGAAAATCATCAATAGATGTAAAAATTAAGGAGTGAAAGTTTAATGAGACAATTATGTTTTCATATCTCCCCACAAATACTAGTTAACTGAAAAGACATAACTAATAATTTTATAAAGTTAACATTACCAGTAACATTACCAGTTAACATTACCAGATCAAAGTTAACATTACCAGTAATAAGACAAATCTACAATTACGTGCCTCCAGATATGATTCACTGAGAAAAGAACTAATATCACTTCTGTGGTGTATTTGCAAAAAACATACGATCTGAATATAATCATGAGGAAACAGAAGGTACTGTTGCAGATTGGGTTGAGAAGACTGAATACAGTACATGATCCTGTGTTAGGTCCTGGGCTGGAAGGAAAAATTGTAAAGGACATTATGGAGACGATTAAAATTTGAATACAAACAGTGGATTACATAATAGTCCTATATTCATGTCAAATTTTCTGATGTTGTTCATTACACTCTGGTTCCGTAAAAAAAAAAAAAAAAATATTGTTGTACTTAGGATTCATACACTGAAGTATGTAGGGATAAACAGACAAAGTCTACAATTTGCTTTCTTTCGGATTATTTAGAAAAAGATTGTGTGGGTATGTGGTGTGGGGAGAGAGGAAAAAAAATGCAATGAAGCAAAATACAAATGGAGCAAAATGTATCCATTTTTGAATCTGGGTTATCCTACTGATGCAATTTGTCCATAAATCCAAAAGTATACCCAAAGAAAAAGTGACAGGGGAGCCTGGCTGGCTCAGTCAGTAGAGCATGCGACTCTTGATCTTGGGGTTGTGAGTTGGAGCCACACGTTGGGTGTAGAGATTTCCTAAAAATAAAATTGGTTTTTAAAAAAGTGACAGGGGCGCCTGGGTAGCTTGGTCGGTTAAGTGTCCAACTTCAGCTTAGGTCACGATCTCGAGGCTCGTTGGTTTGAGCCCTGTGTTGGGCTCTGTGCTGACAGCTCGGAGCCTGCTTTGGATTCTGTGTATCCCTTTCTCTCTGCCCCTCTCCTCTGCTCACACTCTCTCTCTCTCAAAAATAAATAAACATTAAAAAAAAAAAAAAAAGAATACCCATTCAGCATTGTTAGTCATTAGGGAAATGCAAATTAAAGCCATTAAGTGGGTGTGAAGTACCCACTTAGGTGACCAACTATCACTGATTACCAGGGATTGAGGGGTTTTGTGAGGTATGGGACTTGCAATGCTAACACCTGAAAAGTCCCAGAAATCCTGGGGTGAGTTGTGTCTCCCTCTCTCTCTGCCCCTCCCCTGCTCACGCTCTCTCTCTGTCTCTCTCTCAAAAATAAACATTAAAAAAATTTTTTAATAAATAAATAGTGACAAAAAATGGAGCTGGGCAAGTAGGGACATAGGAAGCTGCTTTAGCAGCATCCCGCCCGTGCAGAGGGAAAAGCCATACAAAAATATGCTGGTTCTGCTTCACTTCTCTGTAGCCACCTCTCTTCCGATCCCTTCTGTATTCCCTGCTAAATAAATCAGGAACTTATAGCCAGTGTGTAGGTGGTCCATTTGGCAGCTTCAAAGTATTATGAACTTGAAAGCATTCATTTAAAAATAATAGAGACTTCTCTGTTCTGAATAGCAGTGTGGGGCCCCGTAACAGTTTGTAATCAGAATGTGTAAATGTGCAAAATGTTCTTAACATGATATAGGTAAAAGGGGTAGTGTAGGATGAGAAAAGGGGAACAGCACAAACTATGCACAATTTGCCCATGTAAAAACAAAAGGTTTTCCTTCAAGTCCTCTCCCATGATTTCACTCTTGTTTGTATGTGTTCCCTCTTCTGATTATATCTATCAGGTTGCATGCCTATCGTTGTGTGAAATAGTATTATTAGAATGCTTCATTATTGACCTCATTATGTATAGATCTTTTCAATGCTTTTTTTAAATGTTTCTTTATTTTTGAGAGAGTGAAAGCTGGGGAGGGGGGGAGAGAGAGAGAGAGAGAGAGAGAGAGGGAGGGAGGGAGACAGAGGATCCAAAGCAGGCTCCGCACTGACAGCAGAGAGCCCGACAGGAAGCTCGAACCCACGAACCATGAAATCATGACCTGAGCCGAAGTCGGATGCTTAACTGATGGAGCCACCCAGGCGCCCCTTAAGTACTTTTGAGCAACCTAGTCCTAGACGCTCTGTTTTGCTGTAGCAAGATCCAGCTCTTCTTAGAACAAGATCCATGTTTCCAAGATCCTAGAAACATGACCCAGGAGAAGAATTAAAAGAATCAAAGACTTAAAAGCATTGAGTTATGGGAATAATTAAAATGGACTAAAATGAAAAAATACCTTTCATCAAAAACCAATGAACTCTATAAGATTAAATGGCTCCCTGCTCCACCTGTATGCACATTTTCACCCTTTATTAAAATAATATGATATTACTTCTGATTCGTTGATATGTAGCAGAATTTAGCACAGGTCTTATTTATGCCATGCTGTGGATGGAGCTTTGAAGGACAAACGATGCCTTGCACTATATACAAAACTTCAACCCTTAAAAAAATAATTTAAAAATTCCAGGGGTGGCTCAGTTGGTTGAGCATCCAACTCTTGATTTTGGCTCAGGTCATGAACCCAGGGTCCTGGGATAGAGCCCTGCCTCGAGCTCCATGTCAAGAGTGGAACCTGCTTAAGATTTTCTCTCCCGCTGCCCCTCTTTCCCACTTGCATACTCTCTCTATATATAAAATAAAATAAAAATAAAAATAAAAATTTCAGCAGATGAGGCAGAGAATCAAGTTAACTCTAGTTTAAGGTGGCCACTCTTCAGAATACTAGTCTACTAGAAATAAATTTCTGCTCCCCTCTTACCCCCAACCCCCAAGGAAAAAATTTACCCTGCTAGAAAATAAAGCATTTCTTTTACACATTTAATTGTATCCATAGGATTAAAATAGATTAAGAGGCTAACCGAAATAAATTATGTGCAGTATAATTACACCATAATTTTCAGCATTAAGTGTTTATGTCTCTAGAGATAAAATAGTTTTGATTCACCAAATTGGGTAATTAAGTTAACCAGATAATTGTTCTGAAGGGCCTGGGAGCCAGGTAATAGCAATTTGAAAATTTACCAGAATAAATGATCAGTTTGATTAGTCTGCTAAAGATAAAATGTAAGCCTGAAAGGATAAAAATTACCTTTTAGAAAAACCTCAAGGGGCGCCTGGGTGGCTCGGTCGGTTGAGCTTCCAACTTTCGATTTCTGCTCAGGTCATGATCTCATAGTTCATGAGTTCGAGCCCCAAGTCGGGCTCTGGTACTGAGAGCACAGAGCCTACTTAGAATTCTCTGTCTCCCCCTCTCTCTGCTCCCTTCCCTGCTCTTTCTCTCTCCCTCTCTCAAAATAAATAAATAAACATTTAAAAAAGAAAAAGAAAAACCTCAAGATAACATACCCTAACTATTATTGACTGCAGTAGACATTGTGGGTGAACCCCTAATTTCCTTGGCCTCCTTTCCCTACCACAGAACCTCTGCCATCTGGATGATATTCGTACACCCACCCCAGCTAGAGGAGTGGCCCTGCTGGCCTAAGCCAGTCAGGATAGTCCCATTCCCCTTGTTTCAGCCAGTCCGAAAGTGGGCCCATGACCCAAGTTGGTTAGTTTTATTTACATTTTAACTTTTGGATGACAATCTTATTTCCAAATTTCTCGGGAAAGTTACATGGTAACACCCAATCAGCAATATGGCGCTTCTTGGAATCTGTCATCATTAGAGCTTGCTCAGTATAACAACTGCAACATATATGGAGGTCAACCACAGTTTCTTATATTTATATGCCTTCTAAGTATCTTAAAATTTAGAACAGTTTGGGGTGCCTGAGTGGCTCAGTTGGTTGAGTGTCTGACTCTTGATTTCGGCTCAGGCTGTGATCTCACAATTGGTGGATTGAGTCCCACGTTGGGCTCTGTGCTGACAGTGCAGAGCCTGCTTGGGATTCTCTCTCTCCCTCTCTCTGAGTCCCTCCCCTGCTCATGCTCACTCTGTCTCTTTTTCTCTGTAGATAGATAGATAGATAAAAAAATTTAAAAATTAAAATTAAATAAATAAATAAATAAATAAAACAGTTCACCTTCTTTTCATAACATTTTCCTGCTGAATAAAACAGATATTTATGCTGTAAGATTTCCCACATTCTAGATTCGGCTGATTGCCTCCTTGAGTTGTTTCACTTATCCTTCTATTTCCTGTATTTCCTGGAAAGAGATAGTTAGAACCTGGGGCTTGATACAGGAAAAGGTTTGTTTCTTTTTCTTTTCTCTTTTTTTCTTCCTTTCTCCGCCTGCCCCCCCCCCCCACCCCGCCGCCACCCTTGTTTTGTTTGCAAGAAAACTTATTAGGTGGCACTGTGCACTTTCTAATGCATTGAATCAAAGGAGCACAAAATCCAGTTGGCCGTGCTTTTAGAGATGTCAGAGTGACTGGTAGAGCCATGTTTTGTCAGCTTTACCTAGTGGGCATCTCAGAGTTAGTTCCAGATTCCTTTCGATATGGTCCCAGTGGTCTTTGAAAGCTTCCTTGCTTTCTGGCACCACTGATATCCCAGGTTTGTACTCCCTGACCCAGACTTGACATCGTTTGTACAAGAAGCTCTTTTCCTTTCAGTGATGAAAGGATTTTAGCAGGCACACTCTCGGGGTTGCTTGCTATGGTGCCTTTTCTTTGCGTCCAGACTTTCCAGGGAACCAAGCTCAGGAATGAGTGGTTTTTCAGAAAGAGTGAAAGAAATCATGAATTTATACAGATATTACCAGTTCAAATTTGAAATTATGGGAGGATTTTTTTAAAGTTTTTTTTTCAAGGTTTTTTGTTTGTTTTTGAGAGAGAGGGACAGAGAGAGAGCACAAGCGAGAGAAAGGCTGAGAGAAAGGGAGACAGAGAATCCCAAGCATGCTCTGGGCTGCCAACGCAGAGCCTGAAGGGGGGCGCCAACCCATGAGTTGTGAGACCATGACTTGAGCTGAAACCAAGAGTCAGACGCTTAACCAACTGTGCCACCCAGGCACCTATGGAGGATTTTACTTTTATTTCTTTCCTCTTGAACAAAAAGTCTGAGCTGCAAATGATATTAATATAATTACTTATTTGCTTTATCCAAGAATATTCCTAGAGCAGTTTCATAATAACCATACTAATAGTGCTACTAGAAATTAAGATGATTGGATACATTTTAAAATTTCTATGTGGGTGTGTATTGTCACTGCCCTTAAGCTGTATCTTACTAATGATACACTGTCCCAACACTGTGTTTTAAAGTCTCCTAAAATAGTTTCTTTCTGTATTGTTATGCCAGAAATTTGACATATAGTTAAATTCAGTTATTTCAGTTTGTTTTTGGTTGGGAGGGGAATTCTCTTTCCTTTTGTATTTATTTTTATTTTTAAGTAAGCAAGGTATTTACATGATTCCGAAGTCAAAACCATAAATTGTGTATGATCACAGAAGGCCATCTATATCATTTATATATTGGGAATGCTTGAAATTTTCTTTGCAGACTATGATATGTCAATGTTGTGAAACTTCCATGTGACTTAGAAAAAGGTTGAGTGTTAGGAGGATTTGGTCCCCTCTTATTTTGATATTGCTTTCTACTATGAACAATATTGTAATTAGCTAGTCATCTCCTCTTTCTCTTTCCTCCTTTATCCCAAATATCAGTCTAAAGTATTATCTTTTTTTTAAGTTTATTTATTTATTTTGAGAGAGACAGAGCACGTGTGCACGTGTGCATGCATACAAGTTGAGGAGGGGCAGAGAGAGGGAGAGGGAATCCCAAAAAGGCTCCATGCTGTCAGCACAGAGCCCAACATGGGCCTCGATCCCACAGTGAGATCATGACCTGAGCCAAAATCAAAAGTTGGACATTTTACCGACTGAACCATCCAGGCACGCACCCCTAAAGTATTACCTTTTCTTTTTATTAAATTTTTTTCAACGTTTTTTATTTATTTTGGGACAGAGAGAGACAGAGCATGAACGGGGGAGGGGCAGAGAGAGAGGGAGACACAGAATCGGAAACAGGCTCCAGGCTCCGAGCCATCAGCCCGGAGCCCGACGCGGGGCTCGAACTCACGGACCGCGAGATCGTGACCTGGCTGAAGTCGGACGCTTAACCGACTGCGCCACCCAGGCACCCCAAGTATTACCTTTTCATTCCCAGTTTGTAAAAAACAAGCTTTTCTCTTCATTTATTATCTCTGCTTTCTCCCCTTTTTGATATTTGTTTTATATCCATATTATGAAGCCGATAAAAATACATAATATTCTTTTAACCTTATTATCACCGGTTGAACTCGGATTATCCCCAATTCTACTGTAAAATGCTCACCACCAAAGCTGAGGCTGAATTTCTCCTATCATTTTCTGAAGCTTATTCTCTAGGAGATTCCTCAAGAAGGCTCTGGGAGCAATATTTCCTGTTCTTATCATGTTTATAAGTGTCTGTGTCTTTAAAACTTTTATACGTGAAAGGCAGTTAAACTACATCCTTAGCTTAAATTTTCCTTCTTTGAGTATCTTAAATAAGTTATTCAATTGCATTCTGGCAAAAATCTTTCTGTCAAAATATCCAGTGCCAGTCTTATTTTCTTTCCTCATGACTTACTGGGTCTTTTTGCCAAAATACTCTGACAGTGTTTTTCTTATATTAAAGTCCAAGAGTTTTACCAGAGTATGTTTTGGTAGGGACTATTCTGGGCTGATTTTTCTGGAAAAATGATACGGTCCTTTGATACGTATACTCAAATTTCTACACATTTTAGGACAATTTTCTTGAATTACTTTTAAAGTAAATTGTTTATTTCACAATAATTTTAATTTTATGGAAAATTCTGGAAGATAGCACAGAGAGTTTTCATATGTCTATTACCGAGTTTCCATCTTTTGTTATTATTGTACATACCATGGTACATTTGTCAAAAACAAGAACCAGTATTGTGATAGTTGGTGTTTTTCATGGAATGTGTCCATTTCATCTAAATTAGAAAATTTATTGGCATAATTGTTTAGGATGTTTCCTTTATCCATTTGATGTCTGTAGAATCTGTGGTAATACTCCTTTTTCATTTCTGATATTAATATTACTTGTCTTCTCCATTTATTTTCTGATTAGCTCGGATAGAGGGTTATTAACTTTATTGACTTTTGTAAATAATCAGCTTTTGGTTTTATTGATTTTTTATATTGTGTTTATTTTTTTATTTTATTGATTTCCACACTTTATAATTTTCTTTATTCTGCTTGCTTTGGGTTTAATTTGTTCCTTTTTTTCTAGTTAATGTGGAAGCCTAGATAAATGAGACTTTATATCTTTTCAAATATCAGCACTTAATGCTATAAATTTCCCCCCTTGTACTGGTCCAGCTACACTGCATACATTTTTTTGAATGTTTATTTATTTTTGAGAGAGAGAGACTGAGCATGAGTGGGGAGGGCAGAGAAAGAGGGAGACACAGAATCTGGAGCAGGCGCCAGGACGCGGGCTGGAACTCATGAACTGGATGGAGATCACGACCTGAGCTGAAGTCGGATGCTTAACCGACTGAGCCACTCAGGTGTCCCTACACTGCACACATTTTGATATTTTCTGTGTTTATTTTAATTCAGCTCAAAATATTTTATAATTTCTTTTCTGTTTTTTATTTGACTCATGGGTTATTTAAAACTGAATTGCTTAATTTGCAAATATTTGGAGATTTTCCAGATAGGTTTTTGTTATTGTGATCTAGTTTGCTTTTGATAATCAAGATAAGATTTTTAGTTTTGTTGACATCAGAGAACAAACTTCGTATGATTTCAATCTTTATTTTTTAAATTTTTTAAAACATTTTATTTATTTTTTTGTGAGACAGAGAGACAGAGCATGGCAGGGGAGTGGCAGAGAGAGAAGGAGATACAGAATCTGAAGCAGGCTCCAGGCTCCCAGCTGTCAGCACAGAGCCCGAAGCGGGGCTTGAACCCATGAACTGGGAGATCATGACCTGAGCCGAATTAGGATGCTTAACTGACGGAGCCACCCAGGCACCCCTGTATGACTTCAATCATTTAAATGTTTTGTGACTTGTTTTATGGTCTTGCATATGATCAATCTTATTGATTATTCTGTTGCCATTGAAACAATGTGTATTCTGCTATTGCAAGGTCCCGTGTTCTGCACGTCAGTTAGGTTAAGCTGGATGATAGTTTTGCTCAAGACTTCTTTATACTTACTGGTTTTGTGTATACTTTATTCTACCAACTATTGAGAGAGGAAGGTCAAAATCTCCAACAATAATAATAATATTGTCTATTTCTCCTTTTAGTTCTATTAGATTTTCCTTCTTATACTTCAAAGCTCGGTTATAAGATGCATTCACAATTATTGTGAATCATGATGAATTTATCCCCTCATCATTATGAAATGTCCCTCTTTATCCTTCGTGCATTAGTCTGCTCAGGTTGCTATGACAAAATACCACAATTAAACAAGAGAAATTACTTTTCTCACAGTTCTGAAGGCTGGAAAATCCAAGATCAAGATTCTACCAGGGTTGGTAGCTGATGGGAGCTCTTCCCTTGGGTTGCATAAAGCTGCCTTCTTACCATGCGTTCACAATGTGTGTGTACATGTGGAGAGAGAAAGAGTAGTACTCTGGTGTTTCTTATAAGGGCACTAATCCTATTGGATCAGGGCCCCACACTTACAACCTCATCTAATCATGATTACTTCCTCACAGTCCCCATTTCCAAATATAGCTACACTGGGGGGGTTAGGGCTTCAACCTAAGATTTGGGGAGGACACAAACATTCAGTCTGCAGCACTTTGTCTTGAAATCCACTTTGTCTGATAGTAATGTGGCTACTCTGACTTGATTTTTGTTTCATATTTGCATGGTTTATCTTTTCCATCACTTGACCTTTAACCTATGTGTCTTTAGTTAAAGGGAATTTCTTGCTGACAGCATGCAGTAGGGTCTTGTTTAATCCAGTCCAACAATGTTTGCCTTTTAAATCTTAGACTAATTTACATCTAATCTAATTACTGAAATGGGTATAACTTAAGTTTATCATCTTCTTATTGGTTTTCTGTTTGTCTCATCTGTTCTTTGCTCCTCTTTTCTTTTATCCTGTTTTGTTTTTTTGTTTTTTTTTTTTTTGTTTTGGACTAATTGATTATATCTTACAGCTCAGTTTTTATCTCCACTATTGGCTGATTAGCTATTCTACTTTTCACTTTTTTTAGGAGTTGCTCTAGTCTTTACAATATAAATCTTTAACTTATCACTATCGATCTTTAAATCCTATTAAAGTACTTCACATAAAGTATAAGATCCTTAATTTTAATGTTTATTATTTATTTATTCATCATTATTATTATTATTTTTTTAAGTAAACTCTACCCCCAAGGTGGCTCTTGAACTCATGACTCCACGATCAAGAGTCACATGTTCTACCGACTGAGCCAGCCAGGTGCCCCTGAAATATAAGATCCTTACAACAGATTTACTACCTCCACTTTCTGTGCCATTCTTGTCATATGTATTTTATTTCTACATTTGTTATAAACCCTATAATATTTTTTAAAAATCTAAACAATGATCTTTTAGAGCTATTAAAGGTGAAAAAAATATGTTTTACATTTATTGTCATATTTTACAAAACGGCTTTTCTGGTTAACAACATCATTTCTAGGAGGGAGACTAAATTCTGCCAGTGCATCTTCTACTCTATCTTGGCTAAATATGAATGTCTTCTGTTTCTTTTTTTTTTTTTAATATTTTTAATGTTTATTTATTCTTGAGAGAGAGAGAGAGAGACAGAGTGTGAGCTGGGGAAGAGACAGAGAAAGGGAGACACAGAATTCAAAGCAAGCTCCAGGCTCTGAGCTGCCAGCACAGAGCCCGACGCTGGGCTCGGACTCACAAGCAGTGAGATCACGACCTGAGTCAAAGTCTGATGCTTAACGGACTGAGCCACCCAGGCGGCCCTGAATTTCTTTATTTCCAAGTTATTGTTACAAAGAGCTCCATTAGTTTTATACAGCATTGTACCTATGGGCTGCTTCTGATCTCAGTCAACAATTCACAACAGAGATTTGAAGACATTTCTAAGGGCTAGAATACGGTTTTACAGGGGTGAACCATCAATCAATGAAACAATTCACAATTATTCATTTGTTCAACTTCTCTCCGTTCATTCACTAAACATGGATTAATCATTAACTGTGTGCCTGACTCCAAGTGAGGCACTGGAAATATAAAGAAAGAAAGGTGCTGTCCTTCCCTGAATGATCTCCAGAGTAGATTTTAAATAGAGAGTGAAGTCAGCTTTTAAACTACATCAATCAGTGTTTTCAGTGCCTGCTGTCATTTCTCCCATAATTTTTTGTGCCCTACATTTTAGAATTTGGTTGTAATATAATGTTAAGTTGTTATTATGATAACAATAAGGGGGAGTTGCTCAACGAACAGTTTCAGCTTTGCAAGATGAAAAATTCTAGAGATCTTGTGCATAAACATGTAAATACAGGTAACACTTCTGAACTGTCCACTTAAAAATGGTTAAGATGCTAAATTTTATGTTGCGTATGTTTTTTTTTTTAACCACAATATAAAAATAAAAGAACGAGGAGAAGGACAGCCCCATGGTGCGCTGTTGTCCGGATCGTTTGACTAAAATCAACTTTTGCCAGCTGTTTCATCCAGTGATGGGACCTCAGAAGCCCCGACCTTCCTTTTCCCACCACAGAAGTGGCCTCAGGGATCCGCCAGGGGTCGCCCTGGCCGCCGGCTGCCATAACCCCGCCCACTTCCTAGTTTCGTCCAATCGCGGCCTTGGCCCCGCCCCCTGCCCGAGCTTCTTTCCTGCATCCGGGTCTGGGTGGGCTGGCTCTCAAATCTAGCGACGGCCATGGAGGTACGCGAGGAGTCCCAGTCTGGAGCTTCTCCCTCTTCACCCCGGGACTGCTCGGGGATCTCGGTGTCTAAGGAGCTGCTGACGGCGGGAAGCGGCGGCCGCGCAGGTGACGGGCGGGTGGCGTTGGCATGCAGTGCTCACGTGCGGCGGGGGGCGTGTGAGCCGGGGGGACAGGCTGACGGCCCCCTGCCCGAGCCCGGCACCCCCGAAGGGACGCCCAGGGGTGGCCACAGGGCTTCTGCGTGACCGCCACGGCGCGCCTGGGGTTCGGAGGCCTCGGGGCGGCCACGCGGCCATGGGCCCAGCGAGGGTCTTAGGTTCTGCGGAGTAGTGGGCCCCCACCCTGCGGAGTGGCGCAGCAGGACACGTCCCCTAAGGGGGAGGGCTTGAGGAGGGCCTTAGGTCGGCTGTCCCGGGTCCCAGCAGCTGGCTGGTGGCGGGAGCAGGAGACTATTACGGATTAACCCCCGCACCCCCACCCCTCTGTGTTCTCAGAACCACCGCTTAGTGCCTTGCCTCTGTCTCGTAGAGGGACACTTGGTTCCAGGAAAGCTACATAGGATTGCAGGCACCGTAGTGGAGTTTAAAAGCATGGATTCGAATCCCAACTCCACGCGTGATTAGCTGTGGAACTATAGGAAAGTTTACGTTCTGAACGCCCCAGTTTTCACATTTGGGAAATGGAGGTATTCTCAGTGAATATTAGCTTGAAGACATTCGGTGAGAACCCAGAGCATCCCAAAGTTATGATAAGAGCCAACGTTTATGTAGTGCTTACTGTGACCCAGGAATTAATTAACTTATTGAATCCTCACAAAAGCCTTGTGCAGAGGTTCTGTTACCTCTATTTTATAAACGTGAGAAACTGAGTCACCGTGTATCATACAGATAAGTAACTTGCTGGAGATCTCGTGGCTGGAAAGTGGCAAAATTAGGATTTGAATGCAGTCAGTCTAGCTCCAGACTGATGGGATTCTTTATGCTAATCCCATTGTTAGACCTAAAGTAGTAATCAAAGAATATTTGTTAAGCTCTGCTTTGGGGGTGAACAGGAGTTTTGTACTTAAGTGAAGAGGTTTTCCAGTTGCTGGAAACAGGGGGATCAAAGCGTTGAGTTTTGAAAAACTCAGGCCCTGTCCTCTGAACTCTGATGGGCTGAAGAGTTGTTTGATTTGGCAAGTAGTAGTGAGGGGGCCGAAAAGGTGTATGGGGGTGGTGGGGGGACAACAAAAGGTTTTCAAAGGGCTCATTTGTCTAGGTTGGATATTTTTTTTTTAATTTTCTTTTAATGTTTATTTACTTTTGAGAGAGAGAGAAAGAGACAGTGCGTGAGTTGGGGAGGGCCAGAGAGAGGGAGACAGAATCCGAAGGAGGCTCCAGGCTGTGAGCTGTCAGCACAGAGCCCAACTCAGGGCTCAAATGCACGAACCGTGAGGTCATGACCTGAGCTGAAGTCAGATGTTTAACCGATTGAACCACTCAGGCGCCCCTAGGTTGGACATGTTTAATGAAGGTCCAGTAACAAGGCAGGTGTGCTTTATAAATAAAGGAATGCTCCAAGATGTTAAATAATTTGCCCAGTATAACCACTTCTGGCTCCACTTAACTATTATTGTGTCTGTACTGCTTCCTCTGTCCCTTTGTTGCAGAAACGCATTTGTCACTGATGGAGTTCTGATCCGCACAGGTGCAGGTTAGTTTGCACTTAATGCTTAGCATCGGTGACACATACAGATGTATGAGACAGGCCTAAGGAAGGGCAGCTGGGTATTTGTAAAGAGGTAAAATGTTGAAATGGAACTTGGAGGGCCTCTTTTTCTAAAAATGTCTTGGAGAATGTGGAATGTTCAAGACTTGAGAGTGGTCGTGACAAGTTCGCTGATGGGCTCTATTTCCTTATGCTCTAGTAAATTCAGTTTTGGTGTGCTTTCAGGTATATGGGACAGGTTACTCATCAACCCCAAGCCTAATTGCAGAAAAACTTCCACTCTTCAAACAGTTCGGATAGAGAGGAGTCCCTGTAAGTATCTTTCCCTCTCTTTCTTTTACCCCTTTCTCTCTCCAAAACTCTCTGTGATGTTAAATTTTGCCCATGTAAGCAGTAGAGGTCCACAGGGAACCCCAGCTATTGGACCCAAGCTCTTTGTCGTCGCCCTGGGACTGCCCAGGGGGTTTGGTGTCTAAATGAGTTGCTCACGGTGTATTCATTCCATCTGTAGACTTCCATTTGAGTCTTTTTTATGTTTCTCATTTCTTTCCTTGTGATTAATTGTGGGGCTTTGTATGTATATGGCCTGATTTCATCCTCTAGCAGCCCTATTTTACAGTTAAAGGCCATTTCTTTTTTCCCCTTTCTAAAAAACAATTTTTTAAATGTTTATTTTTGAGAGACAGAGAGAGAGAGAGCATGAGCGGGAGAGGAGTAGAGAGAGAGAGAGGGAGACACAGAATCCAAAGCAGGCTCCAGGCTCTGAGCTGTCAGCATAGAGCCTGACGTGGGGCTCGAACCCACAAGCTGTGAGATCATGACCTGAGCTGAAGGCGGACACTCAACCGGCTGAGCCAGCCAGGCACTTCAATTCAAGGCCATTTCTTGACCTTTACCACCTTTTTCTTTTCATCTTCTGTACTCCAGATGTTTCAGTCATGTATCGTGTAGCTGTATCAGTGACTTAACAGGTTTTGAGAACTCATTATATGCACAGTTATGTGCTGGGCTTCTTTTGAAAGCTAACGACATTAGACACACCTTGCTTATTGATTCCCCTGTACTTAGGATAATACAGTTATTACCCCTGTTTTACAGATGAGTAAATTGAGGTTTTGTTTATTTATTTATTTTGAGAGAGAATGCTCGCGTGCATGCGTGGGGAAGGGGCAAAGAGAGAGAGAGGGACAGAATATCCTAAGCAGGCTCCACGCTGTCCGAACAGAGGCTGACTCGGGGCTCCATCCCATGAACTGTGAGATCATGACCTGAAATGAAGTCAAGAGTTGAACATTTAACCAGTTGAGCCACCCAGGCACTCCTAAATTGAGGTATTGAATGGTTAAATTTAAATTTTTTAGGACACTTGTGGCTGCAGATGACCAAACTCCAACTCCTGATTGCCTTAAGCCAAAAAATAAGTTATGGTGACCAATTTTATTGTGGGACAGGGAGCAGTGACTTCAGGTACCTCTGCACCCAGGTGCTCGCTGTCATCCGGGGTCTCCTGCTCTAACTCTTAGCTCTGCTTCCCTAGGTGTTGGCTAACTCTAGAACAGGCCCTTCCTCACCATGTGGCAAGTTGCCCTGTTCATCAGCAGCTCAACCACTCATTTACTGACTCAGAAAGAAGGGCTCTCTTTCTCCACAGTTCAGGCTGAAGTCCCAGGGTGATCTCTTATGGGCCTGGCTAGGCCACAGTGTCACCGTCTATGGTATTGCACCAAAGCATGGTGACCAGTGTTGTGGAACATCTAGGCATGTATAGGGAAAGGCACAAGAGTGGCAAGGAATGACAGAGCTTAAAAGGAAGGTCAGGATTATGTTATCAGAAACAAGGGGAGCATGTTGGGCATCTTAGTTAAGATGCCCAAGGTAGTTCAGGTAGAAGGCGGAACTGGGACGCTGTGAATAACCTCGTCAGCCTGAATGCAAAGCCTCAGAGCCTGGCTCGTTTAACTGTTAAGTCATACTTTCTCCTTATTCAGTGACTATTGGTTGAATGCCAGCGTTCTAGAAATGTGCAGTTCTGGGGATATATGAAAACACTAATAAGCATTGAGAAATATTCACTAACTTGTGTAGTCCTACTGCTTTAAGGATTCAGAAAAAGGTTAGACGTTTTTAAAATGGAAGAAATTTGAGTTTTTTTTTAAATTATAACTATTGTCGCTGTGATTACTTTAAAAATAAATTTTTTTTTTAACATTTTATTTTTGAGAGACAGAGTGAGACAGAGCATGAGCAGGGGAGGGGCAGAGAGAGGGGGGAATCCCAGAATCCAATGAAGGCTCCAGGCTCCGAGCTGTCACTACAGAGCCTGATGCGGGGCTCGAACCCACAGACCGGGAGATCATAACCTGAGCTGAAGTCGGACGCCCAACAGAGCCAGCTGAGCCACCCAGGTGCCCCTGATTACTTTTCAAGTCAGAAGTGTTTTATAGGAAATTCTGGATTTTAAAATTTGAAGTGTGGCCAAAGACTAACATAAATATTGATACACTCTATTTTCTCTCCTTAGTATTGGACCAAGTACAGACCTTTCTCCCACAGATGGCTCAGGCAAATGAAAAGCTAAGAAAAGAAATGGCAACCGCACCCCCTGGGCATTTCAATATTGAAGATATTGATGGGAGTCTTGGAAAAGTTATACAAATGGTAGCTATGCTTTGTTTTCATTTCATCAAGTATGAAATTTACCGGTATGCCCCATCATCTACAAAAGAGAGGACTTTTCCATTTTAACTCCAAGTGTTATTTTCCTTCTTGCAAAGTCAGCTCATGCTTCCAGCACTGCATGGGAACTCAGTCATTTTACGATTAGGGATCTTACAGACCAGTAAGCTTCCCTGGGTGGAGCTTAGAAATTTAGTAATAGAGAATCATAGGAGGGCTTTTAAGGTCAAATACTACATTTGTTATCTTGAAGCGTTAATTTACTAAGTGTCCTAAGTGGATTTTTTTTCCCATCCAAGGCCTGAAAGAAGTAATCATAGCCTGATTGATAGAAAATGCAAAAATGAATGTGTTTAATGCAATTACTGATTACCTAAGCCACATGCAAAATCCTCTCCATTTAGATTCACATCTTATTTCTGCCCCGGAGTTCCCTTTATAACACTTGTGTCTGGACAGAGCCAACACCGTTGTTGATGATAATATCCCATTCGGCAGCAGCTCTGCTCAGTGCTGCTTCCAGAATATTTCCCAGAGCCAGCCACTCTGTGTGACGTCTGCTGCTGCCACCCTCGGTCCACGGAATCGTGGTCTCCACCCTGGACTATTGCAGTGACTTCTCAACAGGCTCCCCTGCTTCTGCCCTTTCTTCCCTAGAATCTGTTCTTCACACTGTCTGTGGCTCACTTTCCCATCACGTTTCTGATGAATTCAGAGTCCTTCCAGGGCCCGTGTGAGCGGCCTCCAGCTCTCCATCTGACTTCCCTCCCTCCTGGCCCCCTCTTGCCTGCGCTCCCATTCACGCTCCTTGCTCCAGGCCTGTTCTCTCTGTGTGGAAGGCTCTTGCCCACATTTCTGCAGCTTAACTCCCTCTACCTCTCATCAGTTGTCCCCTCAACAAGAGGCTTTTCCCGATGGCCCACGAGTACCTTATCGTATCCTACTTTACTTTTGTTCATTTTCACTGCTCCACACTGTGCTTTACATGTAGGTGTTCGTTGTCTTTCTTTCCTAACTAGACCAGAGGTCAGCAGATATTTTGTGTAAGGGACCAGCTAGTAAATACTTCTGCTTTGTGGACCGTACTGTCTCTTTGTGACTGCTCATTTCTGCCGCTTTAGCATGAAAGCAGCTGTAGACGATTATGTCACGAATAGGCAAATTTTATCAATGTTACTCACGGACACTGAAATTTGAATATCATATAATTTTTGTGTTTTATGAAATATTATTTTTTAATTTTTTTTCCCTACCACTGGGGGAAAAAACATTCTTAGCCCATGAGCTAAACAAAAACAGTCAGTGGGCTGGGTTTGGCCAACAGGCTATAACTTACCAATCCCTGCTCAAAAACGTTAAGTTGCACAAACGCAAGGATTTTGTTGCTCTTGTGGAGTCTCTAGGACCTAGTGTGGTGCCTGGCTCATGTTAGTATTTGTTAATATTTGCATTTTTTTGTTTTGTTGGGGGTTTATGTTGTTGTTTTCTAGAGGGCACTCATGCGTGTGTGCATGAGCTGGGGAAGGTCAGAAGGAGAGAGAGAGACTCTTAAGTAGGCTCCATGCCCAGTGCAGAGCTCAAGACGGGACTCGAGCCTATGACTGTGAGGTCATGACCCGAGCTGAAATCAAGAGTGAGGCAGGCACTTAACTGACTGAGCCACCCAGGCACCTCTATTAATATTTGTTGAACGCCTATCGTTGAATGTGTTCAGGTTATATAGAATTGGGTTGTGGGAGGATTTCTTAGACTTGTAGTAAATGTAAATCATTATGGTGGACTGTGGCAACTGAAAGAAAAAAAGTGCCATATTGCACTAAAAATATTCCTTGTCCTTTGTGCTTCAGTATTTGGGCCAAAAGTTGGTTCTTCCCAGGGTTGTTATCACAACTTTAGGCAACTGCCCTGGAATAAATTTCTCACGTGGTGCTTTTGGCAGGATGTGGCCTTGTTTGAGATGAATCAGTCCGATTCAAAAGAAGAGGACGGTTCAGAAGAGAGTTCGCAAGACAGCTCAGAGGACAGCTCAGACTCTGAGGAAGATGACACCGCCTCTTCTGAAGTCACCACAGACAACTTTAAACTTCCTCATTCAGAAGACGGAAAAGGCAAGATCGAGGTTTTGGACAGCCCTGCCAGTAAAAAAAGGAAAGAGTAAAATAAATGACCTTGGGAGCAGGTGACATACGCCTGCTAATTCTGTGGAAAAAGAATGTGACTTGCTGGTTATTTTGCATTTCAGGTATCTGTGGTGCTTGTATGTGATATTAGATATTTTTTGTTTCTCAGAGAAACAGAAACTATCTTTTAAAGGCTGGAATAGTAGCATTTGGGGAATCTTCTAAGAGCAGACTGCATTTGATCTCATGCTAAAGAGATTCCCTTTAGAAAGCTTAGCTTTATGTATGGTGACAAGTGAATTTGCTGGCATTTTCTTTCTTCAGCAGACTTTGGAAATATCAAACTTATTTTAAAGTAAAAATACAAATCCTTTGTTTTTGTTTGAAATTTATTCTCTTGAATAACCCAATATAGGTTTTTTGGGATATTATAAAATCAGATTTATTTGTTACCATCACAGTGTGGGTTCAATAGGGGAGAATTTTTTTTTTTTTTAAGAGAAAGAAATTTTTTATAAAGATAAGAATTATTTATATTCAGCTGCCCCCAGGCATATCTACTTTCATTAAAAAAAAAACAAAAACAAAAACCACAAAAGTCCTTTGCAGTTTGAGCTGGGAATGTGGTGCTGTGTGGTTTCATCATTGTTGGTGACTCTGCAGCCTGAACTCAGTGCAGGTAGAATTTACTGGTTGGAAAAATTCATGATTTTTTGTTTTTCCTTTTTTTCCATAGGCAAATTTTTTTGTTTGAGCTATTAAAACTATTCTACACAGTTGCCCACAGTTTAAAACCTGTCAGATGTAGAAAATAGGGGCATCACAGAAAAAACAGGGTATGGGTCACAAAGAGCTATAAGCTATATATACAACTAGTTTTCCCCCTTTCAGAGGTCAAAATGATCCTATGCTGGCATTGCCTTTCTGCCTCATCCTTGACCTTACTCAGTTTCAGATCTCATGGGCCTGGCTTTGCTCAGGATATAGGCCTGAGAATTTAAAGGACTGGCTCCAAGTGGGCTAAGCTGATGGCATTTGTGCCCTAGAGTTTTAGGTCTCTCTTTTAACTTTTAACTATTTTTTCTTACTCCTCACATCATTGTCTTGTAAATACTCTGAAGATGATTCTCAAGGTTCTTCCTGGTATTTCCCATTGGAAATTGGAACCAGCTCTTCTGGGCTGTGTCTCACTAAATGTATGAAGAGACGAACGGATCTGGAAATGAGACTCCTCAGCTAGAAAGGTTATTGTGCTATATTCTGTAGCACCAAACACAACAGTGACGGATGACTGGTGTAAATATTTAAAGATTGTCTCCTGCCGGCTAATATATTATGCTACATCGTGGAAAGAATTGCATTTGTCTGGTTCACTACTTAGCATGGTGCATGGTACAGAATAGGCATGAATAATGTTACCAAATCAGTGGATGGATGGGGGCATATGGGAAATTACAAGCCATGGAAGGCTGCTCCTGGCAGGGGGATATGAAGGTGTAACTTCACAGGAAATACAGCTTCACAACAGAAATATGCCGAGTGATCAGTGAGAGACCAGTCAGTCTAGAAATACATGCTAGTGTGTAGAATGTGAATATTCCCTCCTGCCATGGCTGTCTCGTGTATTACAGCGAGCCTCCCTATACAGTAAGGGAAGTCAACTAAACTCAGGTCCTCTGGACATTCTCATGACATAGTAGAAAAAAGAAAACCATGAAAATTTAATTTATGGTAAAGATGGCATTTTAAGTGAGTGTAAACTGGGTGAATTATTTAGTGTACAATGTCAGAACCGGCTGTTTCAAAAAAGGTTAGATCTTAGCCTCACACTGTGTGCTAAGATAAATTATATGTGGATTAAAGATTTGAATAGAAATAAAATTATAAGGGTTCCATACTAAAATATGGGTGATTATTTAATAGTGAAATAGTTTTTATTTCTTTTTTCAGGAAGCAGGAGTCAAAACCTTTTTGTTTCTGTTTTGTTTTTTCTTAAGCAGAACGTCAAAGTCTGAAATCACAAAGGAAAAGAGCAGAAAACTCATCCACATAAATACTAAAAACCAGGAGGTAGTAAAGAAATTTTAAAGGCAAGGGGCAAATTGGGGAAAATATTTGCAATATAAGAAAGAGTGAGCATCAATCTATAAAGGGCTCTTACAAAATAGAAAAAGGACTAATACCTTAATAACAAAAAGGCCAAAGTACATAACGAATTCACAGAAAAAGAATGTTTCAAGCCACATATCAAAAAACAAAAAAACACAGAGAAACCAAGATTGTATTCTTCACTTTCCAAATCAGCAGATGGGACAATAATAGGTAATAATACTTCCTGAGCCCTTTCTGTGTCACCCACTAGCGTGTTTCATACTCCAGTCACCACCACTCGAGTATATACAAAAACGTAATTGAGTTGCACGTTTAACATCCGTGCACTTTGCCGTATGCATGTTATCCCTTAATTAAAAAGCCGTTTTGTTTGTCAGCAGTTTGCCTTTCAGTCTATTGGAAAGTAAATCACTGTTGGGCTTTGGTTGGTCCGACCTGTGCTCTGTCTGCCAGGGGCTTGTGTGAGATGTGGCAGCCATTCGGGCAGTGTTTCCATTGCTGCTAAGGCTGGTGAGATGGTGTCCCCGTGCTTGGAATACCATCCCTCTGTGACTCTGGACAGTTACAAATGTGAAAATCAGCTGTGATGGCCTTTGAGGCAGAAATTTCATTCTGAACGGATCTCCCACCTACTCTCACCGTATTTTCATTGTCCATGAAATATGGTACTTCTAAGGAATGCCTGCCTTACAAAGTAGCTCGTGTATTTAAGGTTCCCGTATCCACTACTCTGGTAGGGAAAGACCGGAGAAGTTGGGTCTGATTTTCACTTGTATTTCCCTCAGTGCCTAGCATAGGGCCTTTCACTTGTACAGTAAATGTTCATTAAACTACCCTTTTTCTCTTTCTGTAAGTAAAGTAATTCATCTGTGCTTAAGATGAATAGCATCGTGGTTCTCGATCCAGAAGAAACAAGACAGGGTAAACAGGACTGGTAGATTTTCCAAAGAGTTTAATGCTGGAATTTTTGTGGTTGGCTCCCCACTGCCCGGTCGTGGGAAACCGTTGCCCGCGACTGGTTTGGGAATGAGCACGTGACGCGGACCTGCCCAATGAGCAAAGCCGTGTTAGTAAACTTTTGGAAAAGAAAGTATTTCTCCTCCCGAAAAAGGAGGCACATAAAGAAGTGAGAGGATTGGGTATTTTACGACTGGATAGGATTCCTGAGAGTCCTGTCTGGTGTCCACAAACTCTTGAGCCTGTACATCAAGCACTGCAAAGAGAAACAAAGGACGTCACGGACTCACTGCATTAAATAACTGCAGATGGAACTATCGCTAGGTTTTGTTTTGTGACACAATTTCCTAATTGTGAAGAAAAAAAAAGACCACCACCTTAGGAGCTCATTCTGCCACACCTGGCCACCGTGGGCCCCGTAGTCATCTGCCACAAGCACAGACTCCAAAGCCATCCGGACCAGACCGCAGCCCGGCCACTTCCCTCACTTTCCCCATCTGCAACATGGGGGTGACTGTCCCCTTATGGGGTTTTGCTAAGAAATGAATGCGTTGATACACAGCACGTGTTTAGAACAGTGCTCAGAAAATGTGAGGTATTATGATGCTATAGGAATAATGCACAGTGGTGGCAAGAATGTGGGGGAAACTGTTAGGAACTTATCCTAACCAACAGATTTGTTCATAAATTTCTGCGTGAGATTTATTGCAAATTTTAAAATAGCAAAAACCAACCATGTGCAACATGTGTCTAAATGTCCACCAATGGAGAACAAATGAATTAAAGCCACTCAACATGTGAAGAAGCATGTTTATTGACACAGAAAGATGAAAAAAAAAAAGCAGGTAACAAAGTTATGTGCCGTATTATACTAATTCTGTAAAATATATTTTCATGGAAAAAGTCTGACACAGTCTCAATTATCCGTGGTTATTTCTGTGTGGGAAGTTTATGGTTGAATCTTCCCTTCCTGTTTGATGTAATTTTACATAGTTAGGTATTATTTAATCATTTTAAAAATCCGCTTGGGTATCATTTGCATTAACAGTGATGATAATCACCCCCATCCACCACGTCTCATTTAGTCTCCTAATGGTCTCCTTTAGTCCAGGTCGCCCTCGACAGCTTTCACTTCCCTGGAGGGCAGGCATAAGGGATCCAGTCTGGTTTTGCAGCCTGTTTCTAGCCACTTCCACAACAGCTCTTGCAGACGGCAACCAATGTTTGGTGTTTGCTGCCGTTCCCTACGCAGGAACTGATTCCGGCTTTGGCATGAAGAGCCATCCAGCTTGGTTAAGACCAGGAACTTCATTGCTTCGAGTACCTGTTCTACCAGTGAATAGCTGTGTGATTCGGGCAGGTTACTTAACCTCTTTCACTTGAAGGCAAATATTTACTGAGCTCCTTCCTTCTATGTATTCGGCATTGTAGATGCAGCATGGAACAAAAGAAGCACCTGTTTGTGAAGCTCACATTCTAAGGGGGAGAGATTGATGATAAATGCATGCATGCCAGGCTGTGATAAGGGCTATGAAAAGAAGGCAGGTTAAGAAGAATAGTGACAGGGCAGATGAGGTATGAGTGTGAGGACGGACACATGTGCTAGAAGATCCATCTCTAGTGAGATGGGATTGGAGGTGAGACATGAAGTGAGGCAGTCAGCCAGGAGGTTGTACGTCGGCAAAGAGAGTTACAGGAAAAGGCAGTCGTGTGCGGGCACTGGCTTCCGCTTGCTCTGCACGCATCTCTGTAGCTTGAAATCAGCTTTGATGAGAGCATTTATACACAGAAGTTAGCCAATGCTTCAAGAATTTCCCCGGAGGACCATTGGGTAAATATGTGCCAGCACACCACCGGGAAGAGGAACGGTAAGTGCAAGGGCCCTGGGGCAAGAGTTTGATTCGCTTCAGGAACGAACGTCAAGGCAGCTGGGGTGACTAGACAGAACAGGAGGAAAATTCATAGGAGATGAAGTCAGAGGTGGCAAGGAGCAAGATCGATAGGACTTTGCAGGCCCCAGTGAGTACACTGGACTTGATTCTATTCGAATCGCAAGGTTTGGGCAGAGGAGTGACAGCATCTGATTTAGACTTTGAGCAGAATTACACAAGGAGGCATGAGGAAGACCAGCTGCGGGACCTGAGCAGTCACCAGCATCCGCGAAGAGGATGGCTCGGTAGCCGTGGAGCCAGTAAGAAGAGAACCTCGACGGACTCATTTTTCTCAGACGTGAAGATTAAATCAGATAGCATTTACAAAGTGCTTAGCGCCGCGTGTGGCCCACAGGAGTCCCTCCATAAATGACAGCTGCAGTTTCCGTGGCCGAAAGTAAAGGCCAATCCTGAGGGTGGGGAAGGGGTGCTCATACCTAGCTAGGGTGGCAGATGGTTTCAGCACCAAGGGTAAGCACTGTGTTCCTCACAAGGGAGAGCACAGCGGAGAGACCCTTAAACCGAGCTGGGGGTAGGAAGGCGCAGAGGGTGCGTGAGCAAAGGGGACTGCTTTAGCAAAGGCGTGTGGAAGAGGATTAGAAGGGCCTAGAGTGTCCACACCTCCCCACGCAGGTGACAGATCACAGCTTTATCCTTCAGTTTAGCCAAATCATGATCTGAAAGAATAGTGATAATCTTCTTAAAAAGGTTTTTTGGGGGGCGCCTGGGTGGCTCAGTCGGTTGAGCGTCCGACTTCAGCTCAGGTCATGATCTCGAGGTCTGTGACTTTGAGTCCTGCGTCAGGCTCTGTGCTGACAGCTCGGAGCCCGGAGCCTGCTTTGGATTCTGTGTCTCCCTCTCTGCCCCTCCCCCGCTCATGCTCTGTCTCTCTCTCTCTCTCTCTCTCTGTCAAAATCAACGTTAAAAAATTTTGTAAGTTTTTTTTTAAGTAATCTCTATGCCCAACATAGGGCTCGAACTCACAAGACCCTGCGATCAAGAGCCGCACCCTCTACCTACAGAGCCAGCCAGGGGTCCAGAAGAGTGATAATCTAATTATTCCCTGTGTTAATGAAATCACATGGTAGGCTGTGGGTCATTCTGTTCCAGTTCGAATTCACTGGAATTCCATGCAGGCTTTGATTCTGATCAGCAGATATCAAAACAAGCCGGTAAGAACTTTAGCACTCGCTGTGGCAGAAGGCTTTGCGCATCTCTCCAAGCAGGGGCTGGAGGAGATCTCGCATCCCTTGAAGATATTTGCAGGGGTGTGCGTGGGAATTTGGGCGGTAGAAGTAGGACAGAGAGGCTCCACAGCTTTTTATCAGATTCTCAAAGAGGTGTGTGGCCCAAAGAAGATTACAAACACTGCTACTGAGATTAATAGGGAGAAACATCAGTCCAGAAGAAACAGTCCAAAAGTCCAGGATTTTGTTTGCCATTTTTTCTGTTATTAAAATATTTGATAAAGTGATATTTTAGTTCACGTGAAGTCAGTTAAAACACTGCATTTAAAGGTAGTTCCTCTGTGGGCACCTGCGTGGCTCAGCCGGTTAAGTGTCTGACTTCGGCTCAGGTCATGATCTCACAGTTTGTGGGTTTGAGTCCCACAGTGGGCTCTGGGCTGACAGCTCAGAGCCTGGAGCCTGCTTCAGATTCTGTACCTATATCTCCCTGTCTCTTTCTGCCCCTCCCCGACTCTCTCTCTCTCTCTCTCTTAAAAATAAACCTTAAAATTTTTTTTTAAGTGGTTCCTTTCTAATAGGGTATTATGTTAAGTGAAATAAGTCAGTCAGAGAAAGACAAATATATGATTTCACTCATATGTGGAATTTAAAAACCACAACAGATGAACATAAGGGAAGGAAAAATAAGATAAAAACAGGGAGGCAAACTATGAGAGACTCTTAAATACAGAGAAGAATCTGAGGGCTCCTGGAGGGGACGTGGGTGGGGGGGGGCTAAATGGGTGATGGGCATTAAGGAGGGCACTTTTGGGATGAGCACTGGGTGTCATATGTAAGAGATGAATCACCGGGTTCTACTCCTGAAACCAAGACTACACTGTATGTTAACTAACTTGAATTTAAATAATACTTTTTTAAAAAGTGGTTCCTTTCTAATAAGGCTTTGTCATTTTATTCAAATATGAGCCCTCAGTTTAGACTCAGAATATTCCCACTGATTTAGAATTTCACCTGTGCCAAGCTCTGATGGTAAATGAGCTATTGTATAATAAAACGCGCTTATAGGCAAAATATGCTCTATTGACCATGACAGGATCACTCCTGGTATTCTTCCCTTTGGATGTTTTCTGTCTCGGACTTGGTTTGTTGATTGGTTCCCTACATTCCCTTTATGTTAAGCTGCTGACTCTCCAAAGTACCAAGGATTAACTAAGGGCTCCTTCGAATCCAGAGACAGGAATGTTCACTGAAATTTTATAAAAGGAGGAGTAATAGAAGTTAATTTCTCCAACCATCTTCCAGCGACACTGTGATTCAGGAACTCACCTTCCAGTCACATGTGGATGGTGATAATTTGCTCACCGAATATTTTTGTCTGACAACGGTCAATCTAGTGAGTCCTGCATGGATTATAATTCCCATTTCTCAGGCACCGACTATGGTCCAAACACCTTGTCGGGTGCGTTCTGCATCATATCATTCTATTGGCTCCTTCCAGCACCTAATGAGATAGAGACCTTATCCCCATTTTATAGACACCAAGGCTCTGAGATATTAGGTTACGAACTTGCCCGAGATCACACAGTCAGCGATCACACAGAAGATCCGGTAGGTAGAGAAACGGAAAACAAGATGTCCTAGGAAGAACGAATGAGCTGCAGAAAGAAAGACAGCCCTTTTCCTCGGACCATTGCCAGTTTTCATTACAGGGCGTTTTTCCGGTGCTGCTACATCAAGCACTGGGTCAGAACAGTGGCGTACAGGAATCAGTGACTCCTGAAAGGGGTGGTAGGAAAATTAATTCATCTGGTTAGTTTATCTCAATATATTTTTAAAATAGTGAGGGGGGGACAAAGTTAATTTCTCTTGAGAACCATGAACAAAGCACAGTGCAAGGTACTTATATTATTGCGTTGACTCCTCAAAATAAGGCTCCTGAGGAAGGCATTACTAGCATTACTATCTATCCCCGTTTGACAGATAAGGAAACTGAGGCTCAGAGAAGTTGTGTAGGTTTCCTCAAGTCACATGGCAGGATGGTATTATATGGACCAAGATCAGCCTCCAAAGGCTACTATAGTCTATGTCATGCTGTAAAATTCACTTTTTAAAAGCTATTTATTAGAATTTAAGCTATTTGGAGCCAGAGATAGTCATTAAATTCTGTCTACTGCTCACAACATTACATAGTACCCCATTCCTAGAAGAACTGTTTGTGGGTTCGTTACCCATCACAGTGGGTTGAAAAATAGAACATCAAAAGGCACAAAGATGTATCTTATTTCCAAATATGAAAAAAAAACTCATTTCACATTCTTTATAGGATATACTGTTCCATGAGAGCAAAATTATAGAAAACCTTTTTAACAGCTCCATAGGTATAGTTTGGAGGTTAAAATCTGCACATTATTATGCAAAGTTTCCCCCAAAATGCACCTCGTGTAGTACAACCGGCTGATACTGGCTTTTTTCAAGATGAACAACGGCTAGATTAGTTGGGGAGAAAAAGCAGCTTGGCGGTCTATAATACATGTGAGATACAACATAGTCAAAACCCAACAACTGCAAATCATTTGAAAGTATAAAAGGTGCAGTAGAAAACACTCAGGCACGGGTGTAAATGCTTAGACGTGTGGTCTGACCCCCTTGGTGGTCCACGTGTGGATTTTTCAACTCGCGGCTCCTCCTTCAGCACATCCAGGCTCCTCAAGTGTGTCGAGAGAGTTGAGGAGTGAGGCTGTCTGCAGGGGGTTCCCAGCGACAGCTCTCTCTAGTATTCCAGCGTCACAGTCTTGGTTTTGAGGTATTCGTTTAGAGCTTCCTCACCTAGGGAAGAGACAAGCAGTTCCTGGAGCATTGTTCGTAAGTGGATGTGATGTCACCAGAATTTTGGACACACGTGTAAGTGTATCGGTCACCTAGCAGCTAGA
Source organism: Acinonyx jubatus (assembly GCF_027475565.1). NCBI lineage: Eukaryota > Metazoa > Chordata > Mammalia > Carnivora > Felidae > Acinonyx > Acinonyx jubatus. The sequence goes on from NC_069387.1 coordinate 122,531,007, forward strand.
ATGTGGCCGGAGCCAGGTCTTATCAAACTGTAAAGTGCATGTGAGTGACCTGGAGACCTTGTGAAACGGCAGTGCAAGCCCTGAGATTATGCATTCCTAACCATCACCTGATGGTGCAGATGCTCGTGTCCACGGACCACACCTTGAGGAGTAGGGGCTGAGCCCACCTATCAGGTCTACTGAGGAACAGTGTGGGCTTGGTTGGTCTCCACCACAGACCTTTCTCCCTTATTTCCCTGCCTGATGACAAACTCTTCATCTCCATGCTTTGCCCATTTAGGCTGAACAGAAGCGGCCAACATACGTCCTTCGGATTATACTAAACGAAGCAGAACTGAATGGAAGAAAAAAGTTTGAGACCCTTTGGTGTAATCTTATTTTAAAGATAAGGATGATGCAGTTTTCCTGGTTTACATTGTACAGAGAAGAGCATATCCAGGCAAAAAAACAAACAAATAGGTTTGCTTTCTGTTTCTATCCCATTTTGGAGATAGTACAGTTGTCGATTTCTATGGCAGTGAAAGGGCATGAATACCGCAGTGCAACTAATGAGTATATGATCCTGGAAGTTGAGCTAAAACAAGGTTTCTTAACCTTACTGTAGAATTACCTTGGCGAAGTTTTAAAACTCCTGATCACAGGTCCCATCCCAGACCAATTAAATCAGCATCTTTGTATTTTTTAAAGCTCCCAGATGACTCTAATCCAATGTACAGCTAGGGCTGGGAACCCCTGGGCTTAGGGAGTTTAAAACTGGGAGAGAAAGAAACTATTTAGGCAAATTCTATTGTTTTATAATAAACACTCTTTATCTTCAATTCAATGGGATTTAGAAGGAGAGACCCCTTTTTTGCTGCAAATACATTATCAAAAGTCGCCAGGAAAGAGAAGATGTAAAAATACCCCCCAAATTAACCAAATTTATGTTAGGGGACTATAATTTCAGTAAGCCATGAACATTTCAGTTTTTGAAACAACATGCCAGACTGGCTGCAGGGAGTAAGAACATGGGCTCCGCAGCCAGACTTCCTGGCTTGGAATTCTCTTTCCAGCAGTGGCTGGCTACATAACTCTGGGCAAGTTCCCCAACCTCTCTGAGCCCCAGTTTCTCCATTTATAGAATAAAGATAATAATAGCACTTACCTCCCAGGGCTATTGTGAGGCTCGCTTGTGCTACTACAGGCAAAGTAGTTAGCACGAGATGGTCCATACGTAGGTAGTGTTCAAAGTAAGCTATTACTTGAAATGTGATAGTGTCATTGCCCGCAAAAAATGATCTTTTGGACTTTTTGCAACTCTAAACATAACTTCCCAGACTCCCAGAAAACCCTGCCAATTGCAGTATTGATTCTGAAAGACCGCCAAGCAGCTTACAGACAAGATTTATTCTTGGAGCTAGCTGATTACTGCCCTCCACTCATTTCTCTGTCTTGATTCCACTTCTCCCACAGCTAAACCAAGTTCATGATGAATGTCAGGTCAAAAGCCAAACATATTTTAGCTAAAGGATAGTTTCTTTTCAACATCAATCTTCTTTTAAAAACACCTTTCCACACATGCGGTTTGTGTGCTTTTGTGTAGGTATGTTAAATAAAAACGTTTCGCATTAAAAAACAAATAGTGCCCATAAAAACCCAGGGACAGCTGCCATATAGGAAATGTCCTTCAAAGCCATACACAAGGGTTGCACGAAACATAAAGCAGACTTCTCTGCGACAGTAGAACATGCAGTAGAAAAGCAGAGCATACCTAAGTCTTTCCCAAAGCCAGATTGTTTAACCCCACCGAAAGGGGCGGCCACGTCCGTCTTGTTGTAGGTGTTAACGAAAACAGTTCCCGCTTCTAGTTTCTCGCTCACGTACATGGCCTTATTTATGTCTCTTGTAAAAACCCCTGAGGCTAAACCGTACTCTGTGTTATTTGCTCGCTGCAACACTCCATCGATGTCCCTGCAAGATGTTTTCAGGAAGACAACATATCACTGAATGCAAAGCAAAACACTCTCATGTCATGTTCTACTCCTCCCCCCACGCCATGCTAGAAACGGAAAAACGTTACTGCCAACTTGCTTGAATTTTTATAAATGAAATAGTTCAGGCTTACACCAAAAGAAACTCCCAACAAGATATTAGAACTCTAGCATTATATATTTCATGTATATATCATGCAACACCTTTTAAAATCTAATCTGAAGTCATCTTTTCCATTTTCTTCTTGGTTCTCCTTCACGACCTCTCACTTCCTCCCCTGTCCCTGGAGTCCTACTTCTGGATACATTCTCAGAGCACCCCGGCTGTTTCCCTCCATCTCTCCAGATTTTGCATACAGCTCAAGGCTCATTCTGTGCCTCGCCCTGAAGCCTTCCCAGCTCCCACCAGTGCCACTGTGGAGGCAGTAGGTGTAGTGGCTCAGCGAGTGGCCTCTTGACCTTAGGCAACTGACTTCATCTCTGCATGCCTTAGTTAATTGCAAAACACTGCAAGAATAATAAAAGGACATTTCTTGTTGTCTCAAGGATGAAATGAGCTAATAGTGCCTGGAACACAGTACATGCTCAATAAAAGCCAGCCATAATCAGGGAACATGTATTCCTCCAAACTCAATATTTTGATTTAACTCTCTGTATCTCTGGTTCACCTCCCAGCTACACTTGGCGGCTCCCTGAGGGCAGGAATGACATTTTATTCTCCTTTATACCATGGTGTTAGATCATCAAATGAGAGTGAATTCAATTAATAAAATTCCATTAAAGGAGAGCAAAATTACTCCTTAAATCATGATTCCCCTGCCTTTGAACTCAGTGTGTGTGCACTCCCAAGAGAGTGGAGCCTGACCCTGCTCATCTCTCAGTTGGGTCCAGTTCCAACGTGTCTGTCACAGTATGAGTGTCCCATCCTAATGTTTAAAACTGCATGATTTTCTACAGCACGGCCAGTAAGTGCAACCCAAGGATTTCATCTGGCGCTCTGGCAAAGAAAGAGGATCTGTTCCCAGACTGGAGGAAAAATTAATCGTGCTCAAGATTAAGAGACAGCACGTGCTTCAGTGTGGTGGCTTCTGAAGAGATTTTCAAAAGTAATCTCGGCTACATACAATTTTAAACTCGCACAAGAAATTTGGAGCTGAACTTAGAGTGAACTGAGGCTCTGCTAAAACTCTCAGACTTCTTGATGCATTGCACGTGGTAGGGACCCAAATATTTATTGACCAGCCTAAGGCAGAAGGATGGCTTTATGCCATTATTTGTTGAGGACTATCGAGATGACATGGCTTCATAAGACACCTTGGCCTATTTCTAGGATAATAACAAGCATACCAGTGGCAACAGCACAATAGCAAACATATCTTATTTAATTTTTAGAATGACACAAAAGGATAGATGCTATTAATAACATCACAAAGAAACCAAGGCTCAGAGTGAGTAAGTAACTGGCCCAAGCCCATAGATGAGGTCAGGTGCAGAGGCAGGCTGCAGACTCCACCCACTGTGGCTGCCTTTGGCCCTCTGTGGTTGATTGCCCACGTCCTTGTCTGTCTCCCTCATCAGCTGGTAAGCATCTCAAGGAACTGTGACCTATCTGGTTTATATCCTGCAAATCTGGCTTCTAAAATCTGCATGTTTAACACAAAGACTATCCTATGGGAGGAACTTATGAGGAAAAGAAGGTTAATAGGACATTCTTGGCTCCCTGTGTCAAAAGGTTGCTCACTATAGCTTAGCGTCCCCAAATATGTCTTACAATATGTCTATCGAAGATCAAGAGTGGTGGCTGGGTGGCTCCCTCAGTTAAGAGCCTGGCTCTTGATTTTGGCTCAGGTCATGATCTCAGGGTGGTGGGGCTGAGCCCTGCAATCAAGCTCTGCCCTGAGTGAAGAGCCTACTTAAGATTCTCTCTCTTTCCTCCTCTCTCTGCCCCTCCCCCACTCGCTGTCTCTAATAATAATAATAATAAATAAAATAAATAAAAGAGCAAGGAATCCTTTGAACTTGGTGTTCTGGGTTTCTTTTTTTCCTACTTTCTCATTGGTTGAAGGAAAATTCAAGCCAGAATTCTGAAGAATTTTGCACAGCATACCATGAGAACCTACTGTATTAAATATTCTTGTATGCGCTCAGTTACCATATGACCCTCTTTGATATGCTAAACACTTTGGAAAGCTTCCTGTACTGTAACAAACCAGTATATCATTTACAGTTGATTACATGGGGATTGTGGACATTGCTATAAAAAGTTGAGTGTCTGCTTTCAGGTGCATCACCCCTATGAAGGCAGCGCTCTTTCCTTGGGAAAATCACAGGCTGCCTTCCCCAGGAATGTGAATGTGAAAACTAGTTTTGTTATTCTCAGTTATTCATCTTGTTCCAGAGACGTTGTGAATATTGGTTGTACACAAACTAAAATTTAGTCAGCTAAAGTTCCATACCGTCAGCCATTAATTTAAGCTAGGAAGCAAAAATATATAACGACCTACATCGGTTACCCTTCTCTTCTAGTTAGTTAAGTCAGTTATTGTCATATAATTGAGAATTACATGTTCACTGATTTTATGGCCTGTATACAGCACAATGGCGGATTAAAAAACACTTATCTACTCAAAACCTGTTAGATCGTGCCTGAAAAACATACCCATTTTGGAACTTAGAAATGACCATTATGGGCCCAAATGATTCCTCTTTGGCAAGATACATGTGGTCTTCCACATCTGTGAACACAGTTGGTTCCATAAAAAAGCCTATTTGAAAAACAGAAAAGATCATCAATTATACGGTAATTAATTTTTAATTAACAGTTTGCCCATTTAATTACATTATAATTTTTTTCTTCCCTTCGGGGTCAATAAAACCAAGACAACTTTCATTTTCCTACTTGGCATTAGCATTCCTAGATTCTTATTTTTTAATCTGTTTCTTAACAAAAATTTCAAACATATGTCAAAGTACAGAAAGTAGTATAGTGAATTGTAAAATAAATATTTTCTCCTATTTTGCTATCTTTGATTCATTTTATTTCCTTGCTGGAATAATTGAAAGCAAATTCCAGAGATCACAACTTTCACCTCCAAGAATTTCAGTACAAATCTGTAAAAAAATAAGGATTAAAAAAAATTTTTTTAACGTTTTATTTATTTTTGAGAGAGAGAGAGAGGGAGAGAGAGAGAGAGTGCGAGCAGGGGAAGGGCAGAGAGAGAGACATAGAATCTGAAGCAGGCTCCAGGCTCCGAGCTGACAGCACAGAGCCCAACGCGGGGCTCGAACTCACAAACCGTGAGATCATGACCTGAGCCAAAGTCAATGCTTAACCAACTGAGCCACCCAGACGCCCCGAAAAAATTAAGTATTTTTTTTAACTTCCCACAATACATTATCACATCTAACAAAATTAGTGCTAATTCCTTCTTCATGGTTTCTATTTCAAATGTTTTTTCTCAAAAGTATCTTTCTTACAGTTGATTTGTTTGATTCAGGCTTCAAATAAGTTCTACACATTGCATTCACTTGTTAGATCTCTTAAGTATCCTTTCATCTAGAACCTTTCACCCCTTATTTTTCATGCCATTGACTTGTTAAACAGATGGAGTCAGTTGTCCTGCAGGATATGTTGCATTTAGATTTGCCTTTGTTTCCTTGGGATGATATTTAATTTGTTCCTTGATCCAGGCGCGTGGGTGGCTCAGTCAGTTAAGTGGCCGACCTCGGCTCAGGTCATGATCTCATGGTGTGTAGGTTGGAGCCCTGCGTTGGGCTCTGTGCTGACAGCTCAGAGCCTGGAGCCTGCTTCAGATTCTGTGTCTCTCTCTCTGCCCCTCCCCTACTCATGCTCTGTCTCTGTCTCTCAAAAATAAATAGATGTTAAAAAAAAAATTAAAAGCAATTAATTGTTCCTCGATCCCCTTTATTTCTTGTAAATGGAAAGTTGGACCTAAATTCACAATTAGATTCAGGTTAAACATTTTCGGCAAGAACACTGCAGAGGTGATGCTGTGTGGTACCTGTTGTATCCCATAGGAGACACATCAGACCTGGATGTTCTGCTTTCACTGTTGCTAAGAATGACCAGGGGCTCCCAGCCGGTGACAGCTTGACCTCTCCATCATAAAATTGTATTTTTCTCCTTGAGACTGGCAAGCCATCCTGGGTGAGAAACTGAGACCTTGTATGTACTCAGCTCCCCCCATCAACCTCTCTCCTGATAACTTTAGCCTCCCTTGATGGTAACTGCCTCATCAATCATTTCACTCAATTAGGGGTACAAAGTGGTGATTTTTCTATCATTTTTTTTCTATGTTAATTAGCAGGCACTCTTCTGTTAAAAAAAAAAAAAAAAAAGTCTCCCTTATCAGCTACTCAGTGTACCGAGACCTTTGGTTCATACAGGAAACATAGACAAATGTTACCTTTTCCCCTGCTAATGATCAATTTGCAGAGTAAGGTGTTGGAGCACAATCCCAGTATGCCTCCTGCGGAGGTGGTCTTACCTGGCCTTTGAACTTGTCTTCCCCCGTACACCAAGGTGGCCCCCTCTTTCACTCCAGCTTCACAGTATTGCAGAAGCTTTTCCAGATGGGCCTTATGATTTTGGGGCCCGTGATCGGTAGATCTGTCAAGTGGATCACCAATTTTCATCTTTTTAATTTCTTCCACCTGTTTGTCACCCAGTTCACAAAACACAATTGACTGTTAATAATAATAATGGATACCCTCAGCTCAGCTTCTACCGTGTGGTGGCTGTTGTACTAAGCTGTCAAAAGATGTGTTGTCTTTTAGTCTTCACGGAAGCACTGGAGGTGGGTATTCATTATTTCCATCTTACAGATGAAGAAACTGAGGCTTAGACAGGGTAAGTGATTTAAGACACACAACCACTAAATATAGTAGAGTTTTCCTGACTTGAAAGTGCAAGCTGTTAACCACTAAGTTCTAACAGACTATAAGCTATGTATGTATGTTATATTCAAATTATCCTGAGTGTTAATCCATTAGAATAGCAGACCTGATGTTCTGGAATTTTTGTTAACACAGCACACTTTTACTCTTCAGGACAGAAGAATTTCTGTCCATAGCAATGGCCACGTTGCTATCTTTTTTTCTCCCCACCAAATGTGGCAGACTGCCCTGGAGACATTTTCATGGTATAGCCATGCCAGAGGAATTGCTAGAATGTTCTGATAAAAAGCTATCTTTGTTGTGCAATGTTCATCAGAGGCATGTCTTTGTAATTGTTTCCCATGCACATCACTTACCTTAACCTACTTTTGCATTTTCTTATTTATTTATTTATTTTTAATGTTTATTTATTTTTAAGAGAGAGAGAGAGTGGGGGAGGGGCAGAGAGAGAAGGGGGCAGAGGATACAAAGCAGGCTCCATGCTGACAGCAGAGAGCCCCATGTGGGGCTCGAACTCATGAACTGTGAGATCATAACCTGAGCCAAAGTCAGACGCTTTACCAACTGAGCCACCCAGGGGCCCCTGCATTTTCTAATGTTAAGTCCATTTCCAGTAAGAAGAAAGAATGAGAGTTACCATGACCCAATAGGGCCCTGAATTTGAATTTAGGCCTGGCAAGAATCTCTCAGTAAGTGCTCAAGAAATAGTTGCTGAATGAGTGAATGAATACAGGTTACATGTGTACAAAACATGTTTATTGATGGGCTGATAAGGTAGACTCTTGACATTTCTGGTCTCAGCATTTGAAATGTCAACAAACTAATTGCAAAAGTTCTGTAACTTTTATTTTACCGTGGCACAAAACTGAATTACAGGGGTGCTCAGGAGGGTAGCCACTGCCCTCCATAGGTCTTCTTGTTTTCTTTTCTTTTTTTTTTTTTTAACTATTTTTATGTTTATTTATTTATTTTGTGAGTGAGAGAAACAGAGAGCACAAGCAGGGGAGGGACAGAGAGAGGGAGAGAGTGAGAGAGAACCCCAAGCAGGCACAATGATGTCAGCGCAGAGCCTGACATGGGGCTCGATTCCATGACCCTCGGATCATGACCTGAGCCGAAATCAAGAGTCAAATGCTTGACTGACTGAACCACTCAGGCACTCTTGGTCTTCTTGTTTTCCATTCTCATGAAGAAAGAATGTCTTTTCTTCTTGGGAATGGGGAGAGGGAATTGACCCCCAAAAAAAGAAGCTGGGTGCTGGTTTTTCAAATACAAACAAATTCATGATTACTGTTCCCATAATAATGGCATACTGTATTATAGTTTAGTTTATTTTAGCCACACAATTCGTGTTCATAGTTCTACAAATGGCTTCTTTTGGTCTTATGTTTATAAAATCATGACCAATCTATAAGAGGTGTGTATGTATATATGTATGTATGCATGTATGTATTTATCTGTACATTTCAGTGGAGGAAATGATTGGCTGTCTGATTAACAGTGCATTGACGATTTGCAAGGATCCAGTAGTATATCTCTCTTAGTCAACTTAGGAATTTACAAAAATCTAGGAGTATATTTCCCATTAGTCTCAAGGATATAATTTACTATAAATGTAGAGCAAGATATAGATAATAAAAACTTTTAAGGTTTTTTTTTTATAGAGACCTATACCTTTTTACTATGAAAAACTGCAAATATATAAAAAAGTAGACAATAACATGACACCCCATTTACCCATCATCCAGCTTCAACAATTACCAACTCATGGCCAATTTGTTCCCTTACTCACCTCCTCCCCTCCTGGGTTGTTTTTTTTTTTTTAATTCTTTTTTAATGTTTATTTCTTTTTGAGAGAAAGAGTGGGAGTGGGAGAGGGGCAGAGAGAGAGGGAGACACAGAATCCAAAGCAGGCTTCAGCCTCCAGCTGTCAGCACAGAGCCCAACATGGGGCTCAAACCCATGAACCACAAGATCATGACCCGAGCCAGTCAGACGCTTAACAGACTGAGCCAGCCAGGTGCCCCTATCCTCCTGGGTTACTTTGAAGCAAAGTCTATACATCATACAATTTCCTCTGTAAATATGTCAGAAAGTAGCTCTAAAAGGTAAGGACTCTGTCATTTAAAATATGGCACAGTACTAGTATCCCACCTAAAAATTCATCAATATCGCCAGAAGTACTTTTCAGGTAAAAGCAGTTTCTATAAAGCAAATTGGAAGATGTCTTACCACTCTTGTCACAAATTCATCGTGGATGGCTTCTTCCACAAACAAGCGCCCGGCTGCAATACAGTTCTCTCCTTTGTTGAAAAATACTGCCCCCATGCCCTTCAGCAACAGAAGAGAAAATATTAACAGTACTTCAGATTGTCATAAGATCACACACACTGAGAATTAGATGTTGTTGGAAGACAGCAGAAAAACAAAAGTCAGAGCCAATGCCTTGGCCTAGCTAATGATGGGAATTGTCTAGAGATACTCAGTTTTGACCTAGCACGATTTTAGGGATTTTGTTTCTCCTTTCCCCCTTTTGGTCCAGGAGCGCTTAAAAAAAAAAAAAGTGTGTGTAACAGTAAGGATATACCACTAAGAACAAATTTTGTGTTGTAAGAAAATCTATATTATTTGATACATTTAAATGTACTACTGGTATACCAGATTTTGCTTTTAAAATCTTGACATCAGTTTGTATAAATCATGAATGCTTAGAAAAGACTCTCTTATCCCCCAAGTTTTAAATACAGCTTAATGATACAAGTGAAAAGGTACTGTTTTTTTTAATTAAGTGACTTAAATAGTCCTAAATCTAAGCATCAAGAGAGTGGCTTCTATTTATGACCAGACAAAACCCAATCTCATTTTGAGATTTCTGATAAAAAAGGAGATGAGACATGTTTTAGAAGTAGGCACCTATTTAGGGAGATTTGTCCCCCTCTTACCATTCTCACGGCCTTGTCAAGTTCACAGTCATTGAATATTATAAGTGGGGATTTGCCACCAAGTTCAAGGGAAACTTTCTTCAGGTTGCTCACAGCACAGCTAGAGGAAAATAAATGGGAAATGAGCATTCTCTCGCGTGGGCCTTTTTAACTCTAAGTTACCACTTGGCATGGAAAATATAATTGAGCCTCAGAAATATTAAGAAACTTATTCAAAGACAAAACACAAATGGTTGAAGGGTAGTAGCCGTTGAAGCCCAGTGATGAGCACATGGGAGTTCATTCCATGATTCTGTGTGCTTTGTAAATATTAGAAAGTTTCCATAATAAAAAGCTTTTATAATTCTGTGATTCAATAACTAGAGATCCTCATGGATAAATTTAGATTCTTAAGAAATTTGGTTACATAAAGCCCTGGCAAGGAATTTAACCTCTAGCCAGATTCCTGAAGCATTACAGAAACAAAATATCAATTTTTAGAAGTACATTATTTATTTCCCCCATTTGCAAAAATATTGTTATTTAAAACATTTAAAAATACCCCCAAAAACTCAGAAAGAAGAAAAAAAAATCACAAAATTCCATTCCATGGCTTCATATCCATGTTTCACCATTTTGACATACTTATTTTTGGTCTGTGTCCAACCACAGCCTTTGCTTTATTTAAAATGGTTGTGATCGGGGCACCTGGGTGGCTCAGTCGGTTAAGCAGCCGACTTCAGCTCAGGTCATGAGCTCACGGTCCGTGAGTTCCAGCCCCGCGTCGGGCTCTGTGCTGACAGCTCAGAGCCTGGAGCCTGTTTCAAATTCTGTGTCTCCCTCTCTCTGACCCTCCCCCGTTCATGCTCTGTCTTTCTCTGTCTCAAAAATGAATAAATGTTAAAAAAAATTTTTTTTAATGGTTGTGATCACCCCATATGTACAATTTTATACCTTAGTTTTCTTTTTTCTTTCTATTTACCTTTTAACAATATTTTTCAATATTATTAAAAATTCTCCATGAACATGATTGCGTGGACCTCCATTACACTGACATCCTTTTTTTTTTTTTTTTTTTTTGAGAGAGAGAGAGAGAGAGAGCGCGCAAGTGGAGGAGAGGGGGGCAGAGGGGGAGAGAAAGAATCCCAAGCAGGCTCCACCTTCAGCTTAGGGCCCAACACAGAGCTTGATAACACAACTCAGGGATCATGACCTGAGCTGAAGTCAAGAGCCCATGCTTAACCGACTGAACCACCCAGGCATCCCTGCACTGACATACCTTAACCATGCCTTATTTTGGACATTTAGATTGTCTGCAATTTTTTTAAAAAACAAATGTTACTGCATTTTAGGAATTCATTTTATAAATAATCCATATTTGCCATTTATATGTCTCTTCAGTTTCTTACTTATGCTCTAAGACCAATTTGGGCCACAGCTTTAGTATGCAAAAATTTTTTGTTCTGGATTGTCATAGCTACCAGTAGGGTGTAGAATTCCAATATGGCTCTAGTTTTATGGACTATGGGCTTTATGCTTTGGAGAGTATTTTATTATATGAAAATATCTCAATACCCTGCAGTGATAAGTAGATTTCTCTTCTAAATCTGATGTGGGTTTTCTCCTTGTAAACACATTCTTTTTTTTTTTTTTTTAAGCTTATTTATTTACTTTTGAGAGAAAAAGAGAGAGAGAGCACACAAGTGGGAGGGGGGCAGAGAGAAGGAGAAACGGAGTCCCAAGCAGGCTCCGCACCATCAGCGCAGAGCCCTATGTGGGACTTGAACGCACAAACCGTGAGATCATGACCTGAGCTGAGATAGAGTCAGATGCTTAACCAACTGTGCCACCCAGGTTACCCCTTCCAAACACATTCTATATAAAAAAGCAAAAAAGCATAAACAAAAACCTGGTTTACTAGGATCTGCAGCAAATCAACACGCTAAAACCAATACCTCTTCATGATCTGTTTGCCAATAGCAGTGGACCCAGTGAAACCAAGTTTACGGATATCAGGATGTTCAGAAAGGCGTTGCCCAGCTATGCCACCTGTAGAATCAGGGAGGAAAACATGAATTAAAACATTATTCAAGTTCTTACGGTGAGAGTGACTTTGAATTCACTGAAGTAGATTTCTAAGCTTTCTTAGTTTCACATTTTCTATATTAATTACAAATTGAAAAAGTCTAAATAATGTCCTCCATGCAATTATCAGCCCCCCAGAAGACGGGTAAGCCTTGGTTTTTCATCTTCCAAGGTAATTTTTAAAAATTGAAACAGGCCACCTTACGGTAGTTTTACAACGTTGTTCAATTTCTGCTCCTCCCACCCTACTCACCCACCATTATATTTCTACTCTAAGATTTTTAGCACATGGTAAATATATTTATCCTTAAGTTAGTTATTTGGTAAATTGTATTTAGCTTTAATATATGGTAGTTACAAGACAAGACTCTAGAGGGAAAATAGTCGCTCAGCTACTCCTGTACCATTCATTACTTACAGCCAAGTGAGTCCTTTGATGGTTTACCTGAGCCTGGGATGATGTTGATTACCCCCTTGGGAAAGCCTGCTTTCACGGAGAGCTCAGCAAACTTCAAAGCAGTCAAGGGCGTGACCTGAGCAGGAGCAGACCACAATTACCTTCTTCAGACCCTGTCTTGTCCTTTAGACTAGTATCCTGCTTTTGCTTTCTGGTCGTTTTATTTTTTCTTTTATTTTGACATAACTTCAGACTTACAGCAAAGTTGCAAAAACAGTACAAAGAATTCCTATATATCCATCACCCAGGTTTCTCAAATGTTAACATTTTACTACATTGGCTTTATCTTCTTTTTCTCTTTATTTTTCTCTGAACTGTGTAAGAGTAAGACATAGACATGCCCCTTCACCTATAAATACTTTTGTGTGCATTTCCTAAAAACAAAGAGTTCTTTTACATAACCACAGTACAATGATCAAAATCAGAAAATTAACAACTCATTAGAAAACCTTATTTACAGACCTTATTCTGTTTTCACCAATTGTCCCAGTAACGCTCATTGTAGAAAAAGGAAATCCAAGATCATATGTGGCCTTTCCATGTCTGTAGTCTCCTTTAATCCAGGAGAGTTTCTGAGTTTTCTTTTATATTTCATTTCACTAACATTTTTGATAAGCACAGGCTAGTTATTTTTGGACAACGCCCCTTCATCTGGATTTGTCTGCTGTTTCTTCATGATTCGATTCAGGTTGTGCACTTGTTCAAGTGCAAGAACTTTGGCAAGAACACCACAGGACTGATGCTGAGTTCTCAGAGCACCATCTCAGGAGACACATGCTATCAAATAGCCCCAATATTGGAAATGTTAACTTTGATGATTTGGTAAAGGGAGTCTGCTATGTTTCACCACTGTAAGTTACTCATCTATATTTTGTAATTAATAAATATATTGTAGGAAGAGATTTCAAGACTATTTAAAGCCATGATTAAACAATTGGAACTTTCACCCTGACGTTGGGAAGGTAAGTGGGGTTGGATGTTGAGTTCAATCACCAAGAGAGCTTCTGGGTTGGCAAATGCATCTATGTGATGGGAGGGTGGTGCAACTGAACTCCACAACCTGAGCTCCTGTGCTCATGATCCTTCCAGACCTCAACCTATGTACCTTTTCATCTGACTGTTGGTTTTGATCCTTTATAATAGAGTCATAGTAAATAAAGTGTTTTTCTGAATTCTGTCAGCTATTGTAGCAAATCACACCCGAGGAGGGGGTCATGGAAACCTATGAATTATAGCCAGTTGGTTGGAAGTACAGGAGGCCCAGGGCTCACATTGGCATCTGAAATGGAGGCAGTCTTGTGAGACTGACCGAGCCCTTCACCTCTGGGGTCTGTGCTAAAGCTCAAGGTAATTAGTGTCAGAATTGGCTTAAATTGTGGAGCACCTAGCTGGTGTTTAGGGAGTTAAAGAATAGGTTGGTATGGGGGGAAAGAAAAAACCCCACACATTTGGTGTCAAAAGGGCTGTGAGTAAAAAAAATTCAGAATTTTAGAAACCAAGATCTGGACACTGTTGTTGCTTCTAGGCCTTCTCAGGAGACAGAGCTGGGGGATAGCTATATGTTTGCCCATACACACATAAGTCTATCTATCTGTGTGTCTGTATCTATCTTCCTATCTATCATCTATCCCCACATACACCAGATCCATTTCTTCACCACACTATCTAAATATATTAAAACATATGAATTTGTGAATACCTCCATCCGATATCTCAGGGTTCATTCAATCTTTTTCCCTTTTTGCGTGTGTAACTCTCTTCTCCAACACTGAGAAACATGGCTTCCAATAGTTACAAAACATTTACTGATTTGCTCAATCCTTAAATGTATAGATGACAATTTGAGAATTATTAAGCTATGTCCCTATGAAAAAGAAGCCTACTAACTAGAGTTCAATACTTATTTACAGTGATTTTGCCTTTAGACTCAGGGCACATAGTCCCAATGTCTCTCAAAAGTTACTTGGATTAATGTTTCCTCACTTCCCTCAACGGGATCATGTTACTCTTCTGAAATGTGGCTTAGTGCATTTGTTTTTATTTGTATTCAATTTTAGGGGTTTTGCCCCATCTGGGTTGATCATATTTCTTTTCTTCCGTGGTTTGTTTGCTGTCATTGTTGAGTATGGGAAATATGCTTCCAAAAGTGAGGAATATACAAAAGGTACAACCAGAGAAATGTTATTCCCTGCTCCCCTTCCCTCTACCCCTTCCATCCGGTCTCCTCATAGCCTGTAGCTAATCAACCTCATTCGTCTACCGTGTATCCTTCCTATGTTTCTTTCGTTCAAGTGAACAGATACGTATCTTCTTATTGTCCCTCCTTTTTTACACAAAGATGGCATAATAGAATCTCATTTTTAACACTGATTACAGCAGTGCATAACTCAGAAGCAAAATGAAAGTCATAATTTCCACACTTAAAAACCAGTGCTGATTATGTCTTTGTTAGTGTAGTCCCAATGAATGGAATGTGCAAGAAGATCCATGGAGGTGTGAAAAGAGAATAGTAGAGCTTCTATTTAATGGACAAAGATATGCAGTAAGTCATACATAACTAACATTTATTATACGGCGGGATCATGATACTCTCGCTCAGTCTGAATGAAGGCCAGAAGGTCATGGGTCACAAAGGTATGTCCTAGGAAAGAACAGGAGTTCACAAGGGCAAGGGAATGACAGTGGTTTCCCCACTTGCTCATTTGCTTTCAGAATATTGCCACATGTTGAAGTTTATTGGCCTGGTTACATGGATTCACAGACTATGTGTCGTTATGTATTATTACTTTAACTAACCCAGCCTTCATAAAACGGACAGGTGGCTGAAAAAGAAACTGCATAATAAATAATACTACTACCAAGGCAACAAGCAAACAAGCAAAAGGCAGGGCTAACGCTTTCCTTCTAGTAACACATCCACTGCAGTAACCTGGCGAGGTTTAAAAAATGGCCATCTAGTTAAACTCAATGAGAAATTGGTCTCAAACATTTGAAATCATCAGGAAGATATCTGAAACAGTAGATTTACATCTACTCCAGTTAAAGATGGTCCTAGCCCAGAGGGTATATTATTATGACTTTGTATGAAACCGCAACTAGAAAGACATTTAAAAACTAAGTACCCTGGATTAATGGTAGTTCTTTTTAAGTAAGAACAAAAAGATTTTATACCATTAATAAATAAAATAAAACAAGCGGTTTAATCTTTATCTCTTTCCTTTTCATTTCTGTTGGCTTTCTTCCATTTGGCTGCTCGGTTCCCCCAGCAGGACTATCAGTTTAAATGATGTGTAGGAAAGCATCTAGCAGTGGTCTGGGCAAGAGTAGGTCATTGCTAATGCTCTTATTACATTAATAAAGTGGTTGGAATCTGTCAGACCTGTGGCCAGTCCAGGCCACAGGAATCTGTACCTTCCTCTCAGGTTAAAGGGAAAGGGAGACCTCTGACTCAGTCCTCCTGACATTCACACAGGGGCTTTAATACTGGAAATGGTTTCATACTATCGTTATGTAATATTATACAATAAAATAAAAAGATATCAGGGCACTTGGGTGGCTCAGTCAGTTAAATGTCTGACTCTGGCTTCAGCTTGGGTGGTGATCTTGTAGTTCATGAATTCGAGCCCCACACCAGGCTCTGAGCTGATAGGGTAGAACCTGCTTGGGATTCTCTCTCTCTCTCTCTCTCTCTCTCTCTGCCCCTCCCTGTCTCTCTCTCTCTTTCTCTCAGAATAAATAAATAAACTTAAAAAATAAAAATAAAAAGATATCTATAACAGAACAACAACTTTGGGTCTTTCATTTACAAGATTAAAATTATCATCAATCACTTAACTGTCAGGGTTTTTTTTAAGTTTTTAAAAAAAAAATGTATTTATTTTTGAGAGAGAGAGAGGCAGAGAGAGAGGGGGAGAGAGGATCCCAAGCAGCCTCTGCACTGAGAGCACAGAGCCCAGCGCGGGGCTCAATCCCACAAACCGTGAGATCATGACCTGAGCAGAAATCAGAGGAGTTGGACGCTTAACCGACTGCGCCACTCAGGCACCCGTAAACTCAGTCACAAGTTTTAACTTGCGTTGGAGTCAGACTGTAATCTCCATGGGAACAGAAACTTTGTGCGTCTTTGTCTTATAGATGCCTGGCAATTAGTATACCCTCAATGAATGTTCATAATTTTTGAACATTGTATATAATCATTGGAATTCTTCACTATTTAGCACTCTCATAGGATACCATTTAGTGATTCTCAACCCTGACTGCATCTTAGAAACAAATGTGAAGCTTTCAAGCAATACTAGTTCCTCAGCTCCCAACTAGACCAATTAAATCAGCAACTCTGCCAAGGCGGCCCAGATATCAGTATTTTAAAATGAGAACTCCAGGTGATTCTATGTGCAGCCAGGATTAAGCGCCCCCAGGCTAGGTTATCTGTCCCTCTTCACTCTACTAGCTTCCTGCTCCTTAATGAGTAGTGCTACCCAGGGAAACGGCACTCCTATAGCACGCTGGGGAATTGGTCCCATTTCCATGGAAGCATTTGTCATATCTACCGCACAAATACATGTATCTGTGAGTGATTCGGCTCTCAGAAACATATCCTTTAAATATGCTTCCACAAGTGTATAATGCCGTATTTACAAGGGTAATAACTGTAGCACATTTTATAATACCAAAAGAGCAGGGGCGCCTCGGTGGCTCAGTCCGTTAAGGATCTGACTCTTGATTTCAGCTCAGGTCGTGATCTCACTCACGGTTTGTGAGATCAAGCCCTGCTTTGGGCTCCACACTGATGGCTCAGAACCTGCTTGGGATTCTCTCTCTCGGCCCCTCCCCTGCTCATGCTGTCTCTTTCTCAAAATCAATAAATAAAACTTAAAAAAAAATAAAAAAAAATAATACCAAAAGGGCAGAACAATCTAAATATCCATTAACTCAGGATTGGTTAAATAAAATATAGTTTAACTATACAATGGAATATTATGGGAGTTGGTTTATTTATACATTGGAAATTGTACCAAAAAAAGGAAGATTTTTTCTTTTGCTAAATATGTATAGAATGCTACTATTGTATTGCATTGTGGTCAGAACACTTAATACAACATCTACCCTCTGAACAATTAAAAAAAAATTTTTTTTTAATGTTTATTTACCTTTGAGACAGAGCCAGCAGGGGAGGGGCAGAGAGAGAGGGAGACACAGAATTGGAAGCAGGCTCCAGCCTCAGAGCTGTCAGCACAGAGCCTGACACAGGGCTTGAACTCACGAGCTGCGAGACCATGACCTGAGCCAAAGTCAGCCGCCCAACCGACTGAGCCACTCAGGTGCCCCTCCACTCTTAACAAATTTTAAGTGTATCATGCACTATTGTTCACTGTAGACAAAATGATACACAGCAGATCTCTAGGACTTATTCATCTTGCATAACCGAAACTTTGTGCCTGTTGATTAGCAATTTCCCATATTCCCTTCCTAAGGGAATACCTAAGAAACTAATGGAATACCTAAGAAACTAATAAATAACAATTAATGACATTGGTTGCCCCTAAGGAGGTAAATTGGCTGGGGAATTAAGAATGGGGGGAGACTTTTCATTACCTACCTCTGTATGTTTCTAGTTTGAAATTTTTTTAAATGTATACCTATTTTTTTAAATGAAATTGGGGTGGCTGGGTGGCTCAGACAGTTAAACATCTGACTCTTGATTCTGGCTCGGGTCATGATCTCACAAGATTGTGAGTTAGAGCCCTGCCATAGACACTGCACTAATAGTCTGCTTGGGATTCTTTCTCTCCTCTCTCTCTGTCCCTTGCTCTTTCTCTCTTTCAAAAATAAATAAATAGGGGTGCCTGAGTGGCTCAGTCAGTTCAGCATCTAACTTTGGCTTGGGTCATAATCTCACAGTTTGTGAGTTCAAGCCCCATACTGGGCTCTCTGCTGTTGGCACAGAGCCTGCTTTGTGAGATCTCAAAAATAAATAAACATTAAAAAATAAACATTTTAAAATATTTTTAATTAAAAAGATTTTTAATGTTTTATTATCCATTTTTGAGAGAGAGAGAGAGAGAGAGAGAGAGAGAGAGAGAGAGAAAGACAGAGTGTGAACAGGGGAGGGGCAGAGAGAGGGGGAGACACAGAATCTGAAGCAGATTGACAGAGCCCAACGCAGGGCTCGAACCCACAAACCACCAGATCATGATGTGAGCCGGAGGCTTAACGGACTGAGCCACCCAGGAGCCTCAATAAATAAACATTTTTAAAAAATGAAATTAGGAGCACCTGGGTGGCTCAGTTGGTTGAGCATCTGACTTCGGCTCAGGTCATGACCTCACGGTTTGTGGGTTCGAGCCCCGCATCGGGCTCTGTGCTGACAGCTCAGAGCCTGGAGCCTGCTTCAGATTCTGTGTCTCCCTCTCTGCCCCTCCCCTGCTTGTGCTCTGTCTCTCTCTCTCTCAAAAATAAATAAACATTAAAAAAAATTAAAAAAATAAAAATGAAATGAAATTGTTTCTAACAAGCAAAACCAGGATGACTGTGGTCACTACGACTAAGTACTAATGCCAAATGAAACCGTAATTTCTTAAGTCCTAAAAGAAGAAATAAAAGGAGAGGTAATAGGTAATGAACTGTAAATCCTTCTAGAATAGTGACCAAGTTTTTCCCGTGACTTGTGTCCCTCAGAACATCTCCTACTGGTCACTTTTACACAGGCCATGCTCAGCCAGGGATTAAGTTGACTACCATATTCTTTTCCCTGAAAAGCTACTCTAGCATTAAAAGATTTTTTCTGAGAACTTCTATCATTTGAATTATTATTTTTTATTATTTGTTATTCAATGTACATATACTTACAGTTGCCACGATTATGTACATTCTTTTGCCTCCTTTTCCTTCATCTTCCATATCTTTATAATATTTTTAGTAATTAAAATTCAAATGCCTATGTAATACTTTTCTTTGGATGTCTTATAGTTACTCTAAATAATTCCCTAATCATTAGGCATTTGGCATTTGGCAAGAATTGGAGTGGCTGGTAGAAATTCAGTGGATTTCACAGAGTAACCCTATGCCTGCTTCCCTTGCCATGGAAATTTTAAATTGTGGGATATCCATGCGTTACATTAGGCAGCCATTAAAAATGAAGATTCGGGGCGTGTAGGAGGCTCAGTCGGTTAAGTGTCCGACTCTTGGTTTTGGGTAAGGTCATGATCTGGCGGTTTTGTGCGTTCGAGCCCTGCATCCGGCTCTGTACTGAGAGTGTAGAGCCTGCTTGGGATTCTCTCTCTCTCTCTCTCTGTCCCTCCGCCACTCACGCTGTCTCTGTCTCTCTCAAAGTAAATAAATAAACTTCAAACAAAAATGCAGATTTAACTAATAGGAAGAGATGCCCAGCCATGATGCCTTTGAAGATGTCATAATACACAATCTCATTTTTGTCTAAAGACATAATGTTTATAAACGGGTGTCTCTGTTTTCAAGTAAGTAGGAGAGTAGGAGGTTGTGTCCTGGCTCCTTGCATCTTACCTGCGCTGGCTTGAGCACTAGGGTGTTACCCGCCGCCAGACACGCGGCGCTTTTCCACGCCAGCATCATCAGTGGGTAATTCCAGGGGATGATAATGGCGCAGACCCTGCAGAGGTAGAAGGACGACGATCCTTAGTTGTCTCCAACCAACACAACTCACCCAAGTCACCCTCGGTGCTCTCCTTGTCTCACCCAAGCGGCTCCTTCTTGGTGAAGGTCAGATTGCGATTTGGACGGGCCTGGTTGATTGGAATAGTAGAACCCTAAAGAGTAAAAAAAAAAAAAAAAAAGAAAAAAAAAAGGTGATCCTCATTTCACTAATTGAAATGAGTAAGTCTAATCTCAAGGAATCCATTTTCTTAGCTGGTATGAAAAGGCAGTGTTCAATTTGTAAGAATATATGATATATAAGAAATATATTCACACCAAAAAAAAGAAACTGCTATTTCTTTCTGGAAAGAAGTAAGACACAGGAGAATAAACATAATTCTATCTATCTATCTATAAAACATAGTTCTAATTTAGTTACCTCCATTCCCAACTTCTTGGCATGGCAGAGAATATTAATTGTGTAACCAATAGCCATTCTTCCCTCTGTCGTTATATTAATAATGGTGATATGGTTCATGAGTTCAAGCCTGCATTGGGCTCCGCACTGACAGTGCAGAGCCTGCTTGGGATTCTCTCTCTCTGTCTCTCTCTCTCTCTCTCTCTCTTTCTTCTCCTACCCCAGTTGTGCCCTCTCTTTCTTTCTCAAAAATAAATAAACTTTATTTTAAAAAAATATTGGTGAGGGGCACCTAGGTGGCTCGGTTAAGGGTCTAACTTCGGCTCAGGTCATGATCTTGCGATTCATAAGTTCGAGCCCTGCATCAGGCTCTGTGCTGACAGCTCAGAGCCTGGAGCCTGCTTTGGATGTGTCTCCCCTGCCCCCCCCCCCACCCCGCCCCTACCCTGCTCACACACTGTCTCTCTCTTTTTCTCAAAAATAAATAAACATTTTAAAAAGTTTTTAAAAAATAAAATAAAATAATGGTGATAGTCACGTGCCCAGATAAAATACTGTTTTCCAGTTTCCAGGGCAGACAGGGATGGTCAATGGAAGACATAAGTACAAGGCATTGGAAGGCGAGTGTTCTTTACAGTAGGCTGACTCAGCTCTGACACAGGCTCCTTTACCCTACCCCCCACTCATTTCTTCTCCTTGCTCAGAGTGTCACTGAAATGGCTGATACCTCAATGGTTATTGTGAGACCATGAGACCGTCTTGAGGGTGCAGGTCACATGGTACCTTAGTAGCTCTGGTAGAGAGAGAGAAGGAGCCCACATGTCATATACTAGCCCTGACTACTTGCCTGGGTGTTCCTTGAAAATGAGGCAAAAGTGAAGTTCATACTTGAGTATCCGTTACATGCAGCCAGACTTAATCCCATCTAATTCACGGCAGTCGTTTTCAACTGAAGCTATTCATTTGTCTGCTGCACACAATTGTATTGCTATTACTAATTACACGTGTCCATCTCTTATCTGAAATCCTTGGGGCCGGTGTGTTTTGGGATTCAGAATTATTTGAACTATAGAGATATAACATAATGCACATACCTTATGTTATATTCTCTATGACTCCCAGTAGGGTCTGAAGTAGCCCCCCATAATCAAATAAATACATGAGTATTGAAATATTTATTTAGTGAAACATGAATCTTTCCTCTAAGTGATATAAATACAAATTATAAATAGACTCATGTTGGTTCAGGTCAGCTTTTGGCAACAAATGAGTTCGAACCACTGAAACCAATTGATTTTCAGGTTTTGAAGCTCTCTGGTTTTCATAATTGAGGCTAAAGTGTGGGCGTGAACCACCACTACTAAATACTTACATCTGTATGACTTTGTGACTAAAACTACGTTTATGCACAAACCCTAGTCTACCGCAAACTTGCTCCTAAGCCTCACTGCATAACTTGCAGGGTATGTATTATTGTGACCATGTTACAGATGAGGAAAGGAAGGCTTAGAGAGAGAAAATAACTTTAACAACATCAGCTGCTAAGTGCCAAATCTGACTCTTGGACCGGTCTCTCTGACTCTATGTTAATAATGGTCACAGCAACTTGCCCAAATAAAATACTGTTTCCCAGTCTTCTCAGCCGATAGAGAAGGCCAGTGGGAGATATAAGCACAAGGGAGGTGGGGAATGCTTTTGAAAGCTCTCTTTTATTTCTCTCCCTTGCCCACTTCCTCCTTCTTGCTGCCTGGCCAGTGCTGCAGTGGTTATCGTGAGCCTATGAGCAGTATGCATGTGGCTCTTTGTTATGAGCCTTACCTTTACCTTTCATACCCCGGGTGCTGAGGTCAAGAGCAATAGCCTGCTTCTCCTCATACATGTGCTATTTACTTTCTTATAGTAAAAAAGGAAATGAAATATTTATTGTGCCCATGTCTTAGAA
The DNA here is from genome assembly GCF_027475565.1 of Acinonyx jubatus. Taxonomy (NCBI): domain Eukaryota; kingdom Metazoa; phylum Chordata; class Mammalia; order Carnivora; family Felidae; genus Acinonyx; species Acinonyx jubatus. The sequence goes on from NC_069387.1 coordinate 122,553,328, forward strand.
AATTATTTTTCTTATACCCAGCTTACTTAGACAATGTATGTTAGCTCTCTGGCTTCTGTAGGCATTTGAGTTCTCGATCTCTCCATGACACCCTAGATGTCCAGAAGACTACCAGGTGCCCTTAGGAGATATAGTAAAGTACAAAAAACATCATGAGACTTTAGTTCAGACAATCTCGAGTTCAAATCCTAGCTCTGTGGTTTACTTACTAACGATGTGAGTGTATGCAAGTCATCTGTTGTCCTCAGGCCTCTGTTTCCTTGCCTGCAACAAGGGGTAATAGCTATCGACCCACCACAGATGACTGTTATAAGGATAAGAGAAGAAAATCTAAGAGGTGCCCATAAAACATTGTCTTTACAAACTACTAAATGCTCAGCCCTTTTCCTGTTGGAATGATCTCCATGGAGTCAAATGACATTTGTGCTCACCTGAATTTTGTCACACCAGCCAGCAAAATATCTGAATGTTTGCACAGACATTCCGATGTGAGTCTTCAGAGCCAGGGTGTAGACAGCCCCTGAATCAAGGGCTTCAATGGTTGCCAGCTCCTCCTGGTTCTCTTCCAGTAGGTCTGCAAGTCTGTATGGTCAGTGAAAGGAATTCATTCAACAAATATGGATTGAGCTCCTATTATGTATAAGGCACCATCCTAAGGGCTGAGAATTCAGAGGTGAACACACATGGACCAGGTCTTTGTCCTGATGGAGAATACGGTCCAGCAGGGAAGACATTAAACAAATCATTTCATACATAATTTGTTTCAGGAGTTACAAAAAAAAAGAAGCAGAGGGTGTGGGAAGCCTGTACCATTTGCCTCATCAGTGTATAAAAAACAGAAGAGTGACTGAGCCACAATAATCAGAGGAGATCAATGACAGAAGACAGTGGGAATGTGGCTAGTTCATGAATATGCAAGGAGATGTTAGAGAGCACAACCCATGAGAATCCATGAACACGAGGATTTCTTGTTGGTATAGAAATGCTTCCAACACTAACTGAAGAGACAAGATAGAAATATCTGGGGTGAATTACAGACACTACAACAGGTTTCTGGTAGGTGCCTAGCTTCTATGGGAAGATAAGTACAGGATTGTCTCATGAGTATAAAATAGTCAAAATTCATCCTGCGTTCCCTTCCACCATTTTCCTCCACCCTTCAATGGTTTTTGCATTGTTCCTTTTGGACTATTCTAAAGTTGGGCTCGAAATCCTCTTTCCCTCAATGTTTCTTCCAGATCCTGCTGTAAGAGATATTTTGACCAAGGTCAGCTATTTGGCCTTAGGGAAGCAGAAAAGTGAATTTATGCTTGAATCTAATTACATACTTGAATCTACATACTCGGCTACCAATTTATAATTCTTTCTAGGCCTTACTATTTTTCCTCCTCATTCCTACTCCCTATGGGTCAGGCAGATTTAAAATCTGTCACTGAAAGCAACAAAGTGCTGCGTAGTCCCCATTTGCTGTTCTATATCCCTTCTCCACACTGCTCTGTGACCTGGGACGATGACCTTTATTTATAGACCACATCACTTGGCTCCCCTGCTCCGTTACTGGGCTTGACTAATGAGAGACCAATGAACAGCACCCCCAGGAGAGAAAGCAATCGGGCATTGCATTCCCCAGCTCCCCCACAGATGGTTCAGCAGCTGCTGTGTCCCTCCCCGACAAACCACTGCAGTGTGGTCTTCTACAGCCACAGATCTTGCCACATTCCAGCAATAGCCCCTTCCTCTGTCCTAGATCTTGGAGTAGTCACAACTTTCCCTGTTGCTGTCCCTACCTGGGTACTTCATTATCCCTTGACCTTGCCTACATCTTTGTAAATCGTTTTTTATTAAACTTTTTTTCCTCTGGAACCCTGACTGCTCCAAGCACTAATACAAAAATCAGGAACTCACATCTATGTAACTTTACAGGATGTAAATAACAGAAGACATATTACATAATGGGTGTATGCTAGACTATCTTGGGGAAATTTTTAAAAACTTGGCAATGTTAACCAATACCCAGAGACAGCAGATCTGTGTTTTTAAAAAAACACACCTGTTGGGGCACCTGGTTGAGCATCCGACTTCGGCTCAGGTCACGATCTCACAGTCCGTGAGTTCGAGCCCTGCCTCGTGTTCTGTGCTGACAGCCCGGAGCCTGGAGCCTGCTTCGGATTCTGTGTTTCCCTCTCTCTCTGCCCCTCCCCCGTTCATGCTCTGTCTCTCTCTGTCTCAAAACTAAATAAACATTAAAAAAAAATTAAAAAACCCACACCTGTACATCAACCTTCCTCTTTCTCTTGCATTCATTCTTCCCCATTCACCGTTTTCAAAGGCATCTTTTGCTGCTGCTACTGCTTTATCAACATCCACCAAAGAAGCATAGGATACTTTGCATATTATCTATTTCAAGATAAGGAAAACTAGGTTATAGGTTATTTATACAGAGATATATAAATATGCTTCTCTTGAAATTAATATTATATTAATAGGAAAAATAGAGTATTACTTATAAAACCCAGAGAATTTATGATGGAAAATCAATACGTTGAGTAACAAAGTAAAGAAAAATTTAAACATGGAAATTGGAAGCCTGAAGTTTGGGACTTCTCACATCACATGACACGATTGAAAGACACATTTAGGAAGAATATATCTGCTTCTTCCAGTGCCTTGGGGAAGCTGAATTTCTTGCCATGAGCTTGCCGAGTTTGAAAGTTCTTTTCTGCATAGAGCATTATGTGAAGCTGTGCCTCTGATACGGATAGGAATAGCTATCTGTCTAAAATAATTATAAATATTCATTCCATAAAATAGATTACTATGGTCAGCAGCCAGTATCAGAACTGAATAGTTGAAAGAAATACATGGAGAACATTTATTTCTAGTAAGTGCTCAGAGGCAAAGTGATAGAATAAAGTAACTTCTTAAGACTCCCAGGTTTACAACTATTAAAATTTCATGACCAGTGGTCACTGCACACACTAAGCAATTACTCACGGATCCGTCTGTTGGGTTGATAGTATCATAGGTCTTTCCATCATCAGCATCTGTGAACTGTCCATTTATGAAACACTGATATGGCATTTTCACTGTCATTTCGTTGACCTCCTTTGAAACCTAAGATAGAAAATTATGTTAATAGAATCAGTGGATTTCTCTGCTTATCCATTTGATACCAAATAGCAATAAAGGAGTTTATTCACTAATGCAGCAGAGAGAAGTTAGGTCAGTCGAATTCCAGTTCCTAGTCTCCAGAAGAGACAAGCATATGTTAGATTTGGGCCTCATGATGCTCAGATTGGCCACTCAGCCAGGAGGTTAGCATCTCAGATTTTCTTCATACAAATGAAAAAGAAGCAAAAGACCTACAGATCACGGAAACATCACCATCTAGTGGCAACATCTATGGAGCACAGTCATTGCTTTGCTTTGAGTTCGTGAAATTGCCTTTTACATGGGTGCCATTTTAAGTTTTCTTTCCTTAAGTTCCTCCTCGTTTTTACTTTCTTTCTTACAAATGTATTACCTAAATTGTTCTCTACCATTACCTAGAGAGTGAATTTAGGTTAGTCCATTAACTACTATGAATGTGTTCTTTCAACAATAAAAAGGGAACAAGTCTCCCTGCTTCATACAGTTATTATGAGGAATAACTGAGAAAACATATGGGAAAGAACATTATTAGAATAAAATTTTATATCAATGCAAGGCATAAAAAGTAAATATAATAATTTTAAAAATAATTTCATACAGAGAAATTGATAATGCTTTAAAAAAACCAAAAAAGTATCAAGAGGGTATCTTGTCTTATCCCACAGATAAGAAATTTTTCTATAAAATATTTCCATTGTGTTTATGTAGGATATAATGAAGGAATCTTCATCTGAATTGATGTGCCTCTGCACATAGTTCACTTTCCTAAACTCATCATTCTGAAAATATGCTAATTATGTATAAATATGTATATGTATAAATACACTAATTATGTATGAATATGTATTATCTAACTTGATTCCCCCAACTATCCTATAATGTACATATTATTATTTCCCCACTTAACATATGAGGAAACCGAGACTTAGAGAAGTTAAGCAACGTGCCAAAGCTCACACAGCTGGTAAGCAATGCTACGTGGGTTCAACTTTAGGTGGGTCTAACACCAAGATTCATGTTCTTAACTAGATGATAACTAAATTGCTTTCAAATTTCCCTGAAGTTTATTAAAAACAAATAGAATGAGAAGCATGCCTGGGATCCCATCTCTCCCTTAAGAGCTCTCCAGTAACTTGAAATCCCACATCCTTAGAACCATAGTGGCTGTGAAAACCAGCAATCTATTAGCCACCAGAAGGGGAAATGACTCCCCAGAAGCTCCCCCGAGGCCTCATCCCCACAGAACTCCCCAATTGGCTCTATTCTTCGTGTTTGTCTTTATTTGGCCTGAGAGCTCGCTCTGCCCAAACTGCCCTCAGCCTTCCATAAAGGCTGAGAGACCTTATTGGTTCAAGAAATGTAAGGAAATCTACATCCGCTCATTAGCTGATGACTAAGCTAGCCAAGTAGAGACTTCAGTGGTGGCAAACGACAAAGAATATAGGTTTTATGGGATTAGTCCAAGAAAGTCACCAAACAAAGAAAAGCAACAATAACACTCCCGATGAAGGGTGGGGGTCTTATTTCCAGAGTTGCCACATTCTGTTATTTAAAATGGCTAGTTTTCAACAAAAGATTCCAAGATACATTAAGAAGCATGAAAGCATAAAGAGTGGCCAATACATCGGAAAATAACCAGTCAATAGAAACCTTCCTTGAAGAAACCTAAACATTAGACAAAGATTTTTTTCTAAGATTATTGATTTATTTTGAGAGAGACAGAGAGTGTGTCCACACTCACAGGGTAGGGGCAGAGAGAGAGAGAGAGAGAGAGAGAGAGAGAGAGAGAGATCCCAAGCAGGCTCTTTGCTATCAGCACAGAGCCTGATGCAGGACTCGATCTCATGAACTGGGAGATCATGACCTGAGCTGAGATCAAAAGTTGGACACTTAACTTACTGAGCCACCCAGGCACCCCATAGACAAAGATTTTAAATAAGCTTTTAAAAATGTATCCAAATAGAGGTTCTTGGGTGGCTCAGTTAAGCATCCAACTTTGGCTCAAGACATGATCTCATGGTTTGTGAGGTCAAGGTCCATGTCAGGCTCTGTGCTGACAGCTCAAAGCCTGGAGCCTGCTTCAGATTCTGTCTCCCTCTCTCTCTGCCCCTCCCCCACTCACACTTTGTCTCTCTTTTTCTCTCTCTCTCTCAAAAAAACATTTAAAAATTTTTAAATAAAAAAATGTTTCCAAATAAGGAAGGAAAGGAAGCTATGTCTAAAAAAATTAAAGAAAAGTAAATGAACAATGTCTCACCAAATAGAGAATATTAAGAAAGAGAGAAGAATTATAAAAAAAGAACCAGTGGCACCTGGGTGGCTCAGTCAGTTAAGCGGCCAACTCTTGATTTTGGCTCAGGTCGTGATCTCACAGTTTCATGAGTTCAAGCCCCACATGGGCCCTGCGCTGACAGTACGGAGCCTGCTTGATATTTTCCCTCTTTCTCTGTCCCTCCCCTGCTCACACTCTCTGTGTGTCTCTCAAAATAAATAAATAAACTGAAAAAAAAAGTATTATAAAAAAGGAACTAAATACAAATTCTGGAGTTGAAAAGTGTAATAACTGAAATTTTAAAAAGTTATCATAGGGGCTCAACAGTAGATTCAAGAAAGCATAACAAAGAATGAACAAACTAGACAATATGTCAATAGAGATTACCCAGTCTGAAAACAGGAAGGAAAAAGAAGGCCTGTGGGATACCATCAAATGTATCAAAGCATGCATAATGAGAGTCCCAGAAGGAGAAGAGAGGGGAAAAGAGGCAGAAAGAGTATGTGAAGAAATAATGAAAGTGTCCCAAATTTGATGAAAAACATTAAACCACCCATCCAAAAAGCTCAACAAACTCCAGGTAAGATAAACTCAAACAGATCCATTTTAGATACATCATAATACAATGGTTAAAAGCCAAAGGTAATGAGGGAATCTTGAAAGCAGCAAGAGAGAAGAATCCCATCACGTCAAATGGATCGTCGATAAAATGAACAGATGACTCGTCCTCAGAAACCATGGAGGCCAGATGGCAATAGGATGACATATTTAAAGTGCTGAAACCAAAAATTCCATATACAGCAAAACACCCTTTAAAAACAAAGGAGACACTAAGTCATTCCCAAATGAATAAACACTGAGAGAGTTCATTGCTAGCACACTGCCCTTTAAAAAGTTTACTAAAAGATACCTTTCAGGCTGCAGTGAAGGGACACTTGACAGTAACTTGAATCTACATGAAGAAATAAGCAAGCTAGATGAACATATTTGTTTCCCAATGCATATAAAAGCTATGTTTATGCTATACTGAGGTTTATTAAGCGTGCAACTACATTATGTCTAAAAAATCAATGTGTATATTTCATTAAAGATGCTTTATCAATATCCTTCAATTAAAAAAGAAATACTTTATGTTCCAACATTCTGTCTTAAACCTGAGTTGATGTATGGTGGGAACAACTGGATGTTTAAGATATTTTTGTGATTCTTTGTTTTAATCTCCACCCCCCCCCCTTTTGTATATGTGATATGAAGCAAATGAGGAAACATCGTTCTAATGGTTTAACAAGGAAGGAGAAAGAAAGACCTTAATTTTTGAGTGGAGATGTCTCTTTCTATGTGGATAAGTCGATTAAGACCGTTGTCAAAAGTTTGTGTTACTGCACCTGACTTTAGGATCCAAAAAGTTGGGGGTTTTTTTGTTTTTGTTTTTTGTGGGTTTTTTTTTTTGCCACATTGTGCCTTTCCTCCTGGAATTGTAAGCTGAACACAATAATAGTACCTGTTTACACTGTGAAGTGGGTATTATTACAGAAAACACACTGGAGGCTTTCTCACTGTTAACCAAATAATGCCTTGTGAATGTATGATCTACAGAGAAACCCCTGTAGTTTAAAGTGCTGATGCTGTCTATCGTTTTAGCAAATAAATTTTGGATGTTTTTTTCTTTCCCTCAAACACACAAATAAATGAATACTTTATTGCAAAACATTGGTAACCCCCACCTGAGCTCTCAGTGGGTCATAATCACTGATCACAGATTAACAATGATCACAGACCATAACAAATGAAAAAGTTTGAAATATTGTGAGAATTACCAGAATGTGACACAGGGACATGAAATGAGAAGATGCTGTTGGAAAGATGGTAACAATAGACTTGCTTGATGCAGAGTTGCCACAAACCTTTAATTTGTGAAAAACATAATACCTGTGAAGCACACAGTAAAGCAAAGAAGGCAATAAAATGAGGTATGCCTGCAGAAGCAAAATGGAAAAAGAATAGATAAATTAAACTTAATCAAATTAAAAACTTTTGCATGTCAAAGGACACTGTCAAAAAAGTAAAAAGAAAGCCCACAGAATAGGAGAAAATATTTACAAATCATGTATCTAATTAAGGTCTAGTACCCAAAATATACAAAAGCTCCTTACAACTCAACATTAAAAAGATATATATCCCAATTAAAAAATGGGTAAAGAATCTGAATGGACATTTTTCCCAAAGAAGAGATACAAATGACTAACAAAGACATGAAAAGAGACTCATCATTAGTCATCAGGGAAATGTAAACCAAAGCCACAATGAGATAGTATTTCTTACCCACAGCTAAAATAGAAAAGACAGACAAAGCAAATGTTGGTGAGGATATGGAGAAATCAGAACCTTTCTACATTGCTAGTGGGATTGTGAAATAGTATAGCCACTTTGGAAAACAGCTTGGATGTTCCTCAAAAAATTAAACATAGAGTTACCGCATGACTCATCAGTTGCACTCCTAGATATATACCCCAGAGAACTGAAAACATACATTCACACAAAAACTTACACATGAATTTTCATTGCAGCATGATTTATAATACTAAAAAGTGAAAACAAAATGTGCATTAACTGAGGAATGGATAAACAAAATGTGGTATATCTATACAACAATATTATCCAGCCACAAAAAGGAATGAAGTGGATAACACCTACTACAACATAGATGGACCTTGAACACATGGTGTTCAGTGAAAGAAGCCAGATGCTTAACAGGCCACAAATTGTGTGATTCCACTTATATGAAATATCTAAAGTAGGCAAATCCATGGAGACATAAAGGAGATTAATGGTATCTGGGAGCCAGGGGTGGGGGGAAGAAAGCAGAGAATCATTGTCAATGGATATAGTGTTTCTTTTTGGGGTGATAAAACTGTTCCATAATCAGAGGAGGGGGTTCAAGATGGTAGAGGAGCATGGAAGCTCTCAGCTTGTCTTGTCCCTGAAACACAGCCAGATCAGCACCAAACCATTTTGCATACCTAGGAAACTGATCTGAGGATTAACACAACAATATGCATAACTTGAGCCACAGAACTCAGCAGAAAGAGGAAAATTGATTTTTATTTTCTTTTTACTTAATTTAAAAAACTTTTTAATTTATTTTTAGTATTAAAAAATTTTTTTAATTATTTTAGAATGTTTTTTATTTCATTGTAAATTTTTTATTCTATTTCACTTTCCTTATTTCATTTATTCTATTTTATTATATACATTAAACATTTTTTTTCTTACCTTTTTTTTTTTTTCTTTCCCCTTTTTCTCTGGTATATCAAGCTTCTTTCAATAAGCAGACCAAAACACAACTAGGATCTAGCTTCCTTTATTTGATTTTTTGTTTTGTTTTTAATTTTTTAATTTTTAATTTTTTTTTTCTTCCTCTAACAAGACAAAATGAAGGAATTCACCCCAAAAGAAAGAATAGGAAGAAATGATGGCAGAGGTTTAATCAACACGGATATAAGCAAGATAACTGAACTAGAATTTAGAACTGCATAATAAGAATACTAGCTGGGGTTGAAAAAGGCATAGAATCCCTTTAGACGGAGATAAAAGAAGTAAAATCCAGTTAGGACAAAATTAAAAATGCTATAACCAAGATGCAATCTTGAATGAATGCCATGGTGGCAAGGATGGATGAAGCAGAGCAGTGAATCAGCAATACAGAAGACAAAATTATGGAGAATAATGAAGCAGAAAGAGAGGGAAACAAAGTCAAGAGAGCATGATACAAGACTTAGAGAACTCAGTGATCTATTAAAAAGGAATAATATCCAAATCATAGAAGTTCCAGAAGATGAAGAGAGAGAAAAAGGGGCAAAATGTTTATGTGAGCAAATTAAAGTGGAACATGTTCTTAATCTGGGAAAGGATACAGACATCAAAATCCAAGAGACACAGAGAACTCCCATTAGATTCAACAAAAATGACCATCAATAAGGCATATCATAGTTGAATTCACAAGACACACAGAAAGACTTATGAAAGCAGCAAGGGAAAAATGTCCTTAACCTATAAGGGAAGAAAGATCAGGTTCACAGCAGACCTATCCACAAAACTTGGCGGCCAGAAAGGAGTGGCAAGATATATTCAACATGCTGAATTGGAAAAATATGCAGCCAAGAATTCTTTATCCAGCAAGGGTATCATTCAAAATAGAAGGAGAGATAAAGAGTTTCCCAGACAAACAAAAACTAAAGGAGTTCATGACCACTACACCAGCCCTGCAGAAAATTTTAAGGGGGACTCTGAGTGGAGAAAAGATGAAACAAAACAAAAAAGACCAAAAGCAACAAAGATGAGAAAGGACCAGAGAACATCACCAGAAACACCAACTCTACAGGCAACACAATAGCACTAAATTATCTTTCAGTATTGACTCTTTCAGTCAATGGACTAAAAGCTCCAATCAAAAGACATAGGGTATCAGAATGGATAAGAAAACAAGACCCATCTATATGCTGCTTACAAGAGACCCATTTGAGACCTAAGACCCCTACAGATTGAAAGGGGATGGAGAACCATCTATCATGCTAATGGTCACCAAAAGAAAGCTGAAGTAGCCATATGTATATCAGACAAACTAGATTTTAAAATAAAAACTGTAACAAGACATGAAGAAGGGTAATATATCATAATTAAGGGGTCTATCCACCAAGAAGACCTGACAATTGTAAGCATTCATGCTCCCAACATGAAACACCCAAATATATAAATCAATCACAAACATAAAGAAACTCGTTGATAATAGTACCACAATAGTAGGGGATTTCAACACCCCACTTACAGCAATGGACAGATCATGTAAGCAGAAAATCACCAAGGAAACAATGATTTGAATGACACACTGGTCTGAATGGACAAAACATATATTCAGCACATTTCATCCTAAAGCAGCAGAATACACGTTCTTCTCAAGGGCACATGGACTATTCTCCAGAATAGATCACAAACTGGGACACAAATTAGCCCTTAACAAGCACAAAAATATAGAGATCATACCTTGCACATTATCAGACCACAACACTATGAAACATGAAATCAACTACAAGAAAAAAATTGGAAAGACCATGAATACTTGGAGATTAAAGAACATCCTCCTAAAGAATGAATGGGTTAGCCAAGAAATTAAAGAGAAAATTAGAAAGTACATGAAAGCCAATGATAATGAAAACACAATAGCCCAAAACCTCTGGGATGCAGCAAAGGTGGTCATAAGAAGGAAATATATAGCAATCCAGGCCTTCCTATAGAAGGAAGAAAGGTCTCAAATACACAACCTAACCCTGCACCTAAAAGAGCTGGAAAAAAGAATAGCAAATAAAGTCCCAACACCAGCAGAAGATAGGAAATAAAATTAGAGCAGAAATCAATGGTATCAAGATTAAAAAAAAAAACAAACAAAAAACAATAAAATGAAACTAGAAGCTGGTAGTTTGAAAAGAATTAACAAAATCGATAACCCCCTAGCCAGACTGATCAAAAAGAAAAAGGAAAGGACCCAAATAAATAAAATCATGAATGAAAGAGGAGAGATCACAACTAACACTGCAGAAATACAAATAATAATAAAAGAATATGAGCAATTATATGCCAACAAATTGGGCAATCTGGAAGAAATGGATAAATTTCTAGAAATATACAAACTACTAAACTGAAACAGGAAGAAATAGAAAATTTGAACAGACCCATAACCATTAAAGCAATTGAATCAGTAATCAAAAATCTCCCAACAAACAAGAGTCCAGGGTGATGGCTTTCCAGGGGAATTCTACCAAACATTTAAAGAAGAGTTAACACCTGTTATTTTGAAGTTTTTCCAAAAAATAGAAATGGAAGGAAAACTTCCAAACTCTTTCTATGAAGCCAGCATTACCTTGATTCCAAAACCAGACAGAGACCCCACTAAAAAGGAGAACTATAGACCAATTTCCCTGATGAACATAGATGCAAAAATTCTCAAGAAGATACTAGCAAACCAGATCCAACAATACATTAAAAGAATTATTCACCACGATCAAGTGGGATTTATTCCTGGGATGCAGGGCTGTTTCAATATCCACAAATGAATCAATATGATACATCACATTAATAAAAGAAAGGATAAGAACCACATGATCTTCTCAATAGATGCAGAGAAAGCATTTGACAAAATACAGTATCTCTTCTTGATAAAAACCCTCAAGAAATTAGGAATAGAAGGATCATACCTCAAGATCATAAGAGCCATATGCAAAAGACCCACCGGTAAGATCATCCTCAATGGGGAAAAACTGAGAGCTTTCCCCTAAGGTCAGGAACATGACAAGGATGCCTACTCTTGCGACTGTTATTCAACATAGTGTTGGAAGTCCTAGCCTTAGCGATCAGACAACACAAAGAAATAAAAGGCATCCAAATCTGCAAGGAGGCAGCCAAACTTTCACTCTTTGCAGACAACATGATATTCTATGTGGAAAACCCAAAATATTCCACCAAAAAATGGCTAGAACTGATTCATGAATTCAACAAAGTCACAGGATATAAAATCAGTGTACAGAAATCAGTTGCATTTCTATATAATAATGAAACAGCAGAAAGAGAAACCAAGGAATTGATCCCATTTACAATTGCACCAAAAACTATAAAATACCTAGGAATAAATCTAACCAAAGAGGTAGAAAATCTATACACTGAAAACTATAGAAAGTTTATGAAAGAAACTGAAGACACACACAAAAAAATGGAAAAACATTCCGTGCTTATGGATTGGAAGAACAAATGTTGTTAAAATGTCGATACTACCCAAAGCAGTCTACGTATTCAATGCAATCCCTATCAAAACAACACCAGCATTCTTCATAGAGCCAGAACAAACAATCCTAATATGGAACCAGAAAGGACCCTGAATAGCCAAAGCAATCCTGAAAAAGAAAAACAAAGCTGGAGGTACCACAATCCCAGACTTCAAGCTATATTACAAAGCTGTAATCATCAAGACAGTATGGTACTGGCATGAAAACAAACAGATAGATCAATGGAACAGAATAGAGAACCCAGAAATAGACCCACAAACGTATGGCCAACTAATCTTTGACAAAACAGGAAATCATATCCAATGGAAAAAAGACAGTCTCTTCAGCAAGTGGTGCTGGGAAAACTGGACAGCGACATGCAGAAGAATGAACCTGGACCAATTCCTTACACCATACACAAAAATAAATTCAAAGTAGATGAAAGACCTAAACATAAGTCAGGAAGCCATCAAAATCCTAGAGGAGAAAACAGGCAACAACCTCTTTGATCTCGACTGCAGCCAACTTCTTGACATGTCTCTGGAAGCATGGGAAACAAAAGCAAAAATGAACTATTGGGACCTCATCAAAATAAAAAACTTCTGCACAGCGAAGGAAACAATCAGCAAAACTAAAAGGCAACTGATGGAACGGGAGAAGATATTTGCAAATGACATATCAGATAAAGGGTTAGTATCCAAAATCTATAAAGAACTTATCAAACTCAACACCCAAAAAACAAATAATCCAGTGAAGAAATGGGCAAAAGACATGAATGGACACTTCTCCAAAGAAGACATCCAGATGACTAACAGACACATGAAAAAATGTTCAACATCACTCATCATCAGGGAAATACAAGTCAAAATCACAATAAGATACCACCTCACACCTGTCAGAATGGCTAAAATTAAATTAACAACTCAGGCAACCACAGATGTTGGTGAGGATGTGGAGAAAGAGGAATCCTTTTGCATTGCTGGTGGAAATGCAAACTGGTGCAGCCACTCTGGAAAACAGCATGGTGGTTTCTCAAAAAATTAAAAACTGAGCTACCCTACAATGCAGCAATTGCACTATTAGGTATTTATCCAAGGGACACAGGTGTGCTGTTTAGAAGGGGCACATGCACCTCAATGTTTATAGCAGTGGTGTTGACAATAGCCAAAGTATGGAAAAAGCCCAGCTGTCCATCAATGGATGAATGGATAAAGAAGACGTGGCATATATACACAATGGAATATTACTTGGTGGTCAAAAAGAATAAACTCTTGCCGTTTGCAACGACATGGATGGAACTAGAGTGTATCATGCTAAGTGAAATCAGTCAGTCAGAGAAAGACAAATATCACATGACATCACTCATATGTGGACTTTAAGAAACAAAACAGATGAACATAGGGGAAGGGAAGCAAAAATAAGATAAAACGTAAGAGACAAACCGTAAGAGACTCTTAAATAAAGAGAACAAACCGAGGGTTGCTGGAGGAGTGTTGGATGGGGGGATGGGCTAAATGGGTGTGGGGCATGAAGGAGGACACTTGTTGGGATGAGCACTGGGTGTTCTACGTAAGCGATGAATCACTAATTTCTATTCCTAAAATCATTATCACACTATATGTTAACTAACTTGGATTTAAATTAAAAAAAAAAAGACTCAGAATAGAGAACTGGTAGAGAATAGGGACACTACAACCATTTCAGTTAACACATGGTTTTCTCTAAAGGCCTAGCCTTACATAGATGAAAACGCTTTGGAACTAAGATATGTAATGTGTTTTCATTCAGTGCATATTGATATTTTGTGGCATGATAAAATAAAAAAATAAATAAACTTGGGCATAATAAAAAAAAAAGTTCCACAATCAGATAGTGGTGATGGTTGCACAACTCTGTGAATATACTTAAAACCACTGAATTGGGGGCGTCTGGGTGGCTCAGTGGGTTGAGCAGCGGGGTCTTGATTTTGGCTCAAGTCATGATCCCAGAGTTATGGGATTGAGCCTCATGTTGGGGAGAGAAGATTCTTTCTCTCTCCCTCTGCCCCTCTCCCCTGCACATGCACCCTCTCTCTCTCTCTAAAAAACAAAACAACTACTGAACTGTACATTTTAATTTCTTTAAATGTTTATTTATTTTAAGAGAGAAGGAGGGCACGCAAGTGGGGGAGGGGCAGAGGCAGAGAGAGAGAATCCCACGCAGCCTCCATGTGCAATTTGGAGCCCGACTCAGGGCTTGATATGGGGCTCCATCCCATGACCACGAGATCATCATGGGAGATCACGATCAAGAGTCAGACACTTAACTGAGTAAGCCACCCAGGTGTCCCTTAACTGTACATTTTTAAAGGGTGAATGTAATGGTGTCTGAATTATAAGTCACTAAAATATCTGTTTTAAAAGGTATTTAAAATGTGGGGCGCCTGGGTGGCTCAGTCCGTTAAGTGTCTGACTTCGGCTCAGGTCATGATCTCACAGTTTGTGAGTTCAAGTCCCGCATCAGGCTCTGTGCTGACAGCTCAGAGCCTGGAGCCTGCTTCAGATTCTGTGTCCCCCCCTCCCCCCCATCTCTCTCTCTCTGCCCCTCCCCTACTCACACTCTGTCTCTCTCTCAAAAAATAAATAAATAAACATAATAAATAAATAAATAAATAAATAAATAAATAAATAAAAGGTCATAAATGTAAAAACAAATGGACAAAAGGAACCACATTCCTTTATAGTGTATGGGTCCTAATGATTTAGATTTCCTGAAGCACAGAAAAGCTTACATAATCCACCACCAGCTCCTCTTCCGATTCTTCTCCTCTCAGTTTCCTCACAACTTTCTGAATGAAGTCTTCAAACTTGGTGGCCAGATAGACATCTTCATTCTGTAGTTGAAGCCCACCGCACTTCTGTCTGATCTCTTCAACCAGCCTTCAGGTAAGAACCAGTTCACGTTACTTACATTTTTAAAAGAGTTTAGGGGCACTGTGTCATTACATTTGTCAAGTTGCTTTGAGATAAGACATGTCACATGCCTATTTACCACCTATGAGATCTTCTATGATAATTGAAGAAATTGATAAGACCGGGAGAACAAAATAAAAAAGCTGCATTCTAAAAAAATTTTTACTGTTTATTTATTTTGAGAGAGACAGAAAACGCACGTGCACATGTGTGTGCATGAGAGGGGGAGTGGCAGAGAGGGAGAGAGAGAGAGAGAGAGAGAGAGAGAGAGAGAGAGAGAGAGAGAATCTCGAGCAGACTCCATGTTATCAGCACAGAGCCCAATGCAGGGCTCAATCTCACAAGCCGCGAGATCATGACCTGAGCTGAAACCTAGAGTTGGAGGCTTAACCAACTGAGCCACCCAGGTGCCCCTAAAAAGGTGTCTGGAAGGACAGTGGATATTCTTTTGTCTTTAACTTTGTGCATGGCTATGATAAAAGAAACCAAGGCAAAAACATTTTACTTACTTGCAAGCAAGATAATTAAGGGGCACATAAAATCAGTTCCTATCCTTTCAAAGGTGCTCAAGGAATAAGGAATAAAGAAAAGTCCCTAATGTAAATAAAGATTATGAAACAAAAGACATTGTATAATATTTTCTGTAGATCATATATAAGAATGGAGCAAACATTTGTTTTATTACATGGTTAGTGTTGGTAGTAAGCAGAATCAAAATTATTTTTGAGGGGCACCTGGGTGGCTCAGTTGGTTAAGTGTCCCACTTTAGCTCAGGTCATGATCGTATGGTTCATGGGTTCAAGCCCTGCATTGGGCTCTGTGCTGACAGCTCAGAACCTGGATCCTCTGTGTCTTCCTCTTCTTCTGCTCCTCCCCTGCTTGCACTATGTTTCTCCTCTCTCAAAAATAAATAAACATTAAAAAAAAAAAATTCTCATTTAGAGCTTCCCAACTCCCGTGTCATATCGGAGGAAAATTAGCTAACAAATGTGAGGACGAATTTTAAAAAAAACCAAACAATTAGAAGCACTGATTTTCTAGGTATACAGGAGATATGAAAACAACTCCTGGCTAGTGACAGAGAAAGGAACAAAGATATGTGTTTGGCCGTGGAAACAAACAATCCAAAAAAGATGAAGAAAAGAGAAACAGAATAATGGTAGAGTGATAACATCCAGAACAAAGGGTTGGATTGGATCTTCAAAGTCAAAGTCAAAATCCCCAGTGGAGGGGTGTGAGTCAACAGGGTGATAGTTTTACCTGACAACATCCATTGAGCTTGCTCCAGATTTAAAGAAGTCTGTCGAGTCTTCAATAACAGGGACGTTACTTAAAATTCCAGCCCAGATGACCTATACGGCAAGGATAATTTTTATGAAGGGCGTGCCATGAAAAACACAGTGGCAGAGACTGACCAGTGCCTCACCAAACCTACTTTTTTTTTTTCATCTTGGATACATGGTCTGACTACATTTTTTAGCAACTCTTCAAGTTAGATGTAGCCGTATGACTGACTTCTAGCCAATGAGTATGAGCGGAGGTGAACTTGACACCCAGTCTTGACCCATGAAGAACCTCCTTCACACAATTCTCTGTGCGCTTTTGCCCTTTTTGGCTGCCTGGACTGTAGGTGACTTTGAAGATAGCATAGCCTGGGTCCCTGAATGACTCCACCCCTAATCCTCACATTCCAGCTTCACCTCTAATCCCCCTGCCAACCTAGAACTGCCTGGGATTATTTTGTGAGTGAGAAATAACTTTGCACATACATTTTGGAGTTGATTCCTACTATGGCTAATACAAAAAAGAGGAGAAATAAAGTTCCATCCTCACTACTCTGAAGACTGATGGTACAGTTGCAAAAATGCTTCAGTTTTGCAAGGTAAGGGTAACATTAAGGACATCATATGTTCACCTTGATGGTCCCTGCCACCTTCACCTCTTCGGCTGTAAGTTCTAGCACTGAGGTCTCACCCGCTGAAAAGTACTGAGAGGCTGGAATCATTCTTCCATCTTCAAACTGCAAATTCCTCACCATCAGCTACAGTGCAGCAACAAGACAAACAGAAGGATTGAAGATTAGGACAATTCAAAAGTGAGGTTGGTAGGGGAAGACGTGTCATAGATTACACAAATACAAGGGGCAGCTTATTTGGCAAATACAAAAATATGGATAGAAAGCACTCACCATTATTTGTAAAAGGACTGAAATGGTATTTTAATAAAGGCAGCAGAAAGGAGAAAGTTAAGTCTAGGGGTAGCTACATCTCAAAATGGGTAATAAGCTCCCAAAAAATTGGCATTTGGATATATGTAGACTAAAACCTACTGTAACTCCTCTTCCTCCTCCTCCTCCTCCTCCTCCTCCTCCTCCTCCTCCTGCTCCCACTCCTCCTCTCCCTCCTCCTCCTCTTCCTCCTCCTCCCATCATCTGAACACTTACTCTGTAGCAGGCACAGTGCTATGTATTCATGTAAGGATGCACGTATCTCATTTTAGTCTCATAAATCCCGACGGAAGCAGGTGCCATTATTATCCCCATTTTACTGATGAGGAAATGGAGACTCAGTGAGGGTAAGTGATTTGCCCAATGCCGCACAGCTGGAGTTACAACCGAGAAGCAGCTGGACCCTGAAGCCTACAATCTTAATAACTGATCTACCCTGCCAGCTACCAGAATATATCTGTAAGCTGCAAATTCCCCTTTGCTTTCTTCAAAGAGCCCACTGGGGCCAAGGGCCCATGCTTCCAAGCACAGCAGTGAGGGTGGCTGCCTGCGTGGAAGGCAAAGGCAAGGAGCATCTGAAGAGGGCCATATCCATTGCATTTAGCCTCCTGGGCTCCAGCAGTGGGAAGGCAGACAGATGGGACTACTGTCTGTTTTATAGATGAGGAAACAGAGACTCAGAGGGGAGAAGCGTCCTCCACAAGACCAGTAAGTAGCAGAGCAGGGATTCACATCCTGTTTCCTGACTAAATTCCAAACTCTTTCTACTGTGCCACCAAGATGACTGCACAGGTCCTTGAGGCTCATCCTAGGGAGACTTGTTCTCAACTAGGCACACAGAGCCAGCTCATCCCCTGACAGAAACAGGGCATGGGTATCTCGAGCCTCCCATGTCCCACTGCAAAGCTGGATTACCTTGTAAAAGGTATTTCCTTAGCAGCTTGGGTTATAGAAGGAAACCAAAAACGTTACTTTATAGGTGACCATATTGAACACTCACTGCTTTTCCATCATTACCAAAAAGAACAAGTCCATTTTTGGTAACAAGACCAGGCTTCGTGGCACCTTTGATTTCCAGTGGTTCTCCAGAAGGCACGGAGCTTTTCAGCAATGACGAGCCATAAAACGTGACCATCTAATAAAGAGATCAAACCCATGTGAAATGAGGGAGTTACACCTACAAACAGGGGTGTGTGCAAACAGCACTCCCTGCAAAAAAGCTCCAGTTGGAATCATCATCTCTGATAAAATCGGAACACCCCAATGTAGGAGACTGTATCAAGCGTCTGTGGAAACGACACCGAGCAAGAGATAGTTTATGAATGTACGACTGAAGAGTTTCAAGAATGCCTCACAACCAGATGACATTTATCATTTCTTCACATGGATACGAAGGTAAATGAGACAAAAAGGCCTTGCAGACTTCGCAGCCTGAAGGTAGGATTTTCAAAGGGGAGGGGAGGTGGTGATGGCAGAGAGTCAGTGAGGGCAGGTGCAGGTAGCAACCAGATGATTACAGTCCAGTGCGATTACTGATGGGAAGTACAGGGTGCTTTGTGGGTCAGTTCATGGAAACAGGACTGGATCCAGACTGTAACTAAGAAAATGTGATGGTAATTGATTTGTGATTGTAATTCTATGACTATTAGCTATCACCTATTAAAGATTATAATAGTTAACATTTATTGAATACACATGCCCAGGACTCAGTATGTAAATGAATTAACATGTATTAACTCACTTAATTTTCACAATGACCTGTAGCCAATAAAAGAGACACTATTATTATTTTTTAAGAATATTTATTTTGAGAGAGAGTGTGTGTGTATGCACAGGAGAGGGGCGCCGGCGGGGGGGGGGGGGGTGGGGAGGGAGAGAGAGAACCCCAAGCAGATTCTATGCTGTTAGTGGAGCCCGATGCAGGGCTTGATCCCTGAACCGTGAGATCATGACTCAAGCCAAAATCAAGAGTCAGATGCTTAACCAACTGAGCCACCCAGGTGCTATTATTAGTCCCATTTGCAATAAGGAACCCAAAGCCCCACTGGTTAAGTAACCTGCCTGAGATTACTCAGCAAACAGTGGTAGAGCCAGAATTTTAACAGAAACATTCTGGCTTCAGTTCCCACTCACTTAACTACTGCACTAAACTCCCTCTCTTGGTCCTTCCTGATCCCACATATTTTTGTTGGCACCTAATACATACTAAGAATCCTGCTTAAGTGAGGATATTATCAAGACAATAACATGAAGTCCTTGCCCCATGGAGTACAAAGCCTAGTAGGGGTGGGGGGATTGATAAATAAAGAGACCCTGACAATATATAATACGCTGTGTCAGAGGCAGGCAGGGGGTTGTTGGACCAGGAGGAGGGACCCCCAACTTGGCCAGGACGGGCCTGTGAAGTCAGGGAACTCCCAAGGAGAGCTGAAACCTGAGAGCCAAGTTGGGTTGAGATTTCCCAGGGATTATAAGACCCTTCCTGCTCCTCCCCTGCCCCCCCCCCCCCACAGCCACCTCTCCCACCTGCTCCTCACACCTGAGGCTCTTTGGGACTCCTAGACTGGGTAACACACTCTCCTATCTCTGGGCCTTTAAATGGACCAGCTTTTCTAGAAAGCCTTTCCTACTGCACCTGAGTCTGGGCCTCAAGGATAGCATTTGTCTTATTGCCTTGTGAGTGCTTATTCACTTCTCTGCTTTCTCCATAAAACTGTAGGCTCCTTGAGAGCAGAGGCTGTGCCTAGCATCTGCTTCACAGCAAATGCTCAGTACGAGTAAAGATGGGGGTGTTTTCATCCAGCTGGTCACATACACCTAGAATCACAGACCCTCTTCATGACCAAGGAAAGAACCAGAGGACTTATGTGTAATACCTTTTACAAAGGTAACACACACACACACACACACACACACACACACACACACACAAATTGGTCCCTGGCACATACCTGTCCATTTATCTCTGTCCAAGCTCCAGGGACTTTATCATGACCTCGGATCCAGTTATGCAAAACTTCGGCAGACTGATCCCAAGAAATCTAAGAAAGCACAAAGCTGAATCTCCTAATGCTATGAGTGTCAAAAGCAATAGAAACATCTCTCTCCATCAGTGGTGGAAGTGGGGTTGGGTAAGCATAGAATAGGCTGGATTGGAGATCTACCCTTTGGCCAGGAAATTGTACGTTGGGAACTACTTAAAGGTAAATGGCCAAGAACTTTGGGGTGTATTATTGAGTGGATATAAATACCTCAGCATTTTCCTTTTTCTGGATGCCTTCATATGTCGCTCCTTCTTCTGGTTGGGGAATGCGAGGAGCTTTTCCATCGGCTATGAGTTGAACAGCTTCCACCTAAAGCCAAAAACATTATCTGGGTTATAGCCCAATGGTCATCATCTGTTTAATTGAAGCTCTGCAAAACAGAATTGCTACATAGAAATCTGTCCAGAGAGTCAGACTATAATAATAGACAACTACCATTTCTTCAGGTCCATCTATGTGCCAGGCAATGTGATAGCTACTTCATAGAAAATATCCTTTGCAGACATCACACCAATCCTGCCAGGTAGATATTATTATTCTGGTTTTACAGATGAGAAAAACGAGGCCTAGAGAAGTGAAGCAACTAGCTCAAGAGCAGAGGTAGCCAATAGGCATCAGAAGCAAGATCTCCACCCAAGTCTACCTATTGCCAATATCAAGCCTGTACTCTTAAAAATGACTCCCTTGTTTCAACAAATTTCAACATCCCTTGATGACCCAGTGGGAATTTCAGTAATATAATTGTAAAATAAGTCACTGTGAGTGATTTCTATTTATCATGATGATTCTAGAAAGCAGTACGTTGTTATATTTAAGAAATTCAACTTGGGGCGCCTGGGTGGCGCAGTCGGTTAAGCGTCCGACTTCAGCCAGGTCACGATCTCGCGGTCCGTGAGTTCGAGCCCCGCGTCAGGCTCTGGGCTGATGGCTCAGAGCCTGGAGCCTGTTTCCGATTCCGTGTCTCCCTCTCTCTCTGCCCCTCCCCCGTTCATGCTCTGTCTCTCTCTGTCCCAAAAATAAATAAAAAAACGTTGAAAAAAAAATTAAAAAAAAAAAAAGAAAGAAATTCAACTTACTTTCTAGTGTAGGACACCTGAAATTTAAAAATAATTAAAATCTACCCATGAGTTTGATTGCCTTTGGGATGTGCCCTGAATTCTCTTCTGTGCCAGATTCTCATTTGCCTTGAGAGTCTCTCTCCTTCATGGGGAGGCCTACCTGAGCTTCAGTTCCCAGACCTCGCTCTCAGCATACACAGCTGCTGACCAACGCCCACCCCCCAAAAGTATGCGGATGGAGAGACCTGAGAACAGGGCCAGTTCATAGCTCATTCACTTGCCCACTTGTAGCCATAATATCATTGGATACATGATCTGGGCTTGAGCAAGTGCCACTGAACACACCCAACACTACTTTGATTGTAATGATCATTTTTTAGCACCTACTGTGTGCCAGGCACGTTACACAAATGCTACCTAATTTTCATAGCATGCCTGTAAGTCAGGCAGTTATCTACACTTTACAGATAAGGAAACCAAGGCTGGCGAAGCTAAGCGACTTGCCTACTGTCACAACAGGTAAGCAGTAGAATGAGAACTTTGGTGTCTTTCTGACACCAGTGCCCTACTCTCTTAATCATTAAATGATACAAACAAATCACTGCTGTCTTTCCTCCTAAATCCATAGCTGCTGTTTTTTCCTAATGTCCATCTCTGTGTGGCTGCTTCTACTATATATATCGAACTCGGAAAAAATTAAATGACACTGAAATTATCTTTCGGTATTTCTACAAGCTAATATATTTTTATGTTGTGGTGCATGTGCTTTGAGCTTTTTACCCAGAGCCCATCTGAAAAAATTAAGCAATGCCAAATTTCACCCTGTTACATAGACTGATTTCAAATACTTTTGAAGGAAGTCCAACTTCCAGAGCAAAATTTCTTAAGAGTCTGTACACTTCTTTACAATTAGTCATTATAAACAGGGTTGGAGATTCAAGAATTTGGCAAAATAAATGAAGCCATTTCATTGCTACTTCATCCATTTTATCAGTGCTCTCAGAAGAACAAGATAGCTTCACAAACTAAGAAATTTTAACATTCAGATTTCCACCCTAAATATACCATCCTACTGGCAAATATAAAATCTAACTTTGTTTTTCAGCTTTATACTGTGTGTAACAATTAATATAGGAAAATTCTCAATAAAAGAAAAATATTTCTAAAATCTTAAAGGTTTACTAAATTCTTCTCGATGGCATAAATATACTAACCATGGCTTTGATTCCTTCAGGAAAGAGAAACCGATTATAAAGTGCATCCACTGTATCATTGGGTTCAACATCACATGACTTCTGAAGAAGGATGGGTCCTGTGTCTAAACCATCATCAGCCCAGAAAACAGAAAACCCAGCTTTCTTATCTCCCATAATTAGAGTCCTGTGAAAAGAAGAGCTTCAACTTAAAATGTTGGTATAATGTATGACAAAGTGATGAGTTAGTGATATTAAAGTACAAGATAGTTATAATGGAAAGTAGACAGTGAGGGAAGCTACCATGAGAAATTAACAGCAAAGCCAGGAGATGTCAGCATTCATAAAATCACTACTTAATGGTACCACTATTTTGTACATTCCCATATCTATAGTCTTTCTTGTTAATACACACTAATGACTGCTAGTCTATTCAAAAGGGCACTGGAGCCCATCATTACTACCACTCATTAACTGCCAGTTGCCAGCTTTCTACTGTGGCATCAAGCAATTTTGCCCACCTGGGTCCAATTCCTACATCATAGTTGACCCTGTATTAGGCAGAATAAGATAAAGGAAAATAAAGCGGAAGATACTCAGTAAAGGAGAACTGATTATTAATTGAGATGATATAATTTGGATATAAGTGTCAGAGCTAGAATTAGCTCTAGATTGTCCATGTAAATTATAGTAAAAGATGGTTGGTTAATCCAACTCTTTGTATTTTATGCTCTAGGAAGCTTAGCCTAAGAGAAAATATTGGCCCTGGGGGCTCCTGGGTGGCTCACTTGGTTGGGCATCTGACTCTTGATTTTGGCTCAGGTCATGATCTCACAGTCCATGGGACTGAGCACCATGTGGGGCTCTGCACTGGTAGCACAGAGCCTACTTGGGATTCTCTCTACCTCTCTCTCTGCCCCTCCCCCACTCATGTACACACTCACGCACACACTCTCTTTCTCCCAAAATAAATAAATAAACTTAAAAAACAAAGAAAGAAAAAGAAAATGTTGGCCCTTAAGAGCATATAATACAACCAATAAGCTGAATATGTGAACAAATACATATAAAAGTATATCAGAGAGCAGGCTAATATCGACATCATCCATGTTTATGACCTAAATTTTTTTTTTTGTGGTATAATTTCTTTTTTTTTTATTTAACTTTATTTTTTATTTTTTAAAATTTATATCCAAATTAGTTAGTATATAGTGAAGCAATGATTTCAGTAGATTCCTTAATGTCCCTTACCCATTTAGCCCATCCCCCTTCCCACAACCCCTCCAGCAACCCTCAGTTTGTTCTCCATATTTATGAATCCCTTCTGTTTTGTCCCCCTCCCTGTTTTCATATTATTTGTGTTTCCCTTCCCTTATGTTCATCTGTTTTGTCTCTTAAAGTCCTCATATGAGTGAAGTCATATGATTTTTGTCTTTCTCTGACTGACTAATTTCACTTAGCATAATACCCTCCAGTTCCATCCACATGGTTGCAAATGGCAAGATTTCATTTTGATTGCTGAGTAATACTCCATTGTATATATATACCACATCTTCTTTATCTATTCATCCATTGATGGACATTTGGGCTCTTTCCATACTTTGGCTATTGTTCATAGTGCTGCTATAAACATGGGGGTGCATGTGTCCCTTCGAAACAGCACACCTGTGTCCCTTGGATAAATACCTAGTAGTGCAAATGCTGGGTCATAGGGTAGTTCTATTTTTAGTTTTTTGAGGAACCTCCATACTGTTTTCCAGAGTGGCTACACCAGCTTGCATTCCCACCAATGATGCAAAAGAGATCCTCTTTCTCCACATCCTCGCCAACATCTGTTGTTGCCTGAGTTGTTAATGTTAGCCATTCTGACAGGTGTAAGGTGGTATCTCATTGTGGTTTTGATTTGTATTTCCCTGATGATGAGTGATGTTGAGCATTTTTTCATGTGTCAGTTGGCCATCTGGATGTCTTCTTTGGAGAAGTGTCTATTCATGTCTTTTGCCCATTTCTTCACTGGATTATTCATTTTTGGGGTGTTGAGTTTGTTAAGTTCTTTGTAGATTTTGGATACTAACCCTTTATCTGATATGTCATTTGCATTAAGACCTAAATAATTTTAAATCTCAGAGCTACTAATCGAGCAAGACCTAAGTCAATGAATCAATCACTCTTTTCAGAAATATTGAGGAATTAATTGGCATTATGTTATCAAGAGACTTGCAAACATTCATATACTTTGACCCAGTGATTCTGCATGTAGAAGAAATGTGAAATGAGAAAAAATACAAGTTTAAATGCAAAGATAACCACACAGAACCATTTAAAATAGCAAAAAAAAAAAAAAAAAAATCAATTCATGCAAATACAATGAAGTGTTATTCACCACATTGAAACTAAGTGTAGTTTTCTGCCTAATTAATAACTTGACACTGAGAGATATCAAGGAGATGCACAGGTAAAGGAGAGAAGGCAGAAAAGTGTACCTACAGCAATAAAAATGTTAGACCATAATCCCTTCCTTCAAGGAGCTTAAAGTTGAACAGAAGACAGATAACAAAGAAGATAATTTCAGGTAATTCAGCATTTCCTGACATGTACTTGAGATTCTCTGTGCAAAAACAGTTCTATGGTCGAATAAGTTTGGGAACATTGTATACTCAGATTCCCTCCTAGAGATTATAATGCTCTCTCACTCAACACATATAATAGGTTCTAAGAAGTCCTGTGATCAAGAAATCTATCATAAACCAAACTTGTCTGACTATAGAACCTTTGTTTGCTCAGTTACTTAGTTAAACCTAATGAAGCCAGTACTCCATAGACTATTCTTGGGAAATGCTATCTAGCCCATGCTGTACCTCTATGTCTCAGGGGAGTTCATGCACTAGTAGCAATCAATCAGGGCCTCACACCTCCTCAAGCACACCTAGTTCCTTGATCCCCTAGGTAAAAAAATACAAGATTATAGGCAATGGAAATAGGCCCATCTTCTCTGTAATTTTAAAAAATGCTCACCAGTTGATAGCAGAGGCTCCTCTATGCCTGGGAAGGATGGAGGGGTGATATATGATGGAGCCATACTTTGGGCTGTCAATTACATCCATGGGGATAAACTGTGTGCAGAAGGGAAGCACGTTTAGCTCAGCACCCACAGATTGGTAGGCCTCTGCCACCTCCTTTATGGTCTTGCCCTTGACTCTCCATCTGGGGAACTTGAACACGGGGGTCCCATCTTTCTCTGCAGCTAAAGCTGAGCAGGAAAGAGAAAATGATTTTCATTAAAAAAAAATTTGGCCATAAGTTTATATGTGCAATGTGTGGATTCACACATTGCACTTTTCCAGCTTCATGAAACATTGACAAATAAAACACGTTGAAGAACAATTTAGATGGTCACCAGAATTTGACCTGTTACAATTTTATCATGATCCATCCATTTTTCTAATGCGATTTTTTACCTATATATTTGAGGCATAATATATTTAAACTCAAAAGTTTGTGACTAGGGGTGCCTGGGTGGTTTAGTCGGTTAAGCATCAGACTCTTGATTTCAGCTCAGGTCATGATCTCACGGTTCACGGGATCAAGTCCCACGTCAGGCTCTGAGCTGATAATATGGGGTCTGCTTGGGATTCTCTCTCTCTTTCTCTCTCTCTGCCCCCGCTTCCCAAAAATAAATAAATAAAACTTAAAAAAAAGTTTGTGGCTACATAACATTTAAAAAAATTTTAAGTTTATTTATTTATTTTGAGAGAGAGAGAACAGGTGCATGCAAGAGGTGGGAGGGACACAAAAGAGAATCCCAACCAAGCTCCACACTTATTGTCGGATGCAGGGCTTGAACTCACAAAACTGTGAGATCATGACCTGAGCCGAAATCAAGAGTCAGATGCTTAACCAACTGAGCCACTCAGGTGCCCCAACATTTTACAATTTTAACTAAAGCTTTTCTCTTTTACAGATAAAAAATTATACTTTTATTACTGATATAGCCACTTAAAGAATATTTGTTTGTTTGTTTGTTTTTTAGATTTGGAGCCAAGTGCTGCTACATCACCACTCAGATTAGACGTACTCAGCCTCTGGCACAGATGGAAAACCATGAGTCCCATCCCATGCCTGTTTCCTGGAGGGAAGTCATTTTTATTACAGAGCAAACTATAATGAGAACACATTTTCTCCACCAAACAGGCAGATCCCAAAAGACGAAGAGAGGACGTTTTTGATCTGAGCTGGGCTTGTCTATTATCTAGTTCCTTCTCCCAAATTCACCAGTCAGATAAATTAGTGGAAGAGAGAGGCCAAGAATGGAGAACACATGTTCCTCGTGAGGGTTCTGCCATACTGGAGAAGATTTGAGGCTCATTCCTGTGGAAAATGTTCTCTCTTCCCAAAAGAACAGCTCCATCTACCTCTGTGTGGAAAAGGAGTGGCCCTCCAAAGTGCCGGTAGCACAGCTCATTTTTCTCCATAATAAAATATCATTTTTACTAACTACAAACCTTACATATATTAAGTATATATATTTATTTTCCACCAACAATACAAAGCAACTACATTTTAGGCAATTTTTTAAAGCTTTAAGAAAGGCTTTTTATCTGTATTTTTGGGCTCCTTTTCCTTTCTCCCCCATTTAATCAACCTTCGTTGACTTTGGAGGGGATAATGCCTCCACCAGAAAGCATAGTTACCAATCTTAAGTGAGTCCTGAAGAAATCTGGCCATCAAGCCGATGCCTTGATCAATACACTTGGAAGGATGTGAGAGACCAGTATAATAATGTTCATAAAATGTTAAAAAAAACGGTAAATAAATCATTTTCAGATAATAAGAAAATGAATAAATGGTGGTAAAAAATGTGAAATTGGGAGGAAACTGTGCAACGTTAAACTGGGAAAGAAAAATCAAATGAAAAACTTAGAAGTCTTCATTTTTTTTTTAAGTTTATTTAGTTTGAGATACAGAGAGAGAGAGAGAGAGAGAGAGAGAAAGAGAGAGACAGAGAGAGAGTATGTGCACAAGCACAAGTGGGGGAGGGACAGAGAAAGAAAGAATCCCAAGCAGGCTCCATGCCGTCAGCACAGAGCCCAATGCAAGGCTCAATCCCATGACTATAGGATCATGACCTGAGCTGAAATTAAGAGTTGGAGGTTTAACTAACTGAGCCACCCAGGCACACCTAGAAGTCTTCATTTTAAAAATCTACTACACTGAGATAGGCTATGATCCTTCCATAGTGATTTGTGGCTGCCCCAGGGCTATTTTCCACTGCTCTAGTTGGCTATTCTGATAACAAGAATGGTTTGCCACTGTCATTTTGATCCCTTTTCATGAACTAGGCACAGGGATGAGCACATTATATACATTATGTCATCTAACCCATGTAAGATGGGTGCTGTTGAACTAAGCTTAGTGGGTTTTAACAACTTGCCCAACCTCATGCAGCTAGTAAGTGGCAGAGTCAGATTAACTGCATGACTCCAGAACATATACAGTTAACTATATGCTGTACTACATCCCAGGCTACTCTACAAGTCAAGTTGGTAGTTTTTCTTTTCTATGTTTTGCTAGCAGCCCAAATGGCCACAACGAACGGAAAGGAGGTCCCGGCCCCGGGACCAGACACTAGGGAAAGTTAGTTTCCCAGGCCATACTTTTAAAGGAGTTTTAAGAGTCACATGCTTGTGACTCAGTCAGTTAAGTGTCTGACTTCGGCTCAGGTCATGATCTCATAGCTTGTGAATTCGAGCCCTGCATCGGGCTCTGTGCTGACAGCTCAGAGCCCGGAGCCTGTTTCAGATTCTGTGTCTCCCTCTCTCTCTCTCTCTGCCCCTCCCTGGCTCACACTCTGTCTCTCTCTCTCTCAAAAAATAAATAAACATTAAACAAAATGTTTTTTAAAAAGCAGCTATCTTGGACCATGAGATGGAAGCCCAGTGTTGACAATAAGAAAACAACAAACAGCAAGAGTCTGCATCGTGATAAATATAGAGCTGCCACAACAGCTCCAATGGCCAACTCAGACTTGAGAAATGGACTTCCATGTTACTTAAGCTAATATTATTTGGGGCTTCCCTGATTCAACAACCAATCTGATATCCCAAATATGAGTCCTCCCAAATATCCCCCCCGCCACAAGGCTGCTGCAAATAGCTAATAATAGGACAGATAGTCCCAGTAATAGGCATCCGTCCCTTTCTGCCTTGGGAACCAGGTCCAAATTCACGAGGCAGATTCCCTCAGAATTCCCCAGGTTGGGATAGCTTTTTTCTGAAACAAGGATAATTTCTTCCTTTCTTTCTTTCTTTCTTTCTTTCTTTCTTTCTTTCTTTCTTTCTTTCTTTCTCTTTCTTTCTTTCTTTCTTTCTTTCTTTCTTTCTTTCTTTCTTTCCTTTTGGGGAAAGAGAGAGCGTGCGCACGCACAGGGGTGGGGGAGAGGGGCAGAGGGAGAGAATCTTAAGCAGGCTCCACACTCAGCATAGAGCCCAACATAGGGCTCTATTCCACGACCCTGGGATCATGACCTGAGCTGAAACCAAGGGTCAGATGGACACTCAACTGAATGAGCCACCCAGGTGCCCCCCCAAGGATAATTTCTAAATCAAGTGATTAAATTCATATATGCATATGTGCTCTTTGACCCAACTTTTTTTTAGCATGACTCTTGAAAAAAAAAGTTAAAATAGAATATTTTTAAAAGTAGAACAAGATAGGATAAGCCCCAGAATTATTTCTTCCAAGAAAAAAGGCTACAATTTTAGGGTTATCACTGATCAGTGTTTATCAGCCAATATGTCGCATTGTTCCAGTGATTTCTGAAGATCTGATTTATAAGCCAGGATAGCTAGTCACTCATTCTTATGCCCTATCTGTACAATTTGTAGACCATTTCTATCTCCGCGTCTTGCACCCGTCCTCAACATAACTATAGGTGACTCTTGAACCATCGGGTTTGAACCGTGTGGGTCCACTTATATGTGAATTTTTTAAATAAATATAGTACTGTCAATGTATTTTCCCTTCCTTATGATTTTTTTAAATAACATTTTCTCTTCTCTAGCTTACTTTATCATAAGACTACAGTATACGATACATATAACATACAAAATATGTGGTAATAAACTGCTTATGTTAACAGTTAAGACTTCCTTCTAGTCAACAGTAGGCTATTTTTTGTTAAGTTTTGGAGGAGTCAAAAGCAATATGTGGAGTTTTGACTAGGTAGGGGGTCAGCACCTCAAACTCCTGTGTTGTTCAGGGTCAACTGCATACTTGTAAATCAGAATCTCATTGTACGTTTGCTTTGAGAATGGCTATCTTCTTTACCTTACCTTAACAGCCAAGCAGCCAAGCTATCATTGTTCTGACATAAATATATTCTTTATGACCCCACATCAATTTCTATCATTGGATGCGGTCCTCTCTTCAATTCCATTGGCACCTCTGAATCAGACATTATTCTAGATGCCTCATAACACCTTTGGAAAGTCACAAGTGTAGTTCAGAAAAAACATAAACCTGAAAATTCCTCTGAGGGACCTTGGAGGTAAGTGGAGAAATTCTTAACACAGTGGGGGCCTGCATCTTTGTCTTGGGGCCCACAGACAAAGGAGCATTTTTGAGTCTGCAAATAGACCTAGCTTGAGAAGGCTTTCAAGAGGCAGAGTGCGTGTAGCAGAATCCAGGGGGGAGGCAGGTAGTCTGGGTCTTTGGGAGCTGTGGCAAAGAAATAGAGCTTTAGAAATGCCAACAAGGCATAAGGGGTCTGAGCTGGGGCCTGAGCCAGCTGGGTCAGTGCAGAGTCCTTGATTCAGCTGTTCCAAGATACACTCACCCAGCGGGTCAGTTTTGCCATCCTTGTCTGGAACCGTGAACACGCCCACAACTCGGTGGCCCTCTTTGCGGAGGTGACTGTACACTTCCTGTCCGAAAAGGCTCTGACCAATAAGTGCCAGCTTCAGCTTGTTTTTGAAATAGGCCTGTGAAGCAATTCAATGATGACAGACGTCGGCATGGTTAGAAGACATATGGGTCACCAACACTCTTTTTCCAATCATGCAAAATGACTTGAGGAAACAACACAGAGATCTACAAAATAAAATTTTTATTGACACACGCTGAACCTAGGCTACACATAAACAGTAGTGAAAACACATAAACTGTTTTACACATAAACAGCAGTGAAAATAATGTCACGCCGACGTATTCCTTTTTTCCCCTTTGCTCTAATCCCCCTGATTATTCATCATAATCATTGGGATTGCATATATTTTACAAGCCATTCCAACTCCTTGGTGAAATGAAGCCGGATGTTAACAAGTAAGGGTAAGTTTCATAGTTAAAAGGAGTTTAATTCTGAGCAAGATCTGCTTCAATAGGACAATGGCTTTTGTGACCCTGCAATATAGAAAGAAGAGCCGGACTCATCTCTTAACTTCCAGAAGAGGCCAAGAGCTAACACGCCGTATGACACGGGGGTCACAGGCAGACCCCAGTGCTAGACTACCCGAAATCAAAATCAAGTGCCACTCCTGTTTAGTCGTGTGTCCTTAAGCAAGCGACGAACTTCTGTTGCCTTTTTTCCTCACCTGTAAAATGGGAATAATAACACCAACCTCACACAAGTTTGATTGAAGCAGATGACTTAATATTAACATGTAAGAAGCTCAATGCAGTATCTGACACAAAGGACTGTTGTGGTAAAAGCTTCAATCATGTCTTAGAGGTTTTGCTACATCCTAGATACAGCTCCATGTTTCTTTATATAGTCCAAAATTCCAAAATCTTTGGCAAGTGGCCCAAGTTCCTTAGGCCTCAAAACCTGGATTGCTCCAATGGAACATTCTTTTTAGTCCTTACAGCTTTCTTGTAAGTTTGTGCACATTCATTTGGTTTCAAACTTGACCTGGGCTGACATACTGCTTATGTTAAATATTATAATCTTAATTATAGTATTCATAAGGACTGTATGAACATTTGTATGTTTTGCTGCAGAAAAATCAATGTGTTTGGTTACAGATACTGTCCCAGACCCTGCTGTGGATGATATGTAATGTACTATCTATGTACCACATTGACTTTCTAAAATGTAATTCCAAATCTCTAAATATGTTTTGTTCCTCGGGTTTAAAAATTTTTTTTGATGTTAATTTATTTATCTTGAGAGACAGAAAGAGAATGTGAGTGGAGGAGGGACAGAGAGAGACACAGAATCTGAAGCAGGCTCCAGGTACTGAGTTGTCAGCACAATGCCCAACACAGGGCTTGAACCCATGAACCAGTGAATCATGACCTGAGCCAAAGTAGGACGCTCAACCAACTGAGCCACCCAGGTGCCCGTGTCCTTCAGGTTTCAGGTAAAGAATTAAGACCTGCACATCATTTCATTTCATTTAATCATTGCAACTATCATGTTTGATTTTCTCCCATTTTACACTATTTTATGAATGAAGAAACCACAGCTCAGAAATGTCAATTATATCCTCAAGGTCATGTTGGCAAAAAGGAGGAGAGGTGAGACTTGAATCCAGGTCTGTCTGACTTCAAAGCCTACGTATGCACTTAAAAATAATAAAAATGAGCTCCCACCACTCATCTCTTTTCTCTTCCTTTTAGAAGATTAACACTGATGTACAAAAGTATATTATCAGGAAATACAGACACCATTTAAATAAGAACAGTGCTAAGGAGTTGTAGTTTTAAAGAATTCTCTTTAAGCAATTATACCTCCTGTAAATTCTCTCCAAATGGAATCTTTTGCAAAGCTAAGGTAACAATGGGGCACCTGGGTGGCTCAGTCGGTTAAGCGCTCAACTTCAGCTCAGGTCATGATCTCACTGCTTGCGAGCTCAAGCCCTGCATCAGGCTCTGTGCTGACAGCTCAGAGCCTGGAGCCTGCTTCAGATTCTGTGTCTCCCTCTCTCTCTGCCCTTTCCCCACTAACACTCTGTCTCTGTCTCCCTCAAAAATAAATAAACGTTAAAAAAAAAAAAAAAAGAACACAGCTCCACAGGACTTGGATTTAGATATCTTTCCCTTTCACTCTAAATGGGATTCTTTAATGTACTAGAAAGTCATTCTAAATTAGTCAAGCCTCACTGTGAAAATTTGATTATGAGGAAACAATTTCCCCTTATTTCCCAATTTACTGAGGGCATAGACAGCTTCCCTTTTTAGGCATGAACTTAAAGCATATGGGTTCACATGTTCCCTGTAATTGAGCTGATAATGAAAACAATGAAGGTTTTACTTGAAAAAAATCTTTTCCAGGGCCAGCCAAAGATTCTATCCCCAAAGAGCCTACAGCTTCAACATCTAACAAATATTTTCAAGCAAACAGATTAACTCTGCAACAACAGCATAGTTTGCCTACAGATAATACGTGATTATTTCATTTACTCTTATCAGAAAAATCAAAATGTTCTGTAAGCATTCCATCTCCAAATCCTATCATTTATGCTGTGGCTTGAACTAGAACAGACATGATGGCATATCTTAAAAATCCGGCTTTGCCTCACACCGCTACCAACACCAAATAGTTTAAGCCTTCTAAAATACTACCCTTGGCACACAAAAGAGCTAAGAGGCTGAGATGGTTCAAATGTAAAGCTGTGCTCAGCTGTCACCTGGGTATTTGGAGTTCAATTCGATTCCAGGCTCCCCTAGAAAGACAGCATTTAAAGAAATGTCAGTATCTCTAGAAATGCTACATTCACTGAAACAGTTTCTGAGCTTCATGCTAAAGCTGAAGCTACAAAAGTGAGTTTCCAACACTGAGACATGTTCGGATTTTAGGATGGTAAGTGCGTTTATAATGAGTTGGCAGAATTCCCAAACACCAGACTGGGGTATTCTTATTTCTCCAAGTGTGATCTGAGGACTGACGTACGCTGTGATGGCTGTGTTAGAATCAGTGGGGAGGATGTGCTAAAAGTGTGGGTTCCTGGGCCCCACTCCAGATCTCCTGAGTCAGACGCGGGGCACTAGGAAGCTGCATTTTAACAAGCTCCCCATCGACTGAGAGGCACACTAAAGTCAGAGAATCTGTGCTGCATGGAGAGCGTGTACCTACCTGCTTCGCAAAAAGGTTCTACCCTGGGAAGCTTGGATCAGGAAGAAGGGGTGGAAATAATAGCAAACTTTTTTTTTTTAAACATTTATTCATTTTTGAGAGAAAGACAGAGACAGAGCGTGAGCAGGGGAGGAGCAGAGGGCGGGGTGGGACACAGAATCCGAAGCAGGCTCCAGGCTCCGAGCTGTCCGCACAGAGCCCGATGTGGGGCTGAAACTCACGAACCTGTGAGATCATGACCTGAGTGAACCACCCAGGCGACCCTTAGTCAACATTTTAACGAGACCCTTGTAAGTGCCAGGTATTTCACATATATTACCTCATTTTGATCGCTCGATGACTCCTGGAGACAGGCATCCCTAAGCCACTTTATAGATGAAGATATTAGAACACCTGGAAGTTAAGATATAGCCTGGAGTCAAACAGCTACTAAGTGGCAGCTCTCAGCTTCTAACTCTGGTTATTAGTTTCCTTCGTTTTTCCATAACACAGGCCATAGGATTTTGAGCTGGGTCTCATCAATTAAAATCTGAATAATAATAGTATCCAGTGGCACCTGGGTGGCCCAGTCAGTTAAGCATCGACCCTTGATCTCAGCTCAGGTCATGATCCAGATTTTGTCTTCAGATTTTGTCTCCCTCTCTCTGCCCCTCCCCCACTCATGCGCACGCTCTGTCAAAAATAAGTAAACATTAAAAAAATTTTTTAAAAACTCTTTACAAATGTTAATTATTATTATGATTATTATTATTATTGTTATGCCACAAGTAATACTTAGGTAAATAAAAAATGTTGATGATGGAACTTTCCTACTGGAAATGTACCATGAGCCCAACACCACGTTGAGCCCTGTTAATCAATTTAAAACATTTTATCAACTACTTATGCCTTTAGACCTCACAGTAACCCATTTTACAAATGAGAACACACAGGGCTTAGGGAAGTCAAGTAAACTGCCTGCAGACGGGGCTAACCACGGGCAGAAGCAAAACTCAGATCTATCACACTTCAGCAGATAAGCTTCTATTGTTTTCCTATACTGAAGGTCTGCCCCCCATTTTAAAATATTTTATATTATTTTATTTTTTATTTGAGAGAGAGCCTGAGAGCAGGGATGAAGGGCAGAGGGGGAGAGAGAGAGGGAGAGAGACGGGGAGAGAGAGAGGGAGAGAGAGAGGGAGAGAGAGAGGGAGAGAGAGAGAGAGAGAGGGAGAATCCTAAGCAGTATCCACACTCAGCACAGAGCCCGACTGGGGTTTCGATCCCATGACCCTGGGATCACGGCCTGAGCTGAAATCAAAAGTCAGATGCTCAACCAACTGAGCCACCCAGGCACTCCTGTCCTCCCTCCCCAACCCCCCTTTTTTTAAAAGAAAAATATGGTAACAGTTTGACAGGTTAATTGTGGGAAATAGTTCCATAAGACTTTCTAAGGAAATACCATGGTGGTCCTGACAGGGGAGAAAGCACCATTCATTTGTAGGCTGGATCTGGTGACCAGAGAACATTCTTTGAGGCACTATAAGTGCCTGTTATATTGGTGAGAAAGACAGGGAGGCATAAAACCACCCACAGCATTTATAAATCTTGGCGGTAAGTGCCACTATCTTGGGTTTCTCTAATGATGGCATTCTGCCTAGAAGAGCCTTTGGCAGGGAACAGAACTTTTGCCTTCTTTTTTTTTTTTTTTTTTTTTTTTAAGATTTTATTTTTAAGTAATCTCTACACCCAACATGGGGCTTGAACTCAAAACCCTGAGATCAAGAGTCACATGCTCTACTGACCGAGCCAGCCAGGCACCCCCAGAGCTTCTGCTATTTAAACTATTCAATGTTGCATTCCCAGGCTATCCACATCCTGGTGGACTCCTTCAGGAAGCAAATTAATGAGAATTCTGATTATGCTCCAAGGATTAAAACCAAAAACCAAAACACAATCCTCTATAGAAAGCCTAATGGCACAGCACTACAAGTCAGCCCTGATCCGAAACGCTTTTGCGAAGCAGACGATACCGTTACAGAACCATTTGAGAGGGGTGTAAAACAAGGCCAAAGCTCTCCACGTCAGGAATTGTGAGAACTGACAGTTTTACCGAAGAATAAGACCAAGTCAATTTTTCAGAGACATCCAGATGCCTAGCACCTTGTGGAACATGCGGCACATGGTGCCCCAAATCATGCCTGACAGTGTGCAAGACGTGCTCAACGAACATGTTCTGAGCATTTACCATGCTCCGTGCCCAGGGCCTGGTAGGCACCGCAAATCAGTTGTCCCACAAGAGTATTTTATTCGGCCCACAGAGCATTTGTAAAAGAATTGTGATAAGATTTTTAGGAGCTTTCACATTAGCAGGCTGAATTTCTGACTTCTTTTTAGAACTCAGGAGGTTCGTCAACCATGGTCTACACTTCGACGTAGCAACAGTCAGCTAGAGCTGAGCAGCAGCTGCCCCCCTTCCTCTGGTTGGATATGGCCTTTCGCTCCCTCAGGCTCAAATCCTTCATTTGCTCGCCTGTTTAGCTTCCATGGGCGTTTTTTTTGGGGGGGGATCCCTACAGTAAAAGCACAAAGAAGACTGGTCTCTGCCCTCAGGAGTTTGCCAGTTAGCAGGGAAGCAGTAAAGACATATCAGCATCATAGAGCTGGACAGGAAAGCACAGTGTGGGTGTGGAAAGGGGAAGACTTTCCAAGAAATCCTTGACTGAATCTTAGAGCGCTCATCCTAAGAGTTGGCCAAGAGAAGGGCGGGGATTATCAGAGGTCCTTGGGAAGTTTCAGGCAGAGGGGGGTGGCGTTTACAAAGAAGTGAAGGAGTGGGCAAAGTGGGTCCAATACTGGAAGTTGGGGAGTGATGACAAGTGACTCTCTAGGGAGAGTCAGAAGACCTATTAGGGAGAGCCTTGTCTACAGCAAATAATTTGGACCTTATTGTGAAGACAGTGAGATCCACCGAATGAATGATTTTAAGCACAAGAGTGATGCTATATTATTTCTCTATTAACACACATTCAGGCGAGGCATGAATTAACTTCAGGTGGGCACCCCTCTTGAGTTTGAGAGTTGAGCAGATACACAGTGAAAATAAAAGCTGACTTAATAAGCCACCATCAATACATTCACAGGAGGTAGCTTGGAATAGCGTAAAAGCCCATGGTACTGATTGTAACAAACCCTCATACTGATCATCAGAAGCAACAAGTTCCACACTGCATAG
Organism: Acinonyx jubatus; assembly: GCF_027475565.1. Lineage (NCBI taxonomy): Eukaryota > Metazoa > Chordata > Mammalia > Carnivora > Felidae > Acinonyx > Acinonyx jubatus. Next base: position 122,590,320 of record NC_069387.1, read on the forward strand.
ATGTAAATCTGTGTAAGATTCAAACAAGATTCAAGACACCACCATAAATGACAAACTTGTGCAACTTGATTTTTTCCCCATTGTGTAATCATATAAAGTACGTATTAATGAGGACTTTCTTGGATATCTGGCCATTTTTTTTTCTAATTTTTTTAAACATTTATTCACTTTTGAGAGACAGAGACAGAGCATGAGTGGGGGAGGGGCAGAGAGAGAGGAAGACACAGAATCCGAAGCAGGCTCCAGGCTCCAAGCTGTCAGCACAGAGCCTGACGTGGGGCTCGAACTCACTAACTGTCAGATCATGACCTGAGCAGAAGTCAGATGCTTAACCCACTAAGCCACCTAGGCACCCCTTGGCCAACATTTTTTTTATCATAAAAAGGATAAAAGATTTTTATTTTTATTAAATGTTTATTTATTTATTTTGAGAAAGAGAAAGTTCCATAACTTTGTTAGTTGCGCACAAAGAGAGTGTATATATAAGCAAGGGAGGGGCAGAGAGAGAATCCCAAGCAGGCTCCACACTGTCAGCATAGAGCCTGGCTCGGGGCTCGAACTGACGAACCATGAGATCATGACCTGAGCTGAAATCAAGAGTTGGACGCTCAACTGAGTGAGGCACCCAGGTACCCTGGTAAGAGGTTTTTAAAACAGAGATGTCAACACAGGGTCTGTTAGCATGTGAGGCCAGCTGGGGATGCCTTGCGCCTAAAGATTGGGTGCGGCTGGTGACCAAAGACCATGTCAAAGATTGGGTAAAAGTAGGGAAAGAGTCCAAAGGACTAGATCCAGGAATGGACTCCAGTCCCTGCTAGAAGGGGAGGACTTCAGTGCATTGCATTTATCTGTAATATTCTCATTGCATAGAATTTTTAAAATTAATGTTTAATTACATATTTAACATATACACACAATCTCCTTGTTAAAAATGCAACAATCACAGGGGCGCCTGGGTGGCTCAGTCGGTTAAGCGTCCGACTTCGGCTCAGGTCAAGATCTCACAGTTCTTGAGTTCGAGCCCTGCATTGGGCTCCCTGCTGCCAGCACATATCCCACTTCAGATTTTCTGTCCCCCTCCCTCTCTCTCTCTGCTCCTCCCCTACTCGCATGTGCTTGCTCTCTCTCAAAAATAAGTACACATTAAAAATTTTGGGGGGGCACCTGGGTGGCTCAGTTGGTTAAGCATCCAACTTCAGCTCAGGTCACGATCTCATGGTTCATGAGTTCAAGCCCCACGTCGGGCTCTGTGCTGACAGCTTGGAGCCTGGAGGAGGCTTTGGATTCTGTGTCTCCCTCTCTGTGCCTCTCCCCTGCTTGTGCTTTGTCTCTCACTCTGTCTCTCAAAAATAAATGTAAAAAAAAATTTGTTTTAAATGAAACAATCACAGATAAGACTGGAGTCTCCCAATCCCACTTCCCTCTCCCCCTCCACCCCAGAAAAAAACATTTCATGGTTTGCTGTGCATCCTACAGACCTTTTCTGGACATTTACATATATCGAAGTGTATACATAAAATATTATTTTGTGTTTTAAAAATAACACAAATTAAGTCATATTATGTGTAATGTCCCATAACTTTGTTAGTACCTATAATTGATTCTTTAAAATTGGTGCACAGCATTTCAGAGCGTAGCTATGTCTCAGTTTATTTGTTCATTTCCCTACTGAGGAACAGCTTGGCTTCCAGTCTGTCATTATTACAAATACCATGGCAATGGGTATCCTGGTACATGCTTCCTGTGCCCATGCAGGAGTGCTTTTCTCAGATATCTACAAATGAAATTGTAGGATCATTTTTAAAACTTAAATGTTAATGGATACCATCAAATTGGCTTCTAGAATATTTGAGGAACTATTTTCTCACCCCTGCCAACACACAATATTGTCAACTTCTATGATTTTTGCCAATGTGATGAGTGAAATCTTATATCTTGTTCTAATTTGCATTCCTTTGATTACTGGTTTGGTTGAGTGCCTTTTAATATTGCACTATCCATTTGTATTTCCTTTTTGGCATATTGTCTATTATTATTCTTTAACCACAAGTTTAATCATTTGTTCCACTAATCTACGGACTCTTTGAAAGCAGGGATAGTTTATTTCTTGTTTATTGTTTTATCCTTTCTGGCTGTGAGACTCTAAAAAAGTTATTTAACTTCTCTGAGTTTTAGTTTCTTTATCTGTAAAATGGGTAATAATAGTACCTACCTCACTGAGATAGTAAGCAAATTAAGTGTGCATAAATGTAAAGCATTTATAACAGTGTCTGGTGCATACTAAGTGCTATGTCAATGCTACCTATTATTATTATATTATTATTATTATTTATTAAATAATTATATCCTCAGGATTTAGAACAAGTGCTCAGTACACAACCAAATATGGTTTGAAGTTGAATTTGAAGGTCCTCAAAACAAACTTGACATGAAAGCAGGGGGTCAGGTAATTCAGAAACAAGGACCTGGTTGCTAGAATTAGGGTATAAACCAGTACTTGGTTCCAAGAAGTAGGGAGGGGTCCAACCTCTTAAATTGGATCATAGAGTAACCTCAAGTTCCAGAACCAGGCTATGAACCCAGAACCACCAGCCAGACTTATCCCAGACACTGGCAGAGGAAGCTAAATTACAAAGTGCCAAATAGTATGAAGGCTAAATAATCCCCCCCATGGGGAGAAATTAAGGAGGAGTGAACCAGGCAAGATAATGGAAGTGTACGACACTAACTATAGACAAAGGGTTTATTGCTATGGATAGTGGCCGTAGTTAAAAAGATCCAGCCACATCATTAAGCCAAAATCATTAAATATTTCTGAGTCCACTTCTTTAAGACCGAGGATGGAAAAAATCGACTCTAGCAGGAAGTGTTATAAACTAGTTTTCCCATTGGATTTTGCTAGGTTCTAAGAAATGTGTCACTCTTTTTTTTTTTCATTCTGCTTTAACACCAAACAAACAAACAAAAAAAAAACGTGTGATTTTTTTCACTTTTAAAGATGAAGGTATACTTTACCTGCAGTAAAATACACCCTTTTCAGTGGATAGTTCTGGGAGTTTTGACAGACACACAGTCACCTAATCACTGCTATAATCAAGAGAAAGAATAGTTCCATCCGCCTGGGTGGCTCAGTTGGTTAAGCATCCGACTTCGGCTCAGGTCATGATCTCACAGTCTGTGGGTTCGAGCCCCGCATCGGGCTCTGTGCTGACAGCTCAGAGCCTGGAGCCTGCTTCTGATTCTGTGTCTCCCTCTCTCTCTGCCCCTCCCCTGCTCATGCTCTGTCTCTCTCTGTCGCAAAAATAAATTTAAAAAATAAAAATAAAAAAAAATAATAGTTCCATCACCCCCCATCCCCCGCCAAAATATTCCTTCCTGTCCTTTGAGAGACAGTCTCTTAGAGTCCATGCTTCCCCCATGTCCAGCCCCTAATAACCACCGATCTTTTTTCTATCACTGTATAGTTCTACTCTTTCCAGAATGTCACATAAGCAGAATCATATAATACATAGCCCTTTGAGTCCGTCTTCTGACACTCAGCACCCACATCTGAGTTTCATCCATGCTTTTGTACACACCAGGAGTTCCTTCCTCTTTCTTTTTCTGAGTAGGATTCCCATGTAGGGATGGATTTATCCACTGTTTATCCTGTCACCAGATGAAGGACATTTAAGTTGTTTCCAGTTTTTGGTGATAATGAATAAAGCCTTTGCAAACATTCATAAATAGGTATTTGTGTGAACATGAGTTTTCACTTCTCTTGGGTAAATACCTAGGAGTGCAATTGCTGGGCCATATTATAGGTGTATGTTTAACTTTATAAAAAATCGCCAGTTTTCAAAAGTGGCTGCACCTTTTTACGTTCCCACTAGCCATGCTTGATTTTGGACAATTCTTACTAGAAAACCGTCCAAAGGATGGATCCCCATTTTCTATGGAGTAGAATATCCCAAACACTTCACTTATTCCACGTCTTCCTTTTGGCCATGGAAGAACCTGTCTTCTTCCCAAACGAATGTTGCTGCTCTTTCACATGTACAGTCAGACCCCAGACCCCTGACCGTGCCTGGTGCTTCCCCACATGCATGTTTCTGTTCATGTCATTTGCCACCTGGGATGTTCAACTTTAATTACTGAAATCTTATGTAAACCCACTATTGCAATCTTTTCGTTCTTTGAGACTCCCTTCTGCACTCCAAAAAAGGCAATTCAATGAAAGGTGTTGACAGAGGAGGCCAATAAAATAGGCAGGCACAAGCCCTTGCTCTCGGTGCCATCCAATCCACATCCCCAGGTGCCACGTGGCGGGAGAAAGCTAAGGAGGAGTTCAGAGCAAGCAAAGGCTCTCCAAGAGCAGGTTTCTCTTTTCTTCCTCTTTAAAAGGGCGAATACTCCCCAATTACTAGGACTGGATGGGGTAAAGTGACGAATCCTCATTATTTGGGGTCGTCTGGGAGACAAAAGATTTTCCATGTATGCATCGTTCTGCCGGTTCTTGGTGCTATTCAAGACTTCTCTCCGCCTTCAAGTTTCTTACGTCTGGATTTGTATACATGCACATATGGCTTTGGCAAAGAAGAGGAATTGAAAAGCAAATTCTTTCACAGACCAGGAAGCATGCACTTCCTATAGAAGAGATGATGTACATGACATGCTTTTTTTTCCTTCCCTAAACAGTTTAGAGTCTGCCTAAATGCAGGGAGGCATCTCTCCCAGGGGTCACATGCAACGTGTCTGCTCTCTTTCCATTTCTGGAGGAGCTGATGCAATTCTAAGGCGCGGGGCTGGGCCACGGCTCGTTTCTTAACTACAGTTTAATAATGTTCCAGAGTGGCTGCTTCTGCAGCGTCTGGTAATCATAGCAATCTTGCCGCCTGCAACTCGCGAAAAATGAGCCTGCAGCCACCAGCTCCGAGGGCCCAAATCTGAATGGATCCTCAATGCCAGGGCTTCCCACTCCCAGGCCGCCCAGGACCACGCGGCTGACTTGAATACTACTGTCCTCCAGAAACGGTTTCGGTCCTGTACTTCAGCTCCATCTCATAACCAGGGATGTCATCATTGAAATGAAAAAAGGAAAGGAAGCTGACCCTGTCCCCCTTGCCAAGTGACTGTCCCCACCCTGTCAATCCCAGCCAGACCGTAGATGTTCAAAAGCCGCATCCTCAGCCCCTTCCCCGGAGAAGACAATGGCTCGCTTGGCAAGCCATACTCAAGACCCTCTCCGGATCCTTCTCGGCAGTCTCCTAGTTTTAAAAACGCTGTCTTGGCTTTTAGCAAAGCCTGAACATCGCTGCCCACCCCCAGCCCCGCCGCCCGGCCCTCCCTACCCTCCCGACCCGCCCGCCCCGCCCGGGGGTCTGGAAAGCAGCTCCGGTGAGAGAGAGCCAGGACGCTCGCCCGGGACCAGACTCACCCGGCCGGTGGAGAAGCGCCGGAGCGCCTGGCTGCCCCGCCACAGCATGATGGAAGGGAGCGCCCGGGCGGCGGCGCGACGGCTGGGGCTCAGCCTGGCCGCGCGGCCTGCAGCCTCCGAGCGCCCGGGGGCCTCAATAGCTGCTCGCCGGGTCCGCCAGTCCTGGGACCAGCCCATGGCCCGCCCCCTCGGCTGGCACGGCCTTGCCTCCTCAGCTGGCCGGGCTCGGTGGCCAATCCCCTGCGACTGGGCGGGGCCTGCGCCGGCCGCCGGGAGGCGCTGGGCCGCAATCCCGGTGCCACGCTGGTACCCAGAGGGAGGGATGGCTTCCAGTTGTGGCCCAGGTACTTACCAGCTGGGAGATCGCCTTCCAGTTACTCAAACCCTGCGAGGTACACAGGGATTTGCCTTATTAATGGTCAACCTGACACCCCAAGTCAGGCCCACAACAGTCCTGAGAAGGCAAAGATAGGAAAAGATAAGGTGGGGGGACACCTAGCTATATAGGATCCTGATACCTATCTTGTAAGCTGATGAGAGGAGTTAATGAGAGACTGTGTATAAAGCACTTGGCAAAGGGCCTGGCACACAGCTGGTCCCCAACAGGTGATAGACAGACATAGATAGATACACACCCTTTTCCCTCATCTCCCTAGAAGGAATGCTCATTTAGCTAAGCATTTGTCTCAAACGGAACACCTTAGCCTGGCATTCAAGGCCATCTGCAATTTGGCATTTTTATTTCTTGCTGCTCCTTTGCATATATAATTTAGCCTAACTCTGGTGCTTGCTGATTCTTTTTTTCCTGGACAATGCTTCCCAGAAAAGCTTGTCACCTGTCACTTGTCACCATCTCAGCACGACCAAATTCCTTCTTTTCTTAAAGGCACAGCTCAAATTCTGCCTCTGGGAGGCATTTTTCCTGATTCTTTCCTCCCTTAACCCTCTTATTCCCCCGAAGTAATCTTTAACTCCTCTGAACTGGGGAAGATTTTTGTCTGTGCATCTCTTCTGACATCTCAGTCTGTCACTGCTATTTGTGTGCCTGTCATCTTCTCTACTGGAAGCTCCTTGCAAGCTGAGTCCATGTCTGATTTATCAAGATTTACAATATCTAGCACTAAGCAGAGTTCAAAAAGTACTTGTTAAAAGAGAGGATGAATGAATGTGTTTAAGAAGGAGGGAGAGAGAGAAAAAAACCATCTTTAAAGCTTGGAGAACGGCAGCAAACATCTAGAGTTTTGCTCTGGGAATTACCCATTTCCAATTCAACACACTTCCCTGACTGCACATTGTGACTTCTTGCTTCTTTTCTTTTCTTTTTTAAATATATTTATTTTCAAATTGGTTTCCATACAACACCCAGTGCTCATCCCAACAAGTGCCCTCCTCCCTGCCCATCACCCACTTTCCCCTCTCCCCCATCCCCCCATCTATCCTTAGTTTGTTCTCAGTCCTTAAGAGTCTCTTATGGTTTGCCTCCCTCCCTCTCCATAACTTCCCCCTCCCTTTCCCCTCCCCCATGGTCTTCTGTTAAGTTTCTCAAGATGCACATATGAGTGAAAACATATGGTATCTGTCTTTCTCTGCCTGGCTTATTTCACTCAGCATAATACCCTCCAGTTCCATCCACATTGCTTCAAATGGCAGGATTTCATTCTTTCTCATTGCCAAGGAGTATTCCATTGTATATATAAACCATCTTTTTAAAAAATTTTTATTTTTTATTTTTTAAAATTTACATTCAAATTAGTTAGCATATAGTGCAACAGTGATTTCAGGAGTAGATTCCTTAGTGCCCCTTACCCATTAAGCCCACACCCTCTTCCCCACCCACTCCAGTAACCCTCAGTTTGTTATCCATATTTATGAGTCTCCTCTGTTTTGTCCGCCTCCCTGTTTTCATATTATTTTTGTTTCCCTTCCCTTATGTTCATCTTAAAGTCCTGTTTTGTCTCTTAAAGTCCTCATATGAGTGAAGTCATATGATTTTTGTCTTTCTCTGGCTGACTAATTTCACTTAGCACAATGCCCTCCAGTTCCATCCACGTAGTTGCAAATGGCAAGATTTCATTCTTTTCGATTGCCAAGTAATACTCCATTGTATGTATATACCACATCTTCTTTATCCATTAATCCATTGGTGGACATTGGGCTCTTTCCATACTTTGGCTATTGTTGATAGTGCTGCTATAAACATGGGGGTGCATGTGTCCCTTCAAAACAGCACACCTGAGTCCCTTGGATAAATGCCTAATAGTGCAATTGCTGGATCGGACATTTGGGCCCTTTCCATACTTTGGCTATTGTTGATAGTGCTGCTGTAAACATGGGGGTGCATGTGTCCCATCAAAACAGCACACCTGTATCCCATGGATATATGCCTAATAGTGCAGTTGCTGGATTGTAGGGTAGTTCTATTTTTAACTTTTTGAGGAACCTCCATACTATTTTCTAGAGTGGCTGCACCGGCTTGCATTCCCACACATCTTCTTTATCCATTCATCAGTTGATGGACATTTAGGCTCTTTCCATAGTTTGGCTATTGTTGAAAGTGCTGCTATAAACATTGGGATACAAGGATCCCTATGCATCAGCACTCCTATATCCTTTGGGTAGATTCCTAGGTCATAGGGTAGTTCTATTTTTAATTTTTTGAGGAACCTCCACACTGTTTTCCAGAGTGGCTGCACCAGTTTGCATTCCCACCAACAGTGCAAGAGGGTTCCTGTTTCTCCACATCCTCGCCAGCACCTATAGTCTCCTGAACTGTTCATTTTAGCCACTCTGAGTGACCTGAGGTGGTATCTCAGTGTGGTTTTGATTTGTATTTCCCTGATGAGGAGTGACGTTGGGCATCTTTTCATGTGTCTGTTGGCCATCTGGATGTCTTCTTTGGAAAAGCGTCTATTCGTGTCTTTTGCCCATTTCTTCACTGGATTATTTGTTTTTCGGGTGTGGAGTTAGGTGAGTTCTTTATAGATTTTAGATACTAGCCCTTTATCTGATATGTCATTTGCAAGTATCTTTTCCCATTCTGTTGGTTGCCTTTTAGTTTTGTTGATTGTTTCCTTTGCAGTGCAGAAGCTTTTTATCTTGATGAGGTCCCAGTGGTTCATTTTTGCTTTTAATTCCCTTGCCTTTGGAGATTTGTAGAGTAAGAAATTGCTGCGGCTGAGGTCAAAGAGGTTTTTTCCTGCTTTCTCCTCTAGGGTTTTTACGGTTTCCTGTCTCATATTCAGGTCCTTCATCCATTTTGAGTTTATTTTTGTGTATGGTGTAAGAAAAGTCTAGTTTCATTCTTCTGCATGTTGCTGTCCAGTTCTCCCAGCAGCTTTTATTAAAGAGACTGCAGAGATCAAGGAGCTACAGAATAGTCATGATGAATTAAAAAATGTTATAAGTGAGGTGTAAAATAAAATGGAGGCAGCCACAGTGTGGATTGAAGAGGCAGAGGGGAGAATAGGTGAATTAGAAGATAAAATTATGGAAAAAGAGGAAGCTGAGAAAAAGAGAGATAAAAAAATCCAGGATCAAGAAGGGAGAATTAGAGAACTAAGTGATGCAATCAAATGGCACAATATCTGTATCATAGGAATTCTGGAAGAAGAAGAGAGAGAAAGGGGCTGAAGGTATACTTGAACAAATCATAGCTGAGAACTTCCCCAATCTGGGGAAGGAAACAGACATTGAAATCCAAGAGGCACAGAGAACTCCCTTCAGACGTAACTTGAATCAATCTTCTGCACAACATATCATAGTGAAACTGGCAAAATATAAGGATAAAGAGAGAATTCTGAAAGCAGCTAGTGATAAACGGGCCTTAGCATACAAAGGTAGAAGCATAAGAGTAGTAGCAGACCTATCTACTGAAACTTGGCAGGCCAGAAAGGAATGAGGAAATCTTCAGTGTGATGAACAGGAAACATATGCAGTCAAGAGTCCTTTATGCAGCAAGCCTGTCATTCAGAATAGAAGGAGAGATAAAGGTTGTCCCAAACAAACAAAAACTGAAAGAATTCATCACCACTAAACCAGCCCTACAAGAGATCCTAAGGGGGATCTGTGAGTGAAATGTTGCAAGGACCACAAAGTACCAGAGACATCACTACAAGCATGAAAACTACAGATATCACAATGACTCTAAGCCCATATCTTTCAATAATAACATTGAATGTAAGTGGACTAAATGCTCCAATCAGAAGACTTCTTGCTTCTTTAAACTTCCAAATACTGATAATTATTTTATTTGTTCTGATCTATGTGTACTGAGAAGGGTGGGCAAGGAGTGTGTCTTTTTCTGAGCAGGGGTTCCATAGTTGTATTCTCTAATTCCCAACTTTAGGAAGTGTAGAGTTTATGTCTACACACATATAATGAAATATTAATGATGTCTAATATTTTCTTCTGTAAGAATGAAAGATACAGTTCCCTGGATAACTCATGGTTACATCAGAGGTAATTAGAGTTTGACAAACAGAAAAGCCCTACTAATCTAGACTTTTATACACAGCAAAAATGAAGATGAAATAAACTCATTTTTATGTCTCTCAAACAAAAAACTCGAGAGAATTTGAGGAAGGAAAGCTTCCAAATTCGTTCTATGAGGCCAGCATTACCCCAATACCAAAACCAGACAAAGACACTACAAAAAAAGAAAACTACAGGCCAACATCTCTGATGACCATAGATGCTAAAATCCTCAACAAAAGGTTGGCAAAACAAATCCAACAACGCATTTGATAAATCATTCATTATGATCAAGTAGGATTTATTTGAGGGATGCAAGAGTGGTTCAATATTTGGAAGTCAATCAATGTGATATATCACATTAACAAGAGGAAGGATAAAAACCATATAATCATCTCAATAGATGCAGGAAAAGCATTTGACAAAATACACCATCCATTCATGATAAACTTTCAATAAAGTGAGTTTAGAGGGAATATACCTCAATACGATAAAGGTCATTATGAAAAACCCACAGCTAACATTATAGTCAATGGTGAAAAACTCCAAGCTTTTCCTCTAAGATCAGGGATAAGACAAGGATGTCTACTTCCACCACTTTCATCCACTTTCATTCAACATACTATTGGGAGTCCTAGGTGTAGTAATCAGACAAGAAAAAGAAATAAAAGTCATCCAAATTGGTAAGGAAGAAGTAAAACTGTCACTATTTGCAGATGACACGATACTATATGTAGAAAACACTAATGACTCCATCAAAAAACTATTAGAACTGGTAAATGAATTCAGTAAAGTTTCAGCATGCAAAATTAACATACAGAAATCTGTTGCATTTCAATACACTAATAACAAAGTTGCAGAAAGATAAATTATGAAAACAATCCCATTTATAATTGCACCAAAAAGAATAAAATAACTAGGGATAAATTTCACCAAGGAGGTGAAAGCTCTATACTCTAAAAACTGTAAGATATTGATGAAAGGAATTGAAAACAACACAAACAAATGGAAAGATATATAATATTAATGGATTGGAAGAATTAATATTGTTAAAATGTCCACACTACCTAAAGCAATCTACAGATTTAATGCAATCCCTATCAAAATACCAGTAGTATTTTTCACAGAATAAGAACAAATAATCCTAAAATTTGTATGGAATGACAGAAGACCCAAATAACCAAAGCAATCTTGAGAAAGAAGAACAAAATTGGAGGTGTCACAATCCCAGATTTCAAGATATACTACAAAGCTATAGTAATCAAAACAGTATGGTACTGGCACAAAAACCAGACACACAGATTAACAAAATAGGATTAAAAGCCCAGAAATAAACCCACACCAGTATGGTCAATTAATCTACAATGAAAAAGCCATTGTAGAAAAAAGACTGCCTGTTGTTTTTTTTTTTAATTTACTTCCAAGTTAGTTAGCACATAGTGCAACAATGATTTCAGGGTAGATTGCTTAATGCCCCTTACCCATTTAGCCCTTCCCCCCTCCAACAACTCCTCCAGTAACCCTCTGTTTGTTCTCCATATTTAAGAGTCTCTTACGTTTTGTCCCCTTCCCTGTTTTTATATTATTTTTGCTTCCCTTCCCTTGTGTTCATCTGTTCTGTGTCTTAAAGTCCTCATATGAGTGAAGTCATATGATATTTGTCTTTCTCTGACTAACTTGGCTTAGCATAATACCCTCTAGTTCCGTCACATAGCTGCAAATGGCAAGATTTCATTCTTTTTGATTGCTGAGTAATACTCCAGTATATATATATATAACACACGGACACACACACACACATATATGTATACACTACATCTTCTTTATCCATTCATCCATCAATGGACATTTGGGCTCTTTCCATACTTTGGCTCTTGTTGATAATGCTGCTATAAACACTGGGGTGCATGTGTCCCTTCGAAACAGCATACCTGTATCCCTTGGCTAAGCATCTAATAGTGCAATTGCTGGGTCGTAGGGTAGTTCTATTTTTGATTTTTTGAGGAACCTCCATACTGTTTTCCAGAGTGTCTGCACCAGCTTGCATTGCCACCAACAATGCAAAAGAGATCCTCTTTCTCCACATCCTTGCCAACATCTGTTGTTGCCTGAGTTGTTAATGTTAGTCATTCTGACAGGTGTGAGGTTGTATCTCATTGTGGTTTTGATTTGTATTTCCCTGATGATGAGTGATGTTGAGCATTTTTTCATATGTCAGTTGGCCATCTGGATGAAAAGACTGCCTTTTTATTAACTGGTGCAAAAGAATGAAACTGGATGACTTTCATAAACCATATACAAAAATAAACTCAAAGTAGATTAAAGACCTTAATATGAGACTTTTAACTATAAAAATCCCAGAAGAGAGCACAGCAATAATGTCTCTGATATCAACTGCAGCAACGTGTTTCTAGATATGTCTTCTGAGGCAAGGGAAACGAACAAAAATAAACTATTTGAAATACATCAAAATAAAGAGCTTCTGCACAGCAAAGGAAACAATCAACAAAACAAAAAGACAACCTACTGAATGGGAGAAGATATTTGCAAATGACATATCTGATAAAGGGTTAGTATCCAAAGTATATAAAGAGCTTATACAACTCAACACCAAAAGAAACCCCAAATAATCCAATTAAAAAATGGGCAGAGTACATGAACAGACATTTCTCCAAAGATGACATATGGATGGCCAACAGACACGTGAAAAGATGCTCAACACCATTCATCAGTAGGGGAGTGCAAATCAAAACCACAATGAGATATCACCTCACATGTGTCAGAATGGCTGGTATCGAAAAGACAAGAAATAGCAAGTGGAGAAAAGGAAACCCTTGTGCACTGTTGGTGGGAATATAAATTGGTGCAACTACTGTGGAAAACAATATGGAGATTCCTCAAGAAATTAAAGATACAAATATATGATCTAGTAATTATACCACTGGGTATTTGCCCAAAGAAAACAAAAACACCATTCAGAAAGATGTATGCACTCTTATGCAGCATTATTTATAAGGGATAAGACATGGGAACAATTCAAGTATCTATTAATAGATTAATGGATAAAGAAGTGGTATACACACACATACAGAGGAGTATTACTTGGCCATAAAAAAGAATAAGATCTTGCTACTTGTGACAACATGGATGGACCTGGAGGGTATTATGCTATGTGAACTAAGTCAGACAGAGAAAGACAAATACCAGATGATTTCACTTATATATGGAATCTGAAAAACAAAACAAACAAACATGCAAAACAGGCTACCGTACAGAACCTAAAGACGGTAGCAAATGTTGTGGAAGAGACAGAAAAGAAATAGTGAGAATCTAAGACCTGACATCATTTGAATCCTGAAGCCTAATGCACATGATGGCTAATTCCACCACTACATGTTTTAAAATAAACATACAGTAAAATTGATTTCACTTTTGCTGTACAGTTCTATGAGCTTTAACCTATGTGAAGATTCATATAAGTAACATTGCAATCAGGATACAGAAGAGTTCCATTCCTCACCCTAAAACTGCCCTGTTCCTTTGTAGTCTTGGCTACCAACCACCCCTCAACACTGATGATCTCTGCTCTGTTCTCAATCACTGGAGTTTTATCTTTTCAAGACTGTCAAATAAATGGAATCACATTCTATACAACTTTGTAGATTTTCTTCATTCAGCACAATGCCCTAGAGATTTGTGCTCATTAGGGATTTTCCAGATACGTTGAGATTTTTTTTTGTTATTGATTTCTAATATAATTCCATGGCAGTCAGAGAATATAACCATAAAATTTCAGTCCATTTAATTGCGTTGAGACTTGTTTTATGGCCTAGCATATGGCCTACCTTGCTGAGTATTCCTTCAATGAGAAGAAGAAGATATTTGTAACGATTAGGGGGAAAAAAGAGTAAAGCAGGGATCAGGAGTGGTAGTAAAGATAATGCAGCACTTAGTTTGCATTTACAATGTGCCAAGAAGCATTTTGAGTCCTTTACGTATACGTAAGTAGCAGGACCTGTTTGAGAAACTGCACATGGTTTGGCATCTCAGCAGAGCAGAGTGGGTGTAAATTAGGGAGTAGTTGAGGCAGAAAATTTAGAGAATAATCAAAGGGCAGATTTGAAGAAGTCTTGTGTTCCATACTATGAAGTGATAATTCCGAACCGAGGGCCATGGGAATCTGCTGAAGGATTTAAAGTGGCACATCACCTGATCAGGTAGGTTTTGAGAAACTTCACTTGGAGAACAGTATGGACGATGGAAAGAGAAGATCTGTCACAGGTCTACAATAATTGTCCAGGTGAATCATTCTTTTGGGAAGAAATATATGAATTAACACACTAGGAATCTTTTTGACAGGTACACATAGGTCTCTGTGACGCATTATTATGTGAAATGTCTCTAGTGAATCATTACCATCGGCTTTCTGTTGTTGGAAACATGCTTTAAATGTATACTAGGAAACAAGCTCACCAAGACCATAGCTCTATAATATGTAAAAAGTGTTTTGGTATGGAATAAACTGGTACTTAAGTTGTGGGTATAAGTGTTCAAGGCAGGAACTCCTGCAAGCACCTTCTGTGGGCAGCTGTTCTAAAGTTCTTTGAAGCTCTTAAAATAGTACCATGCTGTCTCTATAAAAAATTTTTCCCTTCTGTTTCCAAGCTTGCCTTTCAGGCAGTACTGTTAAGAACAAAGAAAAGTAGAAACAAGGACATTTAATTCCTCAAGATGATTATTTGCCTTCTGTAGACGAGGCCTGAAAAATGTAAGACATCTGCTGTAATAAATAACTTTCAACAGTACATTTCAGTTTATAGGGAATGTGCTTTATATTTCATATTTAACTAATACAATTCTAGGCCCTGGAATTTTATTTAAATATATGTCAGATCAAGAGAGGCAGTAAGATTTCTTTAAAAAATAAGGTTATAATGATTCAAAATAGCAAACACTTTTACTGTATGCAGTTGGCATTGTTCTATGTTTCTTTCATGTATAAACTAAATTAGTCCTCATAACAATCCTAAGATGTATTTACTATTATCATTCCCATTTTATTTTTTTAATTTTTTAAAATTTTATTTAAAAAATAAAAGAGAGACCTTCTTCACTCCCTCTTTCTCAAAATAAATGAGAGAACTTTTTTTTTTTTTGTAAAAAGGAAAAATCCAAGTAAGTTAAATCCTATTTAACATATAGTGTAATAACGGTTTCAGGAGTAGAATTTAGTGGTTCCTCACTTACATATAACATCCAGTGCTCATCTCAACAAGTGCCCTCCTTAATGCCCATCACGCATTTAGCCAACCCCCACCCCCCGCCCCACACCCCTCCAACAACCCTCTGTATTTAAGAGTCTCTTATGGTTTGCCTCTCTCTGTTTTTATCCTATTTTTGCTTTCCTTCCCCTATGTTCAGCTGTTTGGTTTCTTAAATTCTACATATGAGTGAAATCATATGATATTTCTTTCTCTCATTTCACTTAGCAAAAATACATTCTAGTTCTATCCACATTGTTGCAAATGGCAAGAATTCATTCTGTTTGATTACTGAGTAATATTCCATTGTAGATACATAGCACATCTTTATTCATTCATCAGCCAATGGATATATGGACTCTTTCCATAATTTGGCTATTGTCAATAGCACTGCTATAAACATTGGGGTACACGTGCCCCTTCAAAGCAGCATTTTTTTGTATCCTTTGGATAAATACCTAGTAGTGCAATTGCTGGGTCATAGGGTAGCTGTATCTTAATTTTGGGGGGTTTTGGTTTGTATGTCGTTGATGATGAGTGATGTTGAGCATCTTTTCATGTGTCTGTTAGCCATCTGGATGTCCTCTTTGGAAAAGTGTCTGTTCATATCATTCCCATTTTAAAAATGAGGACATTGAGGCAGAGGTTAAATTACTTGACCCCAAATCACATGACTAGTAAGTGACAGAGATTTGGACCTACACAATTTGGCTGTAGAAACTGTGTTCATTATAGCATGACACTGCCTCTTGCCTCTGATTTATTAACTTTAATAGATTAGTGATTTGCATATTCAAATTGCTCTGACCTGTAATTTCAATGTATCACAATCAGCTATGGGGAGATTAATTACAGTGATTAGTACAAATGTGAAGAGTATAGCAAGTTGAAGTCATGATCATGCAGAAAGTAAAAGGAAAAAGGATGGGGGCATCTGGGTGGCTCAGTCAGCTGAGTTTCCGGTGAGTTCAACCCCGGGGTTAGCAGCGCAGAGCCTTCATAGAATTCTCACTCTCCATCTCTCTCTGCCCCTACCCGCTGTCTCACTCTCTCTTTCTCTCTCTCAAAATAAATAAATAAACATTTTTTAAAGGAAAAAAAAATTGTCAGCCAATAGGCACTGATGTTACTGTTATTTTCAAGTTTGTTTCTTTTCTTTTCTAAAATGCCCACTAAGACTACAAGCATCATCTGGGTGGGTTCCACCTTTCTTGACTTTTTTTTTTTTCCATAATAATCTCTGTATATAGCATGGTGCCTGGTACTGAGTGGACATTCAAATACTTGACCTACTGCAGATCTACTGGTCTCAGGGAATGCTCTTCCAGATACCTTTTACCTGCTTTGATTAATTTAGTTATTTTTGGTCCTTTTGAAGATTACAGAAGACTTTAATAAGCTTTCATTGTTAAAAATTAAAAAAAAATACATAAAGAGATAATAACAAAGCTTGAAAATCCACTTTTCAAATCACCAACACATAACTCTTTTCCAGTTGGCCTCTGTCTTGTTTAACGTCATTTGAGTTCTCTTTCTATGCATTTGCACGCACACATGCACAAACGTGTTTACATAAAAGTATACAGGTAACCACAAGTCGACATTATTCGGCAACTGCCTTCTGTCAGTTTCTCATGTCTCCATAAATGTATTTCAGTTTTGGGGCGCCTGGGTGGCTCGGTCGGTTAAGCGTCCGACTTGGGGTCAGGTCATGATCTCACTGTCCCTGAGTTCGAGCCCCGTCGGGCTCTGTGCTGACCGCTCAGAGCCTGGAGCCTGTTTCAGATTCTGTGTCTTCCTCTCTCTCTGCCCCTCCCCTGTTCATGCTCTGTCTCTGTCTCAAAAATAAATAAATATTAAAAAAATGTATTTCAGTTTTAAAAACAGATATCTAGTATTTCGTAATATGTATATATTAAACTTTATGTAATTATCCTCTATTGATGGGCATTAAGATCATTTCCTGTTAATATGTATTAAAAACCATGCAGCAATGAACACTGCTGTGTAAATATCTGTATACCTGTAGAATTACAGGGTAACACAGATCTCTATTTGCGGAAAGCCCAGTTAGTCAGCATTTTGGAACACATTTAAATAGTGCTTCTTCTCCGCCGCCCCCGCCCCCGCCTTTTTAAGAAAAGGGGACGCGGGATAGGTTAGCGCTAGGTAAGCAGAGTAGTAAAATGCCTCGCTGGGGTGTTCGCGAAGTAACTCCTCTCACACACCGTTTTTTCTTCTCAAGATCAATCAGCACAGGACTTGGAAGAGGACAGCGGCAAGAACTCTGATGGGGGCAGGTGGGGGTGGACAGGGAGGGCATTGGCAATTTGTGCTTCTTGTGAGAAGCACCTGGACAGCGACGTCCTCGAGGACCACGCCCTCCCGTTAAGCCACTAGTGCGTCAATTTTGCCCTTCTTAGGCTAGACTGATGGAGCAACTCCCCAGGTATTAAAAATGACCTGGAGACACCAGGGAGAAGTCAAAGGCACCGATGTGTCTTCAGATTTGAAGCGAACGGCGGTGAGGACCAAGTCCCGACTGCACGACGCCTCGAGCACCCCCGCCGTAGCGGCCGCCTCCGGCCGCCGCGGACGACTCGCTTTCCCAGCAGCCCCCGCGGCCCATAGGGCCTTGAGCCGGGCCTGCCCTCGCGAGCGGGGGCGGGGCCGGGGCCGGAAGTCACGTGCCTCGACAGCCGCCTGGGTGAGGCTGCCTCGGTCGCCCAGTCTGGTTGCGGCTGTGACTGTGGGAGGCGCCGGGGTGATGGCGGTGGAGACTCTGTCCCCAGACTGGGAGTTCGACCGCGTTGACGACGGCTCACAGAGTAAGGGAGCGGCAGGGCAAGGGCTGCGGGTGGATGCTCGCCGGCCCGCCTCAGCCCCCCACCGGCGGCGCTCCTGCGGGAGGGCTCTGCGTCGTGGTCGCCGCGCAGCCGTCCAGTTCGGGACACTTGCTGCCCCTTGAAGTGTGAGAGGGACGCGCCCTCGGGCGTCACTTTCGGGGTTGGGGCTCCAGCGGCGGTGGGTCAGGCCGGCCGGGTCAGGGCTCAGCGTCCGGGGCGGTGGCTCTCCCGAGGAGCCCGTGGTGCCCGGGGCAGCGGCGTCCCCTCTCCGCTACCCAGGGCCGGGCGGGGTGCGTCCAGGGAGGCCCAGCAGCCCGGGGAGCCGAGGCTGGCCCTGCCTCTGGCCTCTCGGGGCTTTCGCCACATGTGCGGAGTGTGCAGTTCTAGAACGGGCTGAGTGAGGTCCGGGTTCCTGTTTTCGCTTTCCTGTTTTTCTACTTTTCTTCCAATCAACTTTTGGAAGTTTGAGGATTTTTTCTGCATGTTCTTACAGCGTAGAAGACAGCGGAAAATCACTCTTCACGCGGAAAAAATAAACGAGCGAGTGCCAGTTTACCTCCTTCCGTGCCTTTTATTTACAAGTAGCGTTTTTCAGAGATGTTCTGTAGCTTCCGTTGCACCTAGAAAGGTTGCAAAAATTAAGCAACTTATACGTCATAAAATCGAGTCGTTTCGTTTTTAACTTGAAAGTCCAACCCCCAAAACCAAAGGTAGAGACCAAATAATTATTTTAGTGAAACTCTACTTAAGATTAATTCAAATTGGTAATGCTTCTTGTCTGTAGTGCTGTTAATCTGTTTAAGTGATATGAGAGATTGAGACCTCCCGCTTGTGAATTTGTTTCTTAATGCAGTTTTCCCAAAAGGTGAATGTAATTTTTAAAAATTACACGTGAACCCTGCCTAACTTTACAAAGAAAAAAATCATGTGTACCAACTTACATGTAATTAAGTAAGAAGCATGAGCTCAATTCATAAATGGTTTGCAGTTTTTCATAAAACATTCCATAAGTTAGTAGCTCTTATGCAGCATAGAAAAAAATCATGGTGGTAATGACGTCCTTCAACTTTTTTTGTGGCGAGGATTTTGTAATTACTGTTATAAAGTGAACTGCGCCTTGTCATGTATGAGGTTTTATGGACAGAGGTCCCTTACTCTAGTATCTTCAAAAAACTGTAATGAAAATATATTGCTAGGTTTGAAAATGGTTCAACTGAGTGTAGGATGATTGGATTCAGTCAACAGACATTTTCTGCATCCTAGGAACTGTATAAAGTATTAGGGCGACAGAGATTACACAAAGAATGTTGAGATGAGCATGTAAATGCATTTTTGGATTTGACTCTTGAGGAATCGCCCTGGATTTCTTCAAATCTTTTTATCATAACTTTGTACTGATTTTACAACTATTGATTATTTTATCAGCAAGGAACTTTAATGTTATTGCAGGTTATCAGTTGCCCGTTGCTTTGTGAATTCCCAGACTAACTGCCACCATGCTTTTCTGGCATTGTCATGAAGAACTCATTTGCTGGTTAAATGCATGTAATTGAGAATTAGGCATGTATTTGGGATTTCAAGAATCTCTCACAGTTTTTAAATTTATGAGTCATATCTAGATTGTCTTCTAAAATTGCCTAGGTTACTCCTGCAGTGAGATAGGAACCTCAGTGAATGGAACTGATCCACCTGATCTAGATCTCAGGCTCTGAGCATTAGTTGCAAAATAAGGGAGATTGGGGAGCTAGGTCTTTATCCTTAGAACATAATTTATCTTAGAGTTACTTTGCATTGCTAATTTGAGAGAAAAATTTTAGGTTTTTTTTAGAAGACAACGGTTGAATAGTTATTCACATCAATAAAAGAAACAATTGGATTTGCTGTCTTTGGAATAAGTAATTCTTATGTATAAGAATCTCCTTTTAGTATTAATTTTGATGATTAGACATACTTTTATTGTCCAGTTTATTCCACTGACCCCTTAGAGTCATCTATTGTGTAAATTATGTAAATATTACCACTATATTCTATACTCAGTGTTCTTCATTTGGCTTTTCCAACTCTATTATGGTAGTGAAGTCATTAAAATATCTTGGTGAATTTTGGGCGTTACAGAAATAACATGATAGAGCAGGTCTAAAACCGTTTTTAAAAACAATATTTAGATGTATTTAAAAATTTTTTTTTCATGTTTGTTTTTGAGAGAGAGTGTGAGCGGGGAAGGGGCGGAGAGGTGAAGACAGAATCTGAAGCAGGCTTCAGGCTCCGAGCTGTCAGCACAGAGCCCCTTGTGGGGCTCGAGCACACGAACTGTGAGATTGTGACCTGAGCCGAAGTTGAATGCTTAACCGACTGAGCCACCTAGGCACCCCTGGATGTATTTTTAGACAGTAGTTTACAGTATAGAGAATTAAAAATTACCTTTTTAAATTTTGCTTCTATGACAACAGAGATTTTTGCGCCTGATACAGGTCTTTATTTATTTTTTTTTGCAAAAAAGTTATTTATGACTAAAAGATAGGATCAAGATGTTGAGCTATTGAAGGCATTATTCACATTATTTATGGGGTAAATAGGACAATAAATTTTTCATAGTACTTTAAAGTTGTAGTTTAAATGTGGTATTACTGTATAACATGCACAGCTTTTAAAATTACTATTTGGAAAAGATGAAAAGCTGAATTATTATTTAATTTTGAAACTTTATTTTCAAGATGTCCAGACATTCCAAAGTAATACATTTAAAAATGCTTAGTAAGTACTTTGCTGTGACTTTTGAGATTATTTGAAGTAAATGTCCTGTAATTAATTACTTGTACTTCTTACATACTATTTTAAAATTTAAATTCAGAAATTCATGCTGAAGTCCAGCTTAAGAATTACGGGAAATTTCTTGAGGAGTATACATCTCAACTGAGAAGAATTGAGGATGCATTGGATGATTCAATTGGTGATGTTTGGGATTTCAATCTTGATCCAATAGCATTAAAGGTTTGATTTTGTTTTATTTTTAATTTATGTGTGTATTTTCAGGACATACTGTATCTTGAAAACATAGTTTTAAAAAATGGAATATACAGTTGGCCCTTGAACGATGTGGGGGTTAAGGGCACTGACTGCCCATGTCATTGAAAATCTGCATATAACTTTTGACTCACCAAACTTCACCTCCTGTTGACCAGAAGCCTTACCAATAACATAAACAGTTCATTGACACATATTTTGTCTGACACATATTTTGACACAAATTATGTATTATATTCTTACAATAAGCTGGAGAAAAGAAAATGTTATTAAGAAAATCATGACGAAAAATACATTGACAGTACTGTACTGTGTTTATAAAAAAATGAATCCACATGTAAGTGGACTCACACAATTCAAACCTGTGTTGTTCAGAGTTCAACTGTATGTTTTTATTATTTGGAATCTAGAGAACTGAAACTTGGAGGAAAAATTGTTAATTTATTCATCTCTAAGCCATGCAGTTGGTTTTGTTTTGTTTTTTTTTTTAAATGAATGACACAAACCTCTTTGAGGTAGCCTTTGTTTTTCACCAAGAAAATGAAGAGGGTTGGAATAAAATATTCAAGCTTTATTTTTTCCTTATTAAGATTATTTTATGTGCAGTGAAATACATAGATTTACAATATACTGTTCGGTGAATTTTGTCAAACATCCATATCCATGTAACTCATATTCTAATGAAAAAATAGAAGATTTTCATCATTTCCCCTTATGCTATTTAGAGGATCTTAATGTGGGAGTACTGGCATTTTTGGTTTATTTTTTAAATTTTTTATTTAAATTCCAGTTAGTTAACATATAGTGTAATACTAGTTTTAGTAGAATTTAATTTGGGAGTAATTTCTTAATGCACAAAATAAGGCATTCCTGCTCTGTTCCATTTTCAGATCATTCTGTCTTGTTTTATCTTTGAAACTTTAATCGGTTACCACTTAATAATTAACATTTACTGAGCATTTATTATGTACTAGACACTGCCCTCAGTTACATATTGACTTTTTCAGTAACAGTTTTCTTGAAATTCACACATCTCACAATTTTTGGAATTCACATATCGTGTAATTCTTTGTTTTTTTAGTGTATTCACAGAATCATGCAGGTATCACTAGACTCAATTTTAGAGCATTTTCAACACCCTCAAAAGAAATCCTATGTCCCTTAGCAGTCACTTCTGATCTAGTGTGGTGTTAGTGCTAAGTACAGGGTTCAACGCAAGTTTGAATAGAATAGATAGGGCTAGACTCAATTTGTGTATTCAAAATTTCAATTATTTTTTTCAAATTAAAAAGAAATGTTCTTTCCCTCTGTTACTATAGCTTTTGCCTTATGAACAGTCTTCCCTTTTGGAACTCATAAAGACTGAAAACAAGGTACAGATTTCTAAACCTAAAAATCTTATTTTTTTGAAATGCTTTAGTTATCTGCTATAACTTATATTTTTTATGTTTTTACACATGAAACTAGGTCTTGAACAAAGTCATTACTGTTTATGCTGCACTTTGTTGTGAAATCAAGAAATTAAAGTATGAGGTAATTATTTGTACTCTTAAGATGTTAAAAACATGATATAAAAGCAAATATGTGCTTACATATACAGTGTATATACAGATTTATTGCATGTTGAATTGTTTATTTAAAGTAATACTAATAGTGATTACCATTCACTGAGTGTGCTTTCTGTGTACCAGACACCATAGGAATCCTGTTCATACGTAGAATGAAAGGCAGATAGTATGAGGAATAGATGAGGAAACAGATGAGCTTAAAGAGGATGTCACTTGCCTAACATTTTACTAGTGGTAACTGTTTGAGTCTGGGTCTGCATACCTTCAGAGACTGTGTTATCTGCCACATATACTAGCTTTCTAGATATAATTGACTTTTTAGCCTTTTTTTTTTTTTTTTTTTTAAAGTGAGCTCCATGCCCAGCATGGGGCTTGAAGTCACCACCCTGGATTAAGAGTTGCATGCTCTACTGACTGATCCAGCCAGGCATCCCAAGATATAACTGATTTAAAAAAAAAAAAAAAGCTTTGGATTTTTAATATGCTTTGTATTACCTTACCCATGGGTCATTAAAACTCTGGTAGAATTGGTAAACTTCCTCTTTTTTTCTATACCCTTTTGATACCATGCGGTTGCTTTCTCTTCTCATGAACTAGTGGGAGGATGTGGGACAATTAGAATGGTTAGAAAAGACAAAGGCAAGGGTAAAGAAATTAAGAGATAACTGAGTATTAATGATATCTTTGGTAGTCTAAAGATAAATTGAATTTACCTGTTTTGTAAGCAGTTTTTGAATTTAAGTGAATTTGTATGTGATGTAGTCCTCTGATTATTATTAAATATGGATAACTAAGAGAGCCTAGGAATTTAAAAACAAAATAGCAACCTTTAAAATTAATTTTATTTTTTTTTAAACAGGCTGAAACTAAATTTTATAATGGTCTCTTGTTTTATGGAGAAGGAGGTAAGTTTTAAAATTTTACATCGTAATGCCATAATGCCTTTTTGACATTGAAATGAACAATTCTAGTTGACAATTCTAGGACTACCATGATTATATGATGTATTAATGTGAGAAAAATATTCAGATTTTTTGTTGGTTTATTTGTTTTCATAAGCAGATGGAAAAAGCCTGAGTGATGAAGCAGCAGCAAATTCTCTAAAATCTATTTGTGATATTTTTATAACTTACAAAGCACCGTGGCTAGATAAGGATTTTCCTTGAATTCACTTAAATAGTGAAACAGATGATTGTTTTAACTGAATCATTAATGATTGTCTCATTTTTCTTTTCAGTATAAACATTCTGTTTTCAATAGTATGCAGTTTAGAAGATATACTAATAAAAGTTGTATTTATTTTTCTTTTTGGGTCTTGACTAAGTTTAAACTAAAAAATTGAAATATGACTCTTTATGTTGCCCTTTAAAGCTACAGATTCCAGCATGGTGGAAGGTGATTGCCAAATTCAAATGGGAAGATTTATTTCATTTTTACAGGTAACTAGTTTTGACTTTTTGCTGTTTTGTTCTTTTTTTCTTAAAGTTTGGGTAGATTACACTCAAAAAAGAGTTCAAATGCTAAGAACGTGTACTGTGAGAGTAAGACACTTAGTTGGCATTGAATTATAGTTAAGAGGTCATAATTCCTGAAAGATTTTCATAGCATTTTATGGAAATCAGGTATCAAAGTAAGTTTGTTTCTTTCTTTCTTCCTTTCATATTTTCATTTGTGGACAATTTGTCACAATGCCTTTTAAAATAATTTAAACTTTGGGGTGCTTGGGTGTCTCAGTCGGTTGAACGTCTGACTTCGGCTCAGGTCATGATCTCGTGGTTTGTGAGTTCGAGCCCTGCATTGGGCTCTGTGCTGACAGCTCAGAGCCTGGAGCCTGCTTCGGATTCTGTGTCTCCCTCTCTCTCTGCCCCTCCCCTGCTTGCTCTCTGTCTCTGTCTCTCTCAAAAATAATAAACATTAAAAATAAATAAAAGTTGGAGGGCTGAAAGAAAAGGTGAGAAAAAATGACATCTTGCCATTTGTAGCAATGTGGATGGAACTAGAGTGTATTATGCTAAGCAAAATAAGAAAGACAGATATCATATGATTTCACTCATGTGGAATTTAAGAAACACAACAGATGAACATAGAGGAAGGGAAAGAAAAATAAGATAAAAACAGAGAGGGAGGCAAACCATAAGGGA
Source organism: Acinonyx jubatus (assembly GCF_027475565.1). Lineage (NCBI taxonomy): Eukaryota > Metazoa > Chordata > Mammalia > Carnivora > Felidae > Acinonyx > Acinonyx jubatus. Next base: position 122,615,046 of record NC_069387.1, read on the forward strand.
CTCTTAAATACGGAGAACATACCGAGGGTTGCTGGGGGTGAGGAGTTAAGTGGGTGATGGGCATTAAGGAGGGCACTTGTTGGAATGAGCACAGGGTGTCATATGTAAGAGATGATGGGTTCTACTCCTGAAGCCAGCACTACCCTGTATGTTGAGTAACTTGAAAGTGCATTTAAAAAAGTGAAAAGAAGATAGGTCATCCAGAGAAAGCAGATACCACCTCTGCATCAAGGGAAAAAAGGGAAAGGGTTGGGGTTGCCAGAATCTGGGAGTTTGGAGCAGGAGCCCTGTGGAGTTAGTGCTCATATCTATGAAGGAACCAGCGCTGCCTGGTGGGCTGGTACCTCTGAGACAGCAACATGGGGTTGGTTCTGTAGTGCTGAAAGAAGCTGAAGGCTGGAGCAAACTGCCGTTGTTGGGGTGGACTGCTCTTGTCTGGGTTTTATTGATAAAATCAGCAAGAAGTAGGGGCGCCTGGATGGCTCAGTTGGTTAAGCATCCAGCTCTTGATTTCGGCTCAGGTCACGATCTCATTGTGGTGAGATTGAGTCTCTTGTTGGGCTCAGCATGGAGCCTACTTGGGATTCTCTCTCATGCTCTCTCTCAAAATAAATAACTTAAAAAAAGAAAAAGCAAGAAATAGAAAGAATGTCCTTTTCCTGCCCTCTAGTGTCCTTTTAGTGCCACCTGTTGACAGAACCTAATGGGAAACCTGCTGGCAGGAGTCTAAGAAATGTAATTTGCAGGGTCCCCAGTGAATGTGTCAGTTTCTCTGTCTAGTTTTATCAAATTTCACATTTGTTATTTTCAGGATATTCTGTATGGTGCATACAAGTTTAAAATTGTTAATCATTCTTTGTAAGTTGAATCTGTTATGTGGTAACCCTGGTTAACTATAATAATTACATATGTAATATATGATTGTATAAGTATGTGTTATAAACTATAGCTCTGATATACTAACAAACTCTATTTTGTCTGATATTATCACTGTCCCAGCTCTGTTTTAGTTAACATTTTCTTGATTTATTTTTTTATATTCTCTCAACCTTTCAGTATCGTTATGTTTAAGTTGTGATTCTTTAAAGTCACATGTATCTGGATTTTGCTTTATTACATGATCTGAAAATCTGAAGATCTCTGTCTTTTAATTGGCTAATTCTATTTTATTTAAATAGTCTATTATTTAAATAGACTTGTTTCTTCCTTTTTTATTTTGTGCTATGTGTCTGAATTTTATGTTCTTTGCTTTTATTGAACTTTTAGAAGTTTAATAAGAAAGGTAAAACTAGAGCTATTTAAAAAAAAAATTTTTTTAATGTTTATTTTTGAGAGAGAGAGAGATACAGAGTGCAAGTGGGGGAGGGGCAGAGAGGGAGACACAGAATGTGAAGCAGGCTCCAGGCTCTGAGCTGTCAGCACAGAGACCGACGCGTGGCTCGAACTCATGAACCATGAGATCATGACCTGAGCCAATGTTGGACGCTTAACTGAGCCACATAGGCGCCCCTAAAACTAGAGCTATTTAAGTAAAATTGAAATGCATTATTTATTTTTGTTTTCAAACATTTAAAATTGTTTTTGGATCTCACTGACAGCTGCATAAAATTAAAATTTTAAACCTTCAACAAGTGTTTCATAAGCCCTAGCATATGTTAGGAACTGTTCTTGGTGCTGGGAATACAGCATTGCACAAAACCAACAGAAATTCCTGCCCTTGTAGAACTTAAAATTTAGCCACAGATTTAATCAGGCTTTATATACTTTTGCATACCAGTTGTTTTTTTAGGTTTAAGCGTCGAGAGCTTCTGAAAAGAAATTTTCAGAAGGCATGGGACGTGGTAGATGCAAATTAATTTTTTCATGACAAACACATGCCTGCAGTCAGTAGTATTTCCCTTTCTGTGTACCAAATCTGTTCATAGGTGAGGTTAAGGGTCATAAGCATTTGAAGTTATTTCAGAGTGACTTCTGGAGAGCCTTTCCCTCATTGTCCTACTTCCTAAATTGCCAGCTCTTGAGCTTCTTCGTTCAGGTGTTCATTTTTTTATTCACTTCACGGGACAGAACTTTATTGAGAAGCACATGAGGGTTAGTCACCATGCTGGACAGTGGATACTTAAGGAATAAGATAGTCTCTGTCATTTAAGAATTACATGAGTAAAGTATAATATTTAGAATAAAAGTATGAATGAAATGCTGTGGGGGCAAAGCAGTAGAAATGACTTTGGGAGGCAGGAGAGGGGTTAAGGACTGCTTACTTGAAGGATGTTTGGAATTGTCTGTCTGCAGGTTAACTGGAAATTTTACTGGAAAACTGTTTTGTTTTTGTTTACCATTGTTACCATAAAATAGAGAAATGGTGACATTTAAAAAGCAACTATGTAACATATACTCAACTTGTCATTTCAGGAACTATCTTGTTTTGTGACGAGGTGCTATGAGGTGGTGATGAATGTAGTCCATCAGTTGGCTGCCCTCTATATCAGTAACAAGTAATGGATTTTGTAAATATTTGTGCATTTATAGTAGAGATGCAGGGAATGTTTTTCTAAAACTAGCCAGTTACCCGAAATAATTTTTCATTTGTTTACTTATTCTCTCATTCATTTTTTCAGCATCTTTTGAAGATGCATGATGTTTCGAACAGTACTTGATGTGTATAATACATAGGTTAATAAGAATTTCTACCATGGTAAATGATGTTATCTCTCTGAATAAGAATGTTGACAGAATAAACTTAAATTTGATTATATAGAAAAGGCTAATATGGAATTAGAACTCGTACCAAATTCTCTCCCATTATTTCTCCTTTACATTGTTTCCTGGCTTATTAGAATCACATGGGACGTTTCTACAACTGCAGAATCTGGCGGAGTGGTGCCAGGGAATCTACACTGAAAAAGATTTTGGTTTTACTCAGTTGATCTTGCAAGTTTGAGAACCACTGTTCTAAATCAAGAAGAATAATCAAATTTTCATAGAGCCCTTACTGTTCTTAGTACTACAGAGTAATATCTCACATTTGATTAATTCTTTATACTTAAAAACTTTCCCATTTGCTATTTAATTATAATCTTACAGGAACTTTGTTTAGGTATATGACAAAGGGTTCTCAATTATGAGAAGTAACTGAGACCCAGAGGAATTCTATAAGATTCCATAGCAATTTAGATGCTGTTCTTTTGATCACCAGGTCCATTCATTGTTGTTCTTAGTATACCAGAATGCATCTTAACTGTTGCTATGAACTGGAAGACTGTGTTAACTGTTTCTCATTCTCATGTTTTTCTCTGCAGTTAGGTGTTTATGTTCTGTTCTTTCACTGAAGCTGTCCTCAGGGCAGGGGGGAATGAGAGCATGAGAGCATGACTACACATCTGCAGTATCTGATGTGTAATTCAAAGAGAACTCCCCACCACCATGCCCCTGTCCAAAAGAGATGAAATTTATTTGTAGTCTGTATTTAATTTTTAAAATATTCTATCCTGTGGAATATCTGTATGTGCTTTGATGTATAAATACTGTCTTAAATTATTTACTGTTGAGTAGGAGATGTCTAGGAAGTAAAATTTGAATTATCCTGGGGCTTTTGACTTTGGCATGTTGTTTGTATGCATTGTTTTTCAGTAGGAATGAGAACTCAGAAATAAACCTGACTAGTTTCCAAATGCCAGTTTGGAAGATAACGAAGATTCTGGTTGGGAATTGAAAAATTCTAATAGTTTAGAAAGAAATGAATATCAGTTTCACTATTTCTCCACCTCCATCCCAAACTTGATCCTTCAGGTTTAAAGGCTAGGGTTATTCATGGGTCACATATGGTCATTTCCCTACCCGTTGAGTTTAGGTATAGACAAGGATAACCCTGACTCTGTATACATGTTCGTTCTCTTCTTAGAAAAGTGGAGTGTGGCCCCATAAGTTATAGTGACTATAGCTAAAATAAAGCTAAATACATGTTAAAAGTCCAAGAGCTTCTATGTGTTTTTCTTAAAAACAAAAAAGTTTTTTTTTTTTTAAATTGGATGCTATTTTATTACAGGATTGCACCCAAAATTATAGAGACAACTGGAGTTCATTTTCAGGTAAAAGTCATTTAACTTGATCTGTAAAACTGTAATTTTTACTATATTTTACTGTGGAGTTTGTGTGATGGGGGAGTACAACAATTATAGCAAGACTCTTCAGAAAAAAAATTTTTTTTTGCTTTTTAATTTGTGAAGTTGATGAGGCATTATTGACCCACTAGCAGTATAATTCTTAGTTTTTCCCAGTAGTGGCCCAATGCAAATTCTCTAAGTGGTCTCTTTGGAGAGTGAAATAATTCTGCAATATCCCAGTTAAGGATGAAATAGTGGGCAAAGCATTTCTCTAAGGTTTACTGTTCCATCTGAGGATTAATAGTTTCATCTGTACGTTAATAAACTGATTTACCCGCTGCTTTAATTTAGTAATTCACCCAGTGTGTTTAACTTTAAAAATCCATAGGAAGCTTAACTTCTAACTAGTGATTAAATGGTAATCATTAAAGGTTTTTTGACAGACTATGTATGAGCACTTGGGAGAGCTGCTAACAGTTTTGCTTACCTTGGATGAAATTATTGATAATCATGTCACATTGAAAGAGCACTGGACTATGTACAAAAGGTGAGCCAATTAAATGTTTGAAATGTTCTCTTTATATAGTTAACGTGTTAGTAAAAAAGAAACAAATGTAAATGATGCAGCTCTTTTAAAAGACCTGGAGACCTATATTTAGAAGGATCTCCTGTCACATGTTTCTATGAATACAGTAACCATTTTTTTAATTAATAATTTATTTACTTTTTAATTTACATCCAAGTTAGCATGTGGTGCAACAATGATTTCAGGAGTAGATTCCTTAATTCCCCTTACCCGTTTAGCCCATCCCCCCTCCCATAACCCCTCCAGTAACCCTCAGTTTGTTCTCCATATTTATGAGTCTCTTCTGTTTTGTCTCCCCTGTTTTTATATTATTTTTGTTTCCCTTCCCTTATGTTCATCTGTTTTGTCTCTTAAAGCCCTCATATGAGTGAAGTCATATGCTATCTGTCTTTCTCTGACTAATTTTGCTTAGCATAATACCCTCTAGTTCCATCCATGTAGTTGCAAATGGCAAGATTTCATTCTTTTTGATTGCTGAGTAATACTCCATTGTGTGTGTGTGTGTGTGTGTGTGTGTGTGTGTGTGTGTGTATACATATATATACACACACACATATATACACACACACATATATATACGTGTATATGTACGTGTACACACACACATATATATATACGTATATATGTACGTATATATATACATCTGCTTTATCCACATCTTTATCCATATCTTTATCCATTCATCTGTGGAAGGACATTTGGGCTCTTTCCAGACTTTGGCTATTGTTGATAGTGCTGCTATAAACATTGGGGTGCATGTGCCCCTTCGAAACTGCATACCTGTATCCTTTGGATAGATATCTAGTAGTGCAGTTGCTGGTCGTAGGGTAGTTCTGTTTTTAATTTTTTTGAGAAACCTCCATACTATTTTCCAGAGTGGTTGCACCAGCTTGCATTCCCACCAACAATGCAAAAGAGATCCTCTTTCTCCACATCCTCGCCGACATCTGTTGTTGCCTGAGTTGTTAATGTTAGCCATTCTGACATACAGTAACCATTTTTAAATTTCAGATGGGCTTGTTTGAGAGTATGGTATACTTATATAAAGCATCCTAATACTTAAAGTATATTAGAATGTTAATTTGACTACCTTAGAACTCAGAGTTCTTTTTTTCTTGGGTTCTGTTCAAGTAACAGTTGTTTTCCTGAACTTGGTTTTATTTCATTGTATATTCTTAAGACTTCTTTAAGTCCAGGGATTTTATTTAGTTCATCTGGTATCTAGACAGTACCAGACACCTGAATTTAGGATGATATAAAAAAGGCATGATTAGAAAATTAAATATATTAGCATTGGTTTTGTTCAGGTTTTCAAATGTGTAGAGCCAAACAAGCAATCAATACAAATGTAAAATTTTGATTTCTTGGAAATTTTTCAATTGAAGAATTATTAGTAAAATTGAAGGCCTTTCTCCTAATCTTCCACAAGGTTACTGAAATCTGTCCATCACAATCCTTCAAAATTTGGAATTCAGGAAGAAAAGCTAAAGCCGTTTGAAAAGTTTTTGCTGAAGCTAGAAGGGCAGTTACTTGATGGAATGATATTTCAGGTATGACAGCTCTATCAGGCTATACTAAATGGGCTTGTATTAGTTGATCCAGCTCAGAACTCTGTATGACACTTTGATAGCATACCATTGAAATATGTTTTCTTTAGAAGTGTTTGGCTTAAAACATTGTCAGTGTACTAAATGTAATTATTTCAGTACCTAGCAGCAAACAAAATTAATGGTACTAGTTGTATTTGGGGTGAGGGTTTTTTTTTTTTTTAATTATGTAGAAGGATAAAACTATTCAAGGATTAAGATCTAAGCAGTTGCTTTAGTGTTTGTTGTTAAACTCTAGATTTGGGTGTGTTTAGGGACGCCTGGATGGCTCAGTAGGTTAGGCGTCCGACTTCGGCACAGTTCATGATCCTGCCTTCATGGGTTCAAGCCCTGTGTTGGGCTTTGAGCTGACAGCTCGGAGCCTGGCGCCTGCTTTAGATGCTGTGTCTCCCTTTCTTTGTGCCCCTCCCTTGCTTGGACTCTCTCTCCCATAAATGAATGAATGAATGTTTAATTCTTCCTAGGCTCAGGGAATATAATTTGGGTCTGTGTAGTCCAGGTAGCTTCCTACTATTTAGTAGCTATTTTAAGTTTAAATTAATTAAAATGAAATAAAATTTCACTTTCTCCACCACTTTCACGTGCTTAATAGTTGCATATATATATAACCTAATCATTGTGGCAGACACTTCAAACTTACATGTTATATATCAATAATATCTTAATAAAGCTGAGGGAAAAATAGCCACAATTAGTCTGTGACTAGCTATCCTGTCAGCGTAGAAATGTAGAACATTTCTATGATCACAGAAAGTTCTATTGAATAGCAATGCTTTGGGTAGTATTTATTAGAAATTGCAATATATTTATATTTAAAATCTGCTTCAAGGTTATTTTTAACATATTTTTACATAATGACAATAAAAAAGTTGATATATAGTTGACACATAATGTTAGTTTCAGGCATACAACATAGTGATTTGACATCTATACATTATGCTGTTCTGAGGATCACACATTTTACAGATTGATCCCAACTATTGTTTATACTAATTAACAGCTAATATATTCGATTCAGAAGATAATTTTTTGTCATTGAGTCTTTTTCCAGAAGACATTCTGATACATGCTGTAATAAAGTGCTAGGAAAGTAATCATCAGAAAAAATACACTCTTCTCTTAAAATTGCATGGTAAAATAATAAAACGTTTTCCGTGCTTCATCAGATACATCTTCCATACGTCACTGAGCATCACTGTGTGTATCTCTTCATGTAGAATTTTGGATATGTGGTTCAGTTGTATTTCACTAACTAGGTACTTAAGTACATAAGTACATATTTTTCACTCAAAAGGATTTAGTTACTAGGTGACATTAAGGTAAAAACTTGAGCCTCAGTGTTACTGAGGTTAAAATGATGAATTTAGAAGTTTGTCACACGGTGTATATTTAAGTCTGTTTAATAACTTATTGAAAGTTTAAATTTCCCTTTAAATGTTTCCTATTTAGGCCTGTATAGAACAGCAGTTTGATTCTCTCAATGGAGGAGTATCTGTGTCAAAAAATAGCACTTTTGCTGAAGAATTTGCACATAGTATTCGCTCAATTTTTGCAAATGTAGAAGCCAAACTTGGTAACGTAAAATGCATTTTTTAAATTTTTGTTGATAAAGTTTGCATTTCCTTGAATGTAGAATTAAGTATATTTTTCTCACATGCTATTGTTTTATAAGGAGAACCTTCTGAAATTGACCAGAGAGACAAGTACGTTGGAATTTGTGGACTCTTTGTACTGCATTTTCAAATTTTTCGGACTATTGATAAAAAGTTTTATAAATCTTTATTGGACATTTGTAAGAAGGTAAGAACTTGGAACTTTTTTTTTCAACTTGAGTAGGTGAAAAAGATTTTGGATAAAATTGGATATTCTAAAATGTATTTTATTCCTGATTATAAAAATAGTAATTTTTACAATACTTTGTAATAATTATAAAAATAATACCGTAAGAATTTTTAAAAACCAAGCATTCCCAGGGCACCTGGGTGGGTTGAGCGTCCAACTCTTGATTTTGGCTCAGGCCATCATCTCATGGTTTGTGAGTTTGAGCCCTGCATTGGGCTCTACTTTGGGCTCTGTGCCCACAGCGTGGAGCCTGCTTGAGATTCTCTCTCCTCTCTGCCCATCCCTCGTGCTCCCTCTCTCTCTGAAAATAAGCATTTTTTAAAACCCAAAAACCAAGCATTCCAGAAATAAGTAACATAGTAAATGGAAGTACTGCATAATTCCACATCATATAAATACCTATTTGTGGAAGTTCTTCCAGATTTTTTCCTATAAATTAACTTCCTATTACTGTCACTGCTGTTTTCTTTTTCTTTGGTTCTTCTCCTCTTCTTGCCATTCCTTCTCATTATTGAAGTGGAAAAAAATTTAAATTTTTTTTTTTTTTACATCTTTGCTATTTCCATGATGTGACACACCTGATTTCAAAATTGAAAACTTTGTGTGTAAAATCAAGTGATATGTGACCATGAGAATCCAGCCATCTTGGGTCTTTTATTTTTTCACTAATATAGAACAAAAGTAAAAGTGGTGAAGATTGAAGTTTCTGTTTGCTTTTTGCATATTTTTATCTGAATATCCATGAGAGTGTGTAAGTGTTTAATATTTAGGCAGAATAAAACTTTCTCATGCCCCATATCAGATATTAGAATGCCTTAATTGTGCCACAGTAAGATAATTTGTGTCATGTATAAATGATTGTAAGTTGTCTTCCCGTTGTGTATTGTAGGACTATTAAACAGCTTACTGTTAGCCTGAATTTATTGATTTCCCTCTCTTACATTTACTATTTCAGGTACCAGCCATCACTTTAACTGCTAATATTATTTGGTTTCCTGATAATTTTTTGATCCAGAAAATACCAGCAGCTGCCAAACTTCTAGACAGAAAAAGTCTTCAAGCCATTAAAATACACAGAGATACTTTCCTACAGCAGAAAGCTCAATCACTTACCAAGTGAGTTTATAAGTACCCGTAATGAAAGTGTTTAGATACTTTATATTCTTGGATCTTACACTGACTCTAAATATATGGAAAATATTTGGTTATAAGATCAAATGTACTTACTCATTACCAGAGAAGAGGTTAGACAATCTCTAGGAGGCTTAATTTCTAGAAGTTTTTTTGGTTTTGTTTTAAATGTTTTAGGTTTAAACTTAAAGATGCAGGAAAATTGTACTTTATGGAGATGTGTGTGTATATATAGGCACACATACATATGTATACATGTATTTGCAGACATATACACATACTTTTTATCAGACGCATTAAATATTTTGTGTAGAGTGAAGTTCCCGCAGTAGATGTCATTTGATGACATTAAAAACATTGGGTGTCCATGACTCAGTGGTAATTTTTGGAGGCGTTGACTTTAATTTGATGCACTCCTTTTTTTAATTTGTGTTTTTATGAAAGTAACATATGTACATACTTAAGTCCAAAAGTACTAAAAGTTGAAAGGGAAAAACAACTGTCCTCTGTTCAGTTTCCCCCTGTACCTGAGTCCTGTTCCCTAACAGAATACTTTTAACTTTAGTTTCTTCTGATATTTACATCCTTATGTTGTTACATAATGTAACAACAATCAGATGTTCTTCTGATATTTACATCCTATTTTGTTGAAGTCTTACTATGCAAATTTTCAAATACACACAAAAGAGAAAATAGATGAGTTCCCGTGTTCTCATCACCTAGCCTCAACACTTAATTTATTGCACATTGTTTGTTGAGTGCATTGCTAAAATCACACACCGACCTGGATGAAGATTGTAGTGAAGTGATGCAGGACTGTGCTACTGGCTCTGTGCTGGACACAGTTTTTATTTGTGATATGATTAGAAGATAATAGGGATATTTATTCATTTTCTTTCGATCTTGACTGTCAAGGGGAAATTGGACCACTACTGCAGAATGGGGGAAGAAGGAGTACATCAGGAATATAGGAGTCCCCTAAAGCATCTCTTAGTACTCTCAAGTCTGGTGGTTCAAGTCCATGGAAAATGACAATTACTCAATTCAGGCAGGACGACACATAACGGAAATTTCGGAGCTTCCTCCTATCTTCTAAAACAGAACTGAGGAGGGAAAAAGACATAGTTTGGAGTTAAAGCTGTGAATTCAATAAGATGGAGACACAGGGATCAGGTTAATAGTATTAATTAAGGTGTGTGGATATCTTAATTATCAGAAGCTTTATATATATATGTGTATATATATATATGTGTATATATATATTTTTGAATTTACATCCAAATTAGCATATAGTGCAACAATGATTTCAGGAGTAGATCCTTAGTGCCCCTTACCCATTTAGCCCATTCCCCCCCTCCCACAACCCCTCCAGTAACCCTCAGTTTGTTCTCCATATTTATGAGTCTCTTCTGTTTTGTCCCCCTCCCTGTTTTTATATTATTTTTGTTTCCCTTCCCTTGTGTTCATCTGTTTTGTCTCTTAAAGTCCTCATATGAGTGAAGTCATATGATATTTGTCTTTGACTGATTTCACTTCGCGTAATACCCTCCAGTTCCAATCATGTAGTTGCAAATGGCAAGATTTCATTCTTTTTGATTGCCAAGTAATACTCCATTGTATATATAGACCGCATCTTTATCCATTCATCCATCGATGGACATTTGGGCTCTTTCCATACTTTGGCTATTGTTGATAGTGTTGATAGTGCTATAAACATGGGGGTGCATGTGTCCCTTTGAAACAGCACACCTGCATCCCTTGGATAAATACCCAGTAGTACAGTTGCTGGGTCGTAGGGTAGTTCTCTGTTTAGTTTTTTGAGGAGCCTCCATTCTGTTTTCCAGAGTGGCTGCACCAGCTTGCATTCCCATCTTAATATTCATTAATAGTGTGATGCAGTTGCTAAAAATGCCAATACATACTTGGATTATGTTAATAACTATATCCAGATTATGGGAAATGGTACTTATAATATCTAGGCCATGTGAATTGGTAGTTTCATTGAATTTTTATTGGTCAGATCATAGTTGGTGTCCAGTGGTGTCACATTTTTAAGAGGGAGACAAAATGCAGCAACCCTAAATGCAGCTGATCAGGATATGTCAGAAGACCTGACAACCATGCCTTTTGAAGAATCTCTTCATAGTTTGACCTTTAAAAGAGAAATCTGAGAAATGATGTGGTGAGCTCCTTAAATATTTGAGGGGCATTCAGGTTGAAGAGGGAACAGATTTGATCTCTGTGGCTCCAGAGATCCAAAATCGCCAACATGATTGAGCTCTTAGTAGCAGGCATTATGCTAAAGGCTTTAGACACTTTGTCTTATGCAAACCCTGTAATAGTCTTCTTATGTGGGAAATAATAAAGGTAACAACTAATATTAACCCAGTGCTTTCTATAAGCCAATAACTAAACTGTTCCAGGAACTTCACATTTATCATCTTTAATCATGAGAGAATCCTATGAGGTAGATACTGTAATTATGGCCATTTTGTAGGTGAGAAAATTGAAATACAGAGAGATTAAACTTGCCCAAATTTAAACAGCTAGTAGGTGGCAGAGCTGGGCAGTCCCAACTCTAGAGCATAAGCTGTTAACTGCTACTCGACAGTACCATTTTTATCCCATTTTTAGATAAGGAGAATGAGGCTTAGAGAAATGAACTTTGCCAGGTCAGAGAGCTAGGTGGGCCAGTGTGCAAACCCATACCAGTCCTGCTGAAGAGCCTCTGCTACCAAGTCCTGGCGGCTGTTCTGAGAGGTAATGCACTCTTTACTAGTGCTGTGTAGGTAAGGTATAGATGACCTCAGTCCAAGATGCTGTAGAAAGTGAGGCTTATCAGGTAGAAGATTGAATAAATTGACTTTCAAAGACCCCCTCCCCCCCATGATAACATTTTATGTTTCTAAATTCTTTGGTTCCAAAGATACACAGTTACCATAGAGCTCCAGGGAGCTGAAGGGGATAGTGTCTTTTTCGTTCTCCTTGTAGTTCTCCCAAACAAACCTAAAATTCACTAAAATGAAACCCAGGAGAGGGGAGACAGTGTGACCAGCATGAGTTTTATCCAGTGTTTTAGGAAAAATTGAGGGAGTGAACAAGAGCTGTCCCAGTTAGGTTCCAGAGTTCATTAGATAATGAGGAAACAGTGGGGGACAGTTTCCCTGCCCCCCCGCCCAATATGCACTAGACTTCAGCTGGCCAAGTGTCCCAGCCACATTCCTGCCTGGGGTCCAAGGTTTGTAGGTTGCTGCATTTTGCTTTTCATTCAAAACCATTTTGACACTGGAAATACTGACTTCAGAGGATAGAGCTCTGAACCTTCATTTCAAACCTCTGTTGACATGCAAGTGTTACCGCCATTTGGTGATTTATATTGGGACAGATTTTTTTTTTTTCCTTAGTGTTTTTCCTGTTTGTACTTTGAAATGAAGCTGACCATCTGACAGGACCCTTGGCTATTTTTGGACTCCATTTGTCAAAAACTTGTTTTTTAAAACTTGAAACAGCTTCATTTTCATGTATTTATAAGAGAGGAATATCATCTAGTGTTTGAATGTAGGAGTGATGGGTGGAGTAATGGATAATCTCTGCTTTATCCTGCATAGTCTGATCTAAAACTGAGTGAGTGCCCTTGACTGTGTTATTAGCCTTCTTCATAAGGTTACTGGTTTGATTACTGTCAAGGAGGGCTCTATAATCTAGGCCTCTTCCTTCTGTCTTGGCTTATGACCTTTCTGTTCCCTCCTATACTTGTATCCCTGCTGAATACTGATCACAGCTTCCTCAAAAGGAGGCATTGCTCTAGGACCCTACTCATTCTCCGTGTTTCACATTTTTAAGTCAAATAATCCACAAGTCAAATAATGTTAGCACCATTTGAGGCAAAGCCAAAAGTACAGCTGTTGGTGTTATTTGTTTAATGGAATCCTGGCTCAGCAAGAAATTTTTCTTAGATTTGATGCTAGGGTTTTACCTCTTTAAAAGACAGTTATGAAAAATTTTGGTGTAATCCCTCTTCAGACTGAGTTCTTGACATTGTCAGACTTTTTGGCAGTATGGCTGACCAGTGACCTCACCGTGGGGTTCAGATTTCGGTCAGGTGAGTCTCTGCAGTCCCTTGCCCAGAGTGCTATCCTCTAGTTCATTCTGACTGGCAGTAATGGGATGTTTCTCTGACTGGAGGACGTCTCTAAAGAGTTGGTAACATCAGATCCCACAAAGGGGAATTGTTTGTTTTTCCACACTAAACCTTTAAAATAAAAAAGAAGTGTATATTAAATAGCTTCTGGGCTAAAAGTTTCCATTTTGAGCCATTTGAGATACATTGATAGAGTGATTCAGTGTTTGTAATTGGCTTGCAGCGGAGAATTAAATCAGTAGATTTAGTCTTTCCTGGATAGGAAAGCTTCCTAGATTTGGGCTTTTATCTTGGGTTGGCTTTTTACCAGTTATGATCTTGGGCACGTTACTTAACTTCTCTGTGTATCAGTTTCCTCTTCTAGATCATAAGGTTATGTGAGGATTAAATGAGTTACTTTGCGTACAGTGATTAGAACAGTGGCTGGCATATAGGAAGCGTTCAATCAGTGTAGCTTTTATATCCAGATTCTGACCACTTTCAGCCTTCCCTTCTGGTTCAAGTTGTCATCCCCTTCTGCATTATCATGGTAGCTGCCTGAGTCGTTTTTCTGTTACCCCACTTGTCCCCTTTACAGTTTATTTTCAGCATCTCAGCCAAGGTGATTTTGGTCCTCTGCAAAGTTAGATGAAGTCACTCTGCTCAAATGCTTTGGTGGCTTTCCATTGAAGCCCTCTCTACAAGGTCATACACAAATCCTGTTCTACTCCCCACCCTCCCTGCTCCCCCAACCCCCACCTCTGTACTTCTCCGATTTCCTTTTATGTTCTCATCCCTGTTCTCTGAGCTCCAGCCATACTGACTTCTTTTTATTACTTGAACATGCCAGACGTTTGCGTTTGTTATTTACTTTCCTAGAATTCTCTTCTCATATATTTACATAGATTACTCATTCATCTTCTTCAAATCTTGGCTCAAAATCATAATTTCAATGAGCCTGCCTTGATCACTGTAATTAAAATTGTACCTGCCCTCCAAGTCTCTGTCTCTTTTTTTTCTCTCTGCTGCATTTTTTCCATAGCACATATCTAACATCTTACAGATCTTAATTATTGATTTCTTTGTTACACAACTCTCCTTTCTTCAAAGAATGTAAACTTTATTGTGGTAGGGATTTTTATCTATTTTGTTTACTGCTAACTTTTATTTTTAGTACTGAGAAACAGTGTCTGGCCTATATAGGCATGAACATTTGTTGAATGAGTAAATTATATATGTATGTAGGATGTCTGTAATTTGAAAACCAGAAAGGTGGCTCCTGCAAGGAAATATTTTATCCCAACCAGTTCAAAGAAATGGAAGTAAATTTTATTTCCTGTGCTGAGTAACCCCAATATTTTCCTTTGTTAGAGATGTACAGTCTTACTACGTCTTTGTGAGCTCATGGATGATGAAAATGGAATCTATTTTATCTAAAGAGCAGAGAATGGATAAATTTGCTGAAGACCTCACCAATAGATGTAATGTTTTTATACAGGTAGTTGCATCTTCTTACTTAGAATATTTTGGGGATCATTTCTTTGTTAATTCAATGTATAGAACTTACACTTTGAAAAAACTGGAAGGGGTAGGATATGTTTTTGTTTTAAAAAACTGAAATTGATTTGATTATGTTTAGATCTGTGTGACTAATTTAGATTTTCTAATACATGCATTTAAATCTCTGTATTCTCTTCAAAGCATGACTTTTTTTGCTGTATCCCATAAGTTTTGATATGTTGCATTTCCATTATTTAGTTCAAAATATATAAGAAATTTTATTGTGATTTCTTTTTTGATCTGTGGGTTATTTTGAAGATATGTTTTAATTTGTAAAGATAAGAGGATTTCCTAGTTATCTTTTATTATTGATTTCTAGAAGTACTAAAATAATTTTGCTATTTTTAAATTTGTTGAGATTTGCATTATGGCCCAGCCTATGGTCAACTTTGGTAAACATTTCATGTACACTTGAAAAGAATATGTAACTTGCATTTATTTGTTGTAGTGTTCTGTATATGTCAAGTAGGTTATGTTTGTTAATGATTTTGTTTACATATTGTGTCAGTTACTGACAGAATTGGGTTAGAATCTCCCCCTAGCATGGTGGATTTGTCTGTTTACCCTTTGTTTTTGTTGTATATGTTTTAAAACCAAGTGAGTGCATAACATTTAAGAATTATTATTTATTCCTGATGAATTGAACCTGTTGTTATGAAATATCTCTTTTATTTCTAATAATGCTCTGTCTTAAGTCTTGTGTGTTTAATAGTAATATAGCTATACCAGTTCTCTTTTAGGTAAGGTCTACATAGTATGTCTTTTTTCATCATTTGACTTGCAACCTGTTTGACTCCTTATATTTAATGTGTGTCTCCTGTGTGTAAGCAGTGTGTAAGCAACATAAATTTTTCCTCAGTCTAGTTGTCTTTTTTTATTTTCTCTATGTCATTGCTGATGTATTTGGATTTAAAACTAGCACCTGACTAGTTGCTTTCTATTTATCTCACTTGTTCTGTGTCCCTTTTACTTTCCTTTCTTGCTCTCTTTTGAATTAATTCATCATTTTATTTCTCCTTTATTGTTAATTCTGTATCCTTTTACTGGGTTTTTTTAGTGGTTACTCTAGAGATTTTAAGTGCATCATTTAACCTTCAACTCCAAAATAAATGAGTAGTTTTATCTCTTTCTAGACAGTGTGAGGATCTTAAACCACCGTAATTCTCTTTATCTACCGTCTCACTTCTGAGTTGTTGTTTATTTTGATTCATTTTATATATTAAACTTCTCGAGGCATTATTATTGCTGCTGTTGTCTTTATAGTCCTGGTCCATTTAGATTTATCCATATATTTACCTGTTCTGTTGCTTTCTGTTCTTCTGCGTCTCTTTATTCTTCATATATATATATATATATATGTATGTATATGTGTATATATATGTATGTGTATATATATATATATGTATTCGTATATATACATTTTATTGTTTATTTATTTTTGAGAGTGAGACAGAGAAGTAGAGCATGAGCTGGGATGGGGCAGAGAGGAGGGAGACATAGAATCCTAAGCAGGCTCCAGGCTCCAAGCTGTCAGCACAGAGCCCAACACAGGGTTTGAACTCATGGATTGTGAGATCATGACCTGAGCCAAAGTCGGACGCTTAACCGACTGAGCCACCCAGGTGCCCCTCTTCATTCTTCTGTTTGTGGAATAGCTGTTAGTATTTCATTTAAAATGTCCTTCTGTTGATGAATTATCACTATTTTTTTTGTCTGAGTATGTCTTTATTTTAATTTCATTTTTGTTTTTTAACATTTATTTATTTTTGGGAGAGAGAGTGGGTGCAGGGGAGAGGCAAAGAGAGGGAGACAGGATCTGAAGCAGTCTCTGCACTGTGAGCACAGAGAGCGATGTGGTGCGTGAACTCACAAACTGAAATCATGATCTGAGCCGAAATCCAGAGTTGGCTGCTTAACTGACTGAGCCACCCAGGCACCCCTCAACTTTGTTTTCAAAAGCATTTTTGCTATGTAGAGAATTCTGGGTTAGCAGGATCCCTCACCTCCCTCCCCCACTTATTGTCTTCTGGCTTTTATTTTTGTTGAGAAGTTAGCTGTCAGTTTTCTTGGTTTCTGAATGTGAGTCTTTACTTGCTTGTAAGATCTACTTTTTGGTTTTTAGCAATATTGCTTTAATGTACCTAGGTGTAGTTTTCTTCGTGTCAGCGCTTCTTGGGATTTGTAGAGCTTCTGGAATTTGTGGAAAATTCTCAGCCACTAACTCTTCAAGTACTATTTTTGTTTTATTCTCTCTCTCTCTTCTTTTCTCTTTACCTATGTCTAATTTGTTAAGCCTATCTACTGAACTCTTAATTTTACTTATTTTACTTTTTAGCTTTTTTTATAGTTTCCATTTCTTTTTCTGAAAAAATTTTGTTTCTTTTCCTTCAACGTAGCAGAATTATTTTTAAGCCTATGTCTAGTAATTTCATTATCTGGATGTTTCTGTTATCTATGTTTCTCTTGTTTTTGGATATGTCTTATTATCTCTTTGCCTGGTTATTTTTAATAATGTGCACATTGTATATGAAAAACGCTGGATATAATTTGAAGATCTGGATATTGTTTTTCTTTTTCCAGAGAGGACTTAATAATTTTTACTTTTGATAAACAGCTAGTCTGGGACAACTAACAACCTAGATCACCTCAACCTAGTCATGGATTGAGATGATTTGAAATGGGACCTAAATCCTATGATGGCTATTTTTTTGAGTTCACCCTTACTTTTTAGGGGGTAGTTTTTCAGGATCCCAATCCAGAACCTAGGTTTATAGGACCTCCTTTCCTCTTTGATGGGCCACGAACTCCTGTTTTTATTCCCCTCTCCTTTCTGGGAGATGCTGAAAGGTAACATTTGGCTTCTGTCTCTATTCTCTTTTGGAACTGGCAGATGCTTCTTAAGGGAAAGCAGCCTCAAATGCCAGGCTCACTTCTCTGGGTTTCTTTCTTCTCCCCCCAGATTTTGGCTTTATATTTCCTTATCTTCTTAATAGCTCTTTGATGCCTCCTGAGAGATTAAAAAAATGTTTTGCCCAGATTTGCTTGTTCTTTGTACAAAGGTTAGTCCAGATTATTTATTCTTCCATTAACAAAAACAGACCCTAAACCTCTCCTCTCCCCATTTAGATTTTTAAAATACATCCTTTATATATATGTTTCACAAGTTAATGACCATCTGGGGACCCATGAATTCTTTCTCCCCTGTTCCCCCTCAAAAAAGAAACTCCCCTTTTTATGCCTGGCTTAGAGTTATACTTTTGCTGTTCTTTGTTTCTGCTTTTAAACTTTTCATGGTGCTGCACTAGGGCAGAATCTGGTGTGATAGTTCTGTAGCTGACAGGTTAAGACTTCTAGCTCTTTCCTGTGTGTATTCCCCAAGCTTTGTCACCTTTATTAGGATGCTGCCTTCTCTCTCATTTCTTATTCTATTAACTTTGCACATCTCTTTATCACAGAGATATAATTGGTTCAGAGAAAATCCCCTCTCCCACCCACACTAAGTATCACTTCTTTACTGAGCCACTGTTACACTGATGGGAGAGTACTTTATCTCTCACATATGATAGAGGACTAGAAAAAAAGTTGAGAATCACTAGCATATGGCTTCTGCCCCAGTTCCTTGAATATATCCATAATAGTATAATTTAGATTCATCCTGAAACTGTACATGTATCTTTTTTTGTCCTTTTGTAAATCCAAAGAATCTTTATTATGATGTTTCTATGTGGTTTTTTTGGATCTAAATGAAAATATATAAGGTAATATCCTTTTCCTGTTTTCTTATTCCATCCCATTTCCCTGGGTTTACTAGCACTAAAATTTTTTTTTAAACCTCACAAGACCTTTGTTCTTCCTTCGTGAATAGAAGAGTAGGAGAGAATATGTTCTTATTGGGCTGGAAGGAGAGAAGGTCTGATTAGGACCAACATAGGCAGGGGACATGGTAGCAGATTAACAGTGGGGATTGGTCCGGGTGAAAAGGAAAGGGGGAATTGGCTTGGAACTGAGAAATACCTTTCAGTATCTGTATTGGCCAGACAGCAGCTCTCATACTCCTTATTTTTCAGTTCCTGGTTCCTTAGGGTCCTTAGCATTTGTCTGTAGCAGATAGGAGTCTTTAAACTCTTGTCTGGCAGGTAAGATAAGGATGAATAGATAGCTTCTGGACATTCAGATCATTTCTCTGAAGGGTTTGTTTGTTTTTTTAATGGGAAGATTCTTTAACTGTGATTTTATACTTTAATTTCAGCAGTACTAAACTTATGGTATGTAATAGGTTAGATACACCTTCAAAGGGTTGCTTTGAAGCTTCACCATGGTGTAACATTGTGTGAGGAAGAATATTTCAAAATCTTAAGAGCAGACTTTAAAATAGTTATTGGCAAGTTGGGGAATAATTGTTACATAGAGAATGAAATGTTGAGGAAATGAAACTTTTCCTTGTGATTATAATCATTGTTTTATTTTTTTATAGGGCTTCTTATATGCATACAGTATTAGTACCATTATTAAAACCACAATGAATCTCTACATGTCAATGCAAAAGCCAATGACCAAAACCTCAGTTAAGGCATTATGCAGGCTTGTTGAACTTCTCAAGGTAGGTTTAAGATTATTTTACCTTGCCATTATAATTGAGAATTAACCTGTGCTTAAATTATGGTGATCTTGTAATATTTGACTTCTTGATTATCAGAATAAATAATTGTGGGAAAGTGTACTTATCTCTCACGTGGCTAAGGAAACTAGCTATTGAAAGTAATTTCTGAATAACTTTATGAATGGCCAATATATTTAAACTTTACTAAAATTAGCATGTATTGAGAGAAGAAGGGAATGAGAAGGTTAACTTAAGTATTAGTAAAGTTTTACTTAAGCATGTTGCCTGAATTATAAAAGAATATGACGTGGTACAAAAATTGGTGCATAGATCAGTGGAACAAATAGGGACCCCAGAACTAAACCCACAAATATATGGTTAGTTTTGACGAAGGAGGCAAGAATATATAGTGGGGAACATACTCTAATAAATGGTGCCAGGAAAACTGGACAGCTGCGTATAAAGAATGAAACTGGACCACTTTCTAATGCTATACACAAAAACAAAATCAAAATGGGTTAAAGACCTAAGTGTGAGACCTGAAACCATAAAAATTCTGAAGAGAGCACAGACAAGTAATTTCTCTGACATCAGCCATAACAGTATTTCGTAGATATGTCCTCTAAGGCAAGGGAAACAAAAGCAAAAATGAACTATTGGGACTACATCATACATCAAAATAAAAAGCTTTTGCACAACAAAGGAAACCATCAACAAAACAAAAAGACAACTGATTGAGTGGGTGAAGATATTTGCTAATCATATATCCAATAAGGGGTTAATAGCCACACTATATATAAAGAACTTATACAACTCAACACCAAAAACATAATCCAATTAAAACATGGGCAGAGAACCTGAATAGACACTTCTCCAAAGAAGACATGCAGATGGCCAGTAGGCACTTGAAAAGATCCTCAGCATCACTCATCGTCAGGAAACTGCAAATCAAAACCGCGATGAGATACCCACCAGTTAGAATGGCTGATATCAAAATGTCTAGACGTAACAAGTGTCGGCGAGGATGTGAAGAGAAAGGAACCCTCCTGCATTGTTGGTGGGAATGTAAATTGGTACAGCCACTGTGGAAGACAGTATGGAGGTTCCTCAAAAAGTTAAAAATAGAAATACCGTATGATCCAGTAAAAAGAAAGTGAAAAAACTAATTTGAAAAGAACATGCCTCCTGTGTTTATTGCAGCATTATTTATAATAGCCAATGTGTGGAAACAACCTAAATGTCCATCAACAGACAAATGGTTAAAGAGGATGTGGTATACATGTAATGGAATATTATACAGCCATAAAAAGGATGAGATTGTGCCATTTGAGACAGTATGAATGGACCTAGAGGGTATTAATGTAAAATAAGTCAAACAGATAACTACCATATAATTCTACTCATAAGTGGGATTTAAAAAAAATAAACAGAAAGCAGAATCAGACCTATAAATAATACAAGGAACAAACTGATGATTGCCAGAGGAGGGGTTTGGGGGATTGGGTGAAATGGATGAAGGGGAGAGAGTGGTACAGGCTTCCAGTTATGGAATGAATAAGTCACAGGAATAAAGGCACAGCATAAAGAATACAGTCTGATGCTGCAATAGCAATGTAATGGGACAGTTGATAGCTACACCTGTAGTGAAGAGAGCATAATGTATCAATTTGTCAAATCACTAGTTGTACACCTGATACTAATGTAACGTTGTGTATCAACTGTACTAAAAAAAAAAAAAAGACATCCATTTTGTAGTGTTCAGATGCACATGAGGCTAGTCAACATGAGGCTAATTATTTTGCAGTTTAGGGAAAGTGCTGTAATCTTGTGATTTGAATACTTCTGGAAATACGATAATGTTTTTAGCATACTCTAAGTAAAAACAATAAAAACCCTTTGTAGGCAGCAGAGCCCACTTAACCCTTTATAAAAATTGAAATTAAAATTTTCTAGTAAATTTCTGCTAATGCCTTTAGATTTGCTTAGGAAATAAAATCTTTTGGAAATTTTCAGCCTTTTTTAACGATATTATATTTGTTAATGAACTGTAAATACAGAAATGTGTGTATATGCATATATTTCATAAACATAATTTTAAGAAATGATAGACAAAACCCCACCATCCCATGTAAGAAATATTGGTATTTTCAGAAGCCCCCTGTGTTGTGCTCTGTGATTACATCTTACCCTGCTCCCTCAGAGGAAACCAGTCCTGCATTTTATGCTTCTCATTCCGTTGGTTTTCTTTTTAGTTTACCATACATAGATGAATCTATAAACCATTCATCATTTAGTCATATATGCTCTTGAAGTTTATATTAATGAAGTAATACTTTATGTACTTCTTTAGTTTTTTAAACTCAGAATTTTTTTTTTAATACTAGAATTAATATTGGAATTTATCAAGGTGGTTTTTAGTTTTTTTTTTTTTTTAATGTTTATTTATTTTTGAGACAGAGACAGAGCATGAATGGGGGAGGGTCAGAGAGAGAGGGAGACACAGAGTCTGAAGCAGGCTCCAGGCCCTGAGCTGCCAGCACAGAGCCCAACGTGGGGCTTGAGCTCACAGACTGTGAGATCGTGACCTGATCCGAAGTCAGAGGCTCAACTGACTGAGCCACCCAGGTGCCCCCAGAATTTTGTATTTGAACTTTTCCATGCTGGGATGAGTAGCTATGGTTCCTTCATTTTCATTGCTGTGTAGCTTTCCTGTAGATGGACTTTGGGTGACTTCCAGTTGTTGCTACTATATACAGTGTTACTGTTCTTGTTTCTGTTTCTTGGTGTAGTTGTGCCAGAGGTGTGCTAACTTTTGTATCTACCAGTGGATTGCTGGGTTGTGTGTTACTTACATGTTCAGCTTTTCAAGATGATGCCAGAATTTTTTTTTTTTTAATGTTTATTCTTGAGAGAGAGAGACAGAGTGTGAGTGGGGAGGGTCAGAGGGAGACACACACATAGAATGCGAAGCAGGTTCCAGGCTCTGAGCTGTCAGCACAGAGCCTGATGCAAGGCTCAAACCCACAAACCGTGAGATCATAACCTGAGCTGAAGTGGGACACTTAACCAGCTAAGCCACCCAGGTGCCCCGCCAAATTGTTTTTTAAAGTAGTGAGAGCAATCAGTTTATATACCTCTGCAAGATTAAACTTCCCTTTGTTCCCCAACTGGTCAACATTGGTATTATCTGGCTTTTTCTTTTTCTTTTTCTTTTCTTTTTTTTTTTTTTTGGTGGGAGGTAAATGATTTTATTTGTAATGTTTATTTCCCTGATTGTTGATGAGGGTGTCTTTTCCAAGTGTTTATTGTGTGAAAAATCAGTTCATTTCTTTTGTTCAGTTTTCTGTTGAATTATTTGCCTCTTTTAAAAGATTATTTGTTAAAAATGTTTCATGCGTTCTGAGTAGTAAACCTTCGTGCATGGCAGATATTTTCTCATATGTTGGCTTGCCTTTTTATTTTTTTAATAGTGGCTTTTGATGAACAGAAATTCTTAATACAATTGAATTTACCAATCTTATAATTCTTTTGGATCCCATTTACAAATTCCTTACCTAGCCCAAGGTCTTAATGATATTCTGTGATTTTGCCTAAAAGTTTTAAGTTGATTTTCACAGCATTACTTGTGGTTCTTTTTAGGCTATAGAGCATATGTTCTACAGAAGAAGCATGGTTGTGGCTGATTCGGTTTCACATATAACACAGCACCTTCAACATCAGGCTCTTAATTCTATTTCTGTAGCCAAGGTATGAAGGTTATTGTATATTCAGCATAATTATCTTTTTAGTTTGCTCTCCTGTTGTTTTATGTGTGTTTTTTATTTTTAAGCATATATTTTTTTTAAGTTTATTTCTTTTTGAGACAGTGAGCATGAGTGGGGGAGAGGCAGAGAGACAGAGGGAGAGAGAGAATCCCAAGTAGACTCCACGCTGTCAGCGCCGAGCCCAATACGGGGCTTGAACTCACGAACCATGAGATCATGACCTGAGCCGAAATCTAGAGTTGGACGCTTAATGGACTGAGCCACCCAGGTGCCCTTATGTGTGTTTTTTTAGTTTAGTCTGTTTACTCCATTCCTTCAAACATAATATTTCTTGGTCCTTTTTCTCCATGTTATTTTATGATTGTTACTTAGAGCAGTCAGGGTTAACTCTGAACTTGCAGCATGGAATACATTAACACTCCTCTGTTAAAAAATGACATTGTGGGAACGGCTGGGTGGCTCAGTTGGTTAAGCATCTGACTCTTGATTTTGGCTCAGGTCATGATCTCATGGTTTGTGAGATTGAGACCTGCTTCAAGCTGTGCACGGGCAGTGTGTGGAGTCTGCTTGAGATTCCTTCTCTCTCTCTCTCTCTCTCTCTCTGTCTCCCTCTCTCTCTGCCTCTCCCTCCCTCTCCCTCTCCCCCTCTCCCCCCCCGCCTCTCTGCCCCTCCCCCGCTTGTGCTCTCTCTGTCTCTCAAAATAAACATTTTAAAAAATGACATTGTGTAGTTTTAAAATATGCCTCTTTTTTAAAGAATAATTTATTAAATTAATATGGAAATTTTAGACTCTGGCCTATGTTGCCATCTTGAACTGCTTTTCAAAAAGCCTAATATAGAAATTTAAAAATATGCTTAATACATTTGCTGTCCCTGTCAGCATTAAATGGTAATGTTACACAAATAAAGCACATAATGTGAGAAAAAACTGATCAAGGAAAGCATTTGTCTAAGCTCTGTTAAATTGAATCATGGAAAAGATTACCACGAAGTTTTTCTTGTGAGTCTTTGTTATTGCTTCAGAAATAAAACTGTTATTTCTTGCTTTCTCTTCTTTTGTCTTTTAGAAAAGAGTAATTTCTGACAAAAAATACAGCGAACAGCGTCTTGATGTACTCTCTGCTCTAGTTTTGGCTGAAAACACTCTAAATGGACCAAGCACAAAGCAACGACGACTTATTGTTTCCTTGGCACTAAGTGTTGGCACACAAATGGTAAATTATTGCTGTTATGGAAGGAAACTAAAATTGGAGATTTCACATTTTCCTTCTTACTGACCCAAGAAACCTGTTCTTACTTTGACTGCAACTTCTCTGTCATTCTTTCCCCTCCCTGATAGAAAACATTTAAAGATGAAGAACTCTTTCCACTGCAAGTAGTCATGAAAAAGCTGGATCTTATCAGTGAACTTAGAGAAAGGTAAGTAGGGATATGTAATGATACTCAAAAGATAAGGCTGATAGAAACATCAGTTTTCTTTTTAGCATAGCAAGAGAAGAAATATAACCCAGGTGGACCATTAGTTCCTCTTGTCACTCCTTTAGCGTGACCAAAGTGAGTCTGTGACTGGGGATCGTATTTCTTTAACTTTGCTTCTATAGTAAGGAAATAGCTTCTGGAAGAACTCCCAGAGGAAACACGGTATCACCCATGGAGCACCTGCTAGACCCCGATGCATATTGTGATTGCTGTGATGAGTCTCCTAGTGGACTTTTAAAATTGCTGCTTCATAACAAAGTTTCATCTCTTAGAGATTCATGTCACATAGTTTTCTGTAGTTTTATTTTGACATGAATTGGAATTAATTCACTAAAATGACTTAGTTTTGGACTTATTTTTGTAGCCATTTGTGACTTTATTGTTTTTATTGAGGAAGCAATATGTTTCTTGAAGGGAAAATGGGTCTTCTGAATTTTGATCACCAGGTGAATTAAGGTTATAGCACAGTTTTTCATTTAAAGCTCATATTTATAACAATATTATGTTATTCTAAGAAGCTGAGACTTTAGGCACTAGCATTTAACTTTCTATCTTCTCCTTCTTCATTATAAGATACTTAGTGCAATGGTGTGAAATAGTCACTTGGCAAGGATTATAGGCAGGTTAAGTGTAGCTATTGTTTTGTTTTGTTTTTTTTGGTCACAATTTTTTAAAAGGTTCTGCTTTTCAACTTTGAGACAGGTAAAATGGTACATATGTGATGCAAGTATTATAAGTTCAGTCCTATCAAATAGTATTGAAAAATTAAACTCTATCTTAAGAGTTATGTGTATCGTTTTTCAAGTATGCTTTAGCCTACATGCAGAATTCTGACAATGTCTGATGTAGGGGAGTTTTGTTACCCATGTTCAATTTAGAAAGTATTTTGTGGCTTTTCTCTCCTAATTTTGGGTTAAGTGATGTAGGGGATACAAAATTGGGTAAGACTGAGCTCTTACCATTGTGATGTGTAATGCTGTTCCTTTCATTATTTTGGTGGGGGAGTGCTTTGATTTTGCTACCACTAATTACTACTTTACATTGTAGAGTCCAAACACAATGTGACTGTTGTTTTTTATACTGGCATCGAGCTGTCTTTCCAATTTATTTAGATGATGTATATGAAAATGCCGTTGATGCAGCCAGATTACACGTAAGTGAAGAATAGTATAAAAATAATCCATCATTTTAGTCAGTGTACAAACCATTCTAGTTTTGAATACAATCATACAAATACAATCATTTGACTTAATAGATCATTTAAAAATTGACTGCTAATGTTTTTACAATACTGTCCATATTTAATGAGCATTTATACAGTCTGCAGTTAAATTTGATATAAATGCTAATGAATATCAATATATTCAACTCTTTTACTCATATTCCTAATCATTCTCATTTCACTTTGATATTAGTTTATGTCACAATAGGCTGACATTTACTTGTCAGCAAGGAATATGTTACTCAGATCTTTCTATTTCTTTTGGAAATAAATATTTGAATGTTCAAGGCAAGAAAGGATAAGTGAATGTGAATTTTTTGTTGATTTAATATATATGCTTTAGAGAATAAAATCTGGCTCTTCTTATTTAGGAAAGTAAGATAGGCATGTGTGAAAAAAATTAACCTTCAGACTGAGGTTTTGTCTTCAAAGATAGATAATTAACTTTTGTGATATATATATTTTTTTTCCTTTGTGCTATTTTTTAATTAGAGCTCTGGTTTTTCTACATTCGTGAACATTCTGATTTTCTTCTTAGTACATGTTCAGTGCTTTACGTGACTGTGTACCTGCTATGATGCATGCAAGACATTTAGAGTCCCACGAAATACTTCTGGATTGCTATGACAAAGAAATTATGGAAATCTTAAATGAGGTAACATCATATTTGAGATTGCATTCCAAATACATGTTTTTAAGTTTTTCAGTGTTTGGAAAAACTTTCTGGATTGAAGCAGGCTTTCATTTATATTATATATTCATGTTATGTGTAAGTAGTAATATAAATTATTATTTATGAATCATTGTCTAGAATGAAGGAACTTTTCAGTATCACTGTTATGCTAAATTGGGTCTTTAATTCCTAAGTTTTATATAGAAATTCAGACTAGGGATTTGGGAAAAATACTTGACTTTAGTGAATAGCAGATTTTGAGTGTAAAGTTCTGTTTATTAGAAGAATGCAGATACAAAGTGGGTTTGAATATTGAATGCTGCTAGTGGTAGCGCACTTCAGGCAGCTTAACTAGTGATATTTTATTGAGTTATTTGGAGAGCTATGACCAAATATTCTGTATTTAAAGATGTATTTGTGTAACAGAAATAATTCAGATATGCAGTATAGTATATCCCTTCTTGTTTTACTGGAATCCATATTATAAACACTAACATTTTAAATTTTCATCTAGCAGTATTACATGGAGGGAGAGATAAAAATGAGTAAAGTTCACAATGTAAACCATATGCAGGTTTGATAAAATTATGAAAAATTTTATATAATTTCTTATATTAACTACTCTTATTTAAAAATAAGATACATGTCTGGCCAGTATTTAGAACTTCATGGTAGACCAGAAAAGATGATTGATTTCATTACCTTTAGAGCAATGAATTTTGTGATTTTTTTTTTTTCTTTTTAATGATTGTCATAAGGAAGCTTTTTAAAAATTTCTTCCGTTGCTTGTTCTCAGGACATTTCCTTCTTTGTTACTGGTTTCCATAAGTGTTTATACTTTATTTTTTTAGGTATTTTTTAATATTTTAATATTTTTTAATATTAGGCACCCCTAAATGTTATACTTTATATTGTATTTTCCCATTTTTTATAATGAAGCCATGAGACATTAGCTTTTTGAAATTCTTTTTAAGAATTTTAAAGTATTAACGAAAATAAAAAACTTCGGATTTATCTAACTGCTTCGTGGTCAAAAAAATTGTTGGTTTAAAATGGAGAGCAGGGGCACCTGGCTGACTCAGGTGGTGAAACATGCAACTCTTGATATCGGGGTTGTGGGTTCGAGTCTCACATTTGGTGTAGAGTATTTAAAAAAATTTTTTTCAAATGTTTATTTAGTTTTGAAAGAGAGAAAGAGTACGGACAGGGGAGGGGCAGAGAGAGAAGGAGACACAGAATACGAAGCAGTCTCCAGGCTCTGAGCTGTCAGCACAGAGCCCAATGTGGGGCTCGAACCCATGAACCATGAGATCATGACCTGAGCTGAAGTCGGGCTCCTAACCAACTGAGCCACCCATGCACCCCTATTTAAAAATCTTTTTAAAAAAGTATAAAAATAAAATGGAAAACAAAGTAACTTTCATTTTCCTGATAAAAATAATATTTTACCATAGCTTATTTAGACTCTTAAACCAGTTTGACAAATCCTTTCATCATTGAACTCATTATAAAACTCTAGTGGTCAATGCATAGATGCCTTAGAGGAGCAAGGCAATAGGAATATCATTTTGAAAAATTAAGGTATCAATTCCTTTGTGAATAGCATTTACTGGACAAGTTATGCAAGGAAATAGAGAAGGATCTGCGGCTTTCTGTGCACACTCATTTAAAGCTGGATGACCGAAACCCTTTCAAAGTTGGCATGAAAGACCTGGCCCTTTTTTTCTCTTTGAATCCAATTCGATTTTTCAATCGTTTCATTGACATTCGAGGTGAGTGTTTTGCTTTCCTTCTTAAACTCATATTCTATATCAGTTTGCCCTTAAGTGTTAACGAGCAACAAAAAAACTTTGAGGGTATTTTTGTGTTATTCATTTATTCTTTAATTCTTTTTTGTTTCTTTTTTATTTTCCTAGTACCTTATTTTAAAGGAAGAAGTCTGATGTTCAAAGACAAGTCGTTTCCAAAAGCTTCATCTTTCTTCCTTTTCTATTTTTTCATGAATCAAAAATTTGTTTATATATTTACTGATTTATTTATTTATTTTTGGTAGCTTATGTAACTCACTACCTAGACAAGACCTTCTATAATCTCACAACAGTAGCTCTTCATGACTGGGCCACGTACAGTGAAATGAGAAATTTAGCTACCCAGCGTTATGGATTGGTTATGACGGAGGCTCATCTTCCTAGTCAGACTTTGGAACAGGTATAGTATGAAATGTTTCTAGCATAGTGTGTTTGTAGCATAGCAGTGTTTCTCTAAAAAGTCTCTTTTTTTCTTCTTAATTTAGCACATGTTTATAATTGAAGAAAATATTTGCTGTATAAAACTACATACTTGACAAAAATAATGGTGCTGATTTGCTTTAGGAATAATTTACCACAGGCTTTCTGTTTACACTCCAGCTTTTGTTGAACATCTGAAATGTACATAGATTTAGATACACTGTTTCAGAAACCGTGGGATAGTGCGGTGGTGACTTCTGCCGAGTTGTAAAAAGTTTAGTCAAGATCACAGTTAAGGATTTTAAACCTAGATATAACGTATAAATTTTAACATCTTAAGAAATGGTCAAATGTATATGACTATAAATATCTTCTTAAAATGAGTGCACAGAAGCATTTACCTTTTGCTAATTCAGTAAGCTAATTTACAATATGACGGTATCTCATGAGTGCAAAAGTTATGTTTTCAGTTAATTTGCATGTATTTTTCCTAAGAAAATCCAAAAATAATATTTATCAAAAAATATTTACTCAGTTCTGAAATTTGAGGATAATTTTTCCTCCAGCCTACTGTGTGTAGGTACCATTTCTGGGATCAGTTTGTATTTCCTTTCATTCATTTATGCATTTAGTATTTACTGAAAAGATGCTAGGCACCAAACTATGTTTTGGGATACAAAAATAAATAGGAACAGTTTCTGCTCATGTACTTATAACCAAGGGGAAGAAAAAGTGAGTTAACTATTTTTAGATTGAAACATGAGAAAAACTATAATGAAAACTTAAAGGGGTATTGTGATGCTACTTTGGCCCCAGTTAGAAAAGCTGTGGGACAATCCATCTGATGCCATTAGGTGTTAGAGTAGTAACTGAAGAGTTGTGGATTCTTAATAGGTAACTTGTATGTTAAAGGTAGTCTAGGGTAATTAAAAGAAGCCTAAGGATTTGGAATTAGACTTTATAAAAATCCCTGGGTTCTGCCTCTTCCTAGCTGTTTGACCTTGGAGAACTCCCTTAGCTTCATTTTCTTCAGCTGTGGAATTTAGAAGACTAATACCTCATTTTTTGAGAATTACATAAAAAGAACCTTGCTTGCACAGTGCCTGAAAAATAGTATGTATTTTATAAATATCACCACATATCCTGACTACCTTTTAGAATCTGGCCATTAGTTTATTTAGTAAAATATATACAGAAGATTTTTGGGAAGACCAGTAGTCTCAAGAATGGTGGGGAAATGATTGAGTCATGGATGTCTGAAATTTTAAATACAACTGTTCCTGTCCTTACAAAAGGGGTAAGATAACAAGCAGCCAGGTTTCCCAGGGAGACAGTCCTGATTGTAGCAGTTAGAAGGCTGCTTAACCTTTTTGGTTGTACTCTTTATATAGTTGTTTTTTTAAAGTAATTTTAAATATTGGTAGTAAGTCACTATATTGATACAAGTCTGACTGTAATAATAATAGAACTGTGTGGGTTGTTTTAGGGCCTGGATGTTTTGGAAATTATGAGAAATATTCACATATTTGTGTCTCGATACCTCTATAATCTCAATAATCAGGTGAGTGGGTTTTAGAATTTTTTTTGATGTGGGTGGATGTATAGTAGGAAGGCTGAGGGGCAAAAATTGATTCTCATTAGTGAAAACTAATGAAATAAAGCAGAAAATAATTGTTTAGAGATCTTTTTATTTCTTTGATTATATTATTGAATGACTTTGCAATGAAATTATCTTTTAATGAAATAGATTCTAAAATTTTCTTTGTGTAACTGACCAGCATTTGCTATGGATTGTGTTGTTATTTAGTGTACATTTGTTTCATTGCAGATTTTTATTGAACGAACAAGCAATAACAAACATTTGAACACTATTAATATTCGGCATATTGCTAATTCAATTCGAACACATGGCACAGGAATCATGAATACAACAGTAAGAGTCTTTTTTGGGGATTGGGTGGGTAATAGACTCCTGTTTAATTTGGTAGTTTGGAAAATAGTTTTCTCATAGAACATTCTGGTAAATATACACTACTGCTTGTTTATCATATACCTGAATTTCCATTATTTTGGTTGGTATAATTATAATGACGGGGGGGGGGGCTGCCTGGCCGGCTTAGTTGGTAGAGCATGTGACTCTTGATCTTGGGGTTCTGAGTTTGAGCCCCATTTTGGGTATAGAGATTACTTAAAAACAAATCTCAAAAAAAAATGGCACTACAGTTGTGCTGGTTGTCATGGAAGCTCTGTGATACAAAAGGCATTTTCAAATGTCTTACCATCTCAGGGACATCATTATTAAGTGCTATCAGAGATTTGGGGACACTGGCATAGATGTATGTATCTGTGTGGATTGTCTGATATCATTTGTTGCTTTTGCACGCGAGCCATTGATAGCAGTTTATTTAACATTAGTCATGCTTTTTTGGGAGGGAGAGCTTACTAATTATTTAATATCCATAAAAGTAGAAATTTACTCAAAATATTTTGAATCTTAGAAATGGGCATACTATCATTTGAGGGAATCACTTGAATTTGTATCCTATTTTTTTCTTCTGTGGAAAAGAGCCGTTTTTGACTTTACCTGGTTTTCAGGGTACACTTAATTTGTCCTTGAGGAAAGAAAAATATGAATGCTTAAATAGTAAAATCTTACTAAGCATGTTTGAAAGTAAAGAAATAGGGAGGAGTTACATAACTGGAAATTACATAAGGACCATTTTAGTATTTGGTGCGGAGCCATTAAAGTGATTGAGCTGATAGGAGATGTGATTGGAGTTCTGTTTTAGCAGAGTTACCAGTAGAGAAATGACACAGAGTTTCTAATTTAAGGAGTCATTCGTGTGGAGATCATGTCTGAACTTTTAAGGATAAAACTCTTTTTTGACCTCGAATCTCTCAGAAATCTCATTCATGTAACAGATATAATTTTGTGTGTATTTTACATGTCTGAGACACTGTGCTAGGCGCTTTGGTGAGAAAAACAGTTTCTGCTCTCATGGTGATTACACTCTAGCAGGGGATATCGTCATGAATCAGTTGATCACACTAATGAATGTACATTCCTGATGTTTGATGATGACAAAGTGAATATAGAAGAAATAAGATGAGGGGTGCCTGGGTGGCTCAGTCAGTTAAGCGTCTGACTTTGGCTCAGGTCATGCATGACCTCATGATTCGTGGGTTCGAGCCCCGTGTCAGGGTCTGTGCTGACAGCTCAGAGCCTGGAGCCTGCTCCGGATTCTGGGTCTCCCTCTCTCTCTGCCCCTCCCCAACTCGTGCTCTGTCTCTCTCAAAAATACATAAACATTAAAAAAAAAAAAAAAAAGCCTGGATGATCCCCCCAGGACACTTAAAAAAAAGAGAGAGGGAGAAATAAGATCAGAGACTGGCAGTTACCCATTATTAAGAGTGGGAAGGGGGCGCCTGGGTGGCTCACAGTCGGTTAAGCATCCGACTTCGGCTCAGGTCATGATCTCGTGGTCCGTGAGTTCGAGCCCCGCGTCGGGCTCTGTGCTGACAGCTCGGAGGCTGTAGCCTGTTTCGGATTCTGTGTCTCCCTCTCTCTCTCTGACCCTCCCCCGTTCATGCTGTCTCTCCCTGTCTCAAAAATAAATAAACGTTTAAAAAAAAAATTAAAAAAAAAAAAAAAACAGTGGGAAGGTTAGGGGTGCCTGGATAGTTCAGTCAGTTAAGCATCTGACTTTGGTTCAGGTCATGATCTCATGGTTTGTGGGTTTGAGCCCCACATCGGGCTTGGTGCTGACAGCTCAGAGATTCTGTGTCTTCCTCTCTGCCCCTCCCCCACTCGGGCTCTGTGTGTGTGTGTCTGTCTCTCTCTCTCAAAAATAAGTAAATATTAAAAAAAAAAAAAAAAAGAGTGGGAAGGATAAAGAAGGGACTATTTCTACCAGGACAGCTACTAGTAAGATCAAGAAGAAAACAGTGTTTAAGCCACAGGAAAAATTATGAGGAAGCACCCATTTCTAACACTGGATGAATGACGACTGTCAAAAAATGAAGTTTTTGAGGGTGGAGGAGATGGAAATTAGTACAAGTCTTCCAGCTTAGGTCAGAAATAATGTCATGTTATTTTGGCCTTAATCTCAGCTCAAATCCAACTTTTTTGGGGTTTTCTGAGTCTTGATCAGGGCCTTTTATTATTACTTATTCTCAAAGCACTGGCACTTCTCATTGTATGAATTATTGCAGATGAGATTTAATAATTTATTTCACATATACTTGTTTAAATGTCTGTTACTCCTGCTAGAATGTAGACTTCATGATAACAAGCACCATGTCTAGCGTGAGAGCAGATACACCCTGCCTTGTGCAAAGGAGGTGCTCAAAATATTCCTGGGTACATCATTGAATGTCTTCCTTCAGGAAAGTTCAGAGAGCACTATGTTTCTTACTTTAGTATCATTCTAGGCATGTAGATTAGTAATAAGTAAGGAATAGGAACTTCTGATTGTGGTTTATGCCATAAAAGCTAGAGTGTTGAATTTGTATTTTTTATTCTCACTATAACTCTTAGTTCTGTTATGAGGATATTTTCCTTGTATTTCTTTTTTTTCCCCCTTTTATAGGTAGTTAAAATATTTAAGGGGAGCTTATAGAAAGTTCTGTAAACTTGGGCAATAAAAAAGCTTCATTTATTTAAATATTTTCAGTGTGAATTAGGCTTTGTAAATATTAGACTTTATGAAATCTCACTTAGAGCTTATAGTTGATTGTTATTCAGTCACATTGATTTGACATTAATTTTTATATTAACTTCTCCCAATTTTTTGTTTTAATTTTATAGGTTAATTTCACCTACCAGTTTTTGAAAAAGAAGTTCTACATATTCAGCCAGTTTATGTATGATGAACATATCAAATCCAGATTGATAAAAGATATTCGGTTTTTCAGGGAAGTCAAGGACCAAAATGATCATAAGGTATTTTTTATTTTTGTATTCTTTTCAAGGTAGTTTGATTTGGCTGTTGAGCGTATAGGAGATGTTTATGCTGAAGTTCATTATGAAGCTCTGTAATGGGATTTTGGTTTTTTTGTTATTTTTCACAATAGTGTCTTCTAGATCTGGCCTCCAAGTTTCTTGTATTTTCCCTTATAGTTTCTTACTCGTAGGCTAAAGTGTAAGGATCCATGTGGCCAGGTGTTACTTTTCTTTATTTATTTTAAAATAATGCAGAAGAGAAACATGCTTATCTTGAAACATTTAAACAATATAGAGTGCATAAACTAAATGACCTCACTCATTTCTCTTTCCTCCCAGTTTCATTCTCTGGAGGCAGTTGCTGTTAACGTTGTGATATGATGCTTTTAGATGTCTGTGTGATAAACATATTTGTTTGCATATACATGTATTGCTTTTTTTTCCCTAACAAGAAGGGAGTAATACTACAGATACTATTTTACAGTATGCTTATCACAAGTCTGTACATATAATAGATCTACCTCATTCTTTTTAACAGTTGACAGTAAAGATTGTATATACCATAATTATTTAACTTTCTCCTACTGACAGATATTTAGATTTTTCTGATTTTTTTAGTGTTATGTACAGCGCTACAGGGAACATCCTTACACATTTATTTCTGTGTATTGGGACACTATTTCTGAAAGATGAATTGCTTGAAGAGAAATTTCTAGGGCACAGAATATGAATATTTAAAGTTCTGATATATGTTGCCACAAGTTCTAAAAATACCACACCAACTGTTATTCCCTGTATTACAAGAATACTGTTTTCCCTTCACCCCTGCACTGAGTTTTCCAATAATGAAGAGAAATGTAAGTGGTACTATTATGGAGGCTTGTAGCCATGTGGCTAGCATGGTTTTTATATGGGTTTTATATTTGATTTGCCACATTTAGAACTATTTTAATTGCTCTTTAGCATCACCTAATTTCAACCGTCTAGTATTCTAGGTGGTGGTTTTCATCAATGTCAGAGCAGTAAAATACTATTTCCTAGTAAAATAACTGAATAAAATTATAGATTACAGTTATAAGTAGAGAATTATATTAACTCCTTTTATTGGAACAAATTACTAGTATTCAGAGAAGTGATCATTCTATTGTTTATGAGAATTATTTCCATTTGTTAATATAAAATGAGTAATTTTTTTTTAATTAGCTAAGACTTGAAAAATCATTTTTTATTAGTGATGGCAATTAGAAATTTTGGCTCAGCTGATGTATGTTATTTGGGAAGGAGTGTGTTTATATAAGCAATACCTATTTTGCCACAGGAACTTGGCTGCATGACACTGAAGAAGTGTTTCTAGGAGGAATTGGTTCCTTTTATCTATTGATAGAGTAGTTGGATGTTGGGAGACTAATAATGGTGATGGAAAACTGAAGTTTGGTGGCTTTAATAATTATTTTCCTTAGCTAGTGACAAAAAGAAATTTAATTTGTATTGACCTTAAACATTGGTAGCTTTTGTGCTATAAATTTTGTCATTAGATTTAAGTGATTTTTTTTTTTTTAAGCACAGTGGAAATACAAAATTAGAAAGGAAAATGGTATTAGCGTGGTTGATTTTGTAGGCATTTTATGCTTTAGGGGTTTTGTTAATAAAGGTAGTCTTTAAATTATCTCTTTAGTATCCTTTTGAAAGAGCAGAAAAATTTAATCGAGGCATCAGAAAACTTGGAATTACCCCAGAGGGACAAAGCTACCTTGAT
The DNA here is from genome assembly GCF_027475565.1 of Acinonyx jubatus. NCBI lineage: Eukaryota > Metazoa > Chordata > Mammalia > Carnivora > Felidae > Acinonyx > Acinonyx jubatus. The sequence continues at coordinate 122,650,660 of NC_069387.1, forward strand.
CAGTTCAGGCAACTCATCAGCCAGATTGGTAAGTTATTATAAAAGAGTTGGGAAATAAAGTACAAATTCCAAATAGCTATCTCCTTGAATATCTCATATAAATAAACAATTTAATATGTGAGTGCCTGAGATCAACTTTATTCCACTGAGTCATTTTCTTACCAAAAGATTTTCAAGTATGATTACACTGTTGGTGCAGAAATAATTGATAGACTGTGGGACTGTGGACTAAAAGAAATTCAATAAAACCTCTTCAATTCAATTAAAAATATATTTACCTTGTCTCAAATATGCTCATATTAGTTTGTAACTATTTATTAGGTACTTACTCTGTTCATGGCACTGTTCTGGGCTTTTAAAATGGGCTCCCTGAAGTTATAGCCTCAATGCAGAGGCATAAAATAATTTATGTGAAAAGTTAATTAGTAACATAAGTAAATAAGTTACATTACTTACAAATAAGTTTGGTTAAGGTTGAAATATTAAATGTTACAATTTTCTGTTATATCATTTCACATTTGTATATAATTTCTTGAGTTGTCCTGCCTTATAGGTAGAACTAGTTTCCCAAAACGTGTTACATTGTATTTAAAAGCAAGAACTACATTTAAAAATAATTGTAGATTAACAAAACTGTATACTTATTTAAGCTTTCCACAAAATGCCTCTGCAGGAGGCAGGAAATCATCATTTGAAAGATGAAAAAAGAAAAACTCAGACAAATAAATAGTATTGCTAGGACTTAAACTGGTTTTTTGGCTGAAGTCCAGATGTATTCTGTGTTCTTCACAATTGTAGACACTAAACAGTAAATTCTTATTGACTACACTTTGGTAAACTTATGCTTCCTGAGATTCGTTCATTCATTTATGAAACATTTACTAAGAATCTGTTATACCAAATACTCTTCTAGATGCTGAGAATACAAATAGCCTTTGTTCTCAAGGGGCTTTAAATTTACTAGTGGGAAAGGTGTTATAAGGATTTAGTTCTGGAGTAAAGTCACTGAACACTAGCTTAAGTTTTATAAATTAGTTATGTTTATTTTTTTTTGAGAGAGAACACGAGCAGGGGAGGGGAGAGAGAGAGAGAGGGAGACACAGAATCTGAAGCAGGCTCCAGGCCCTGAGCTGTCAGCACAGAGCCTGACGTGGGGTTTGAACTCACGGACCTCAAGGTCATGACCTTAGCCGAAGTCGGATGCTTAACTGACCGAGCCACCCAGGCGCCCCTGCATATTAGACATTTCTATAAGAACTTAGAATTTTACATTTGTCATTTTTTTTCTTTTTTTAAGCAATTTAATAAGGAGATTTGTCCCACAAGTAGTTTCCTCATAGAGACATTTGATGTCATTAGACTGTAAGCTTCTGGAGCAGTAGATCTTAGCCCTTTTTGAGAATCTGATGAAAACTCTGAATTGGTTTTCCCCAGAATAGTGCCCATATACTACACATACAGTTCCACATGTTGTTATACCAGAGTTAAGGTGCTTAAGGTCAGAGTCCAGGGACCTCAGACTTAGAGCTGTTTTTCTAAAGCAGCACTGCCTAAAACTTCATTTCTTCGCAACTTCATTTATTCATACTCTGATTATGTATCAGAGTTCTTCTTCCCCACATGTGAATACTGCTTGCACTATTATTTATTTAATGTTTTAATATTTTTTAAAGTATAATTTTGTCCTATGAAATAGTCCTTAAATTATTGAAGATGACTGTGCTAGTCATCTTCCCCCATACACATTCTCCCCCTAACACATAAAATCATGTCACCTCACTTGCCGCCAGGAGGCATTCAGCATTTGATGAATATTATCCTTTTCACTTTGTTCCAAAATTTTATTCTTTACTCTCTTCTTAGAAAATACAAATTCTTTATCTCCATATAAACATAGTAATGTGTTTTTGAGTCTGTTAAATATATTGGGAAAAGGAGTAAGAAATCTCAGAGTTGGGAGCAAAAGGAAAAGTCCTTTTGTCTAATTACTTGCCTGCTGAAATAATCAGTACCACCACTAACACTTATTGAACATCTGTGTGCCAAGGCTTTGCTGAGTGCTTTGTGTGTTCTAACTCCTATAAAACTCACAATGTTATGAGTATTGCTGTTTATTAATTCTGCAGGTATTTACTGAGGGCAACAAATGTTTCTAGGTGCTGATGGTATATAGGGCACTAAACAAAATCTTTACCCTGTAGAGCTTAATTTAACAGATGAGGAGACAGAGATACAAAGTTTATAACTTGACCTAGATCTTCTAGCTAAAAAGTGGCAGAGTCCATTGAACCCAAGAAATCTGGCTTCAGAGAGTTCCTCTTAACTGTTGCTCTATACTTGCCTCTCAGTAGCACATTTTGATCTGCTGGATATTGGTCTGCTAATTGTAGGAAAACAATGAAACTAGACCTTTTATATTTGTAAGACACATATTAGGGAAACATTTTAACATCATCTCTCATCTTGGGATAGCCCTAAAAATAGATTCAGTGATACCTATTTTGAGAGTTTTTAAAAACATCAGATGAGATAATGTATGTAAAGAATGTATTGTAATGATTGTGAAATAATAACTTTACCTTTTTGTCATTTCTCCCAACTCATTTCAATTCAGTTTAGCAATACATAGATGACTCTTGAACAATACGTGTTTGAATTGTGCAAGTCTGCTTATATGTATATGTTTTCATACTATTGTAGTACTGTAATTGTGTTTTCTCTTCCTTATGATTTTTTTTAAATTTAAATTTATGTTAGTTAACATGCAGTGTAGTCTTGGCTTCAGGAGTGGAACACAGTGATTCATCTCCTACATATGACACCCAGTGCTCATCCCCAAAACTGCCCTCCTTAATGCCCATCACACATATAACCCATGCCCTCCCAGCAACCCTCAGTTTGTTCTCTGTATTTAAGAGTCTCTTATGGTTTGCCTCCCTCTCTGTTTTTATCTTTTCTTAATAACATTTTCTTTTCTCTAGCTTACTATATTGTAAGAATGCAATATACAATACACATAACATACAAAAAGTGTGTTAATTGACTTTGTCACTGGTTAAGGCCTCTGATTAACTGTAGGCTGTAAGTAGTTAAAAGTTATACACAGATTTTCAACTGTGGGGGTCTTGGGGGGTCCGGCACCCCTAGCTCCATGTTCAAGGGTCAAGTGTATTATTGAATTCCTACTATGTGTAGGGGTGGAGCAGTGAGAACAGAAGCTGTGCCATGGATCTTGCATGCCAGTTGGGGGAGACACAAAGACACAGAATATGTCACTGTTAAGTGCTGGCTAAGAAGGTGTAATGGTTCTGGCCAATGGTATTCAGTGATGGTCAGGGAAAACTCTAAGGAGCAGAGACCTAAATGACATTGGGGAATAAGTCATGTGTGTATTCAGGGAAGGAGCATACCAGAGCGAGGCCACTGGAAGTGCCAAAGCCCTGGGTCTGTCTGGCATTTTGGGGACCTAGGGGCTGGAATGGAGGAGTTAGTAGAGTCCTGAGTGATAGGGCAGGATATCAGAACAGCAGCAAGGGCATGATCACACAGGGCTTTGTTGACCACATAAGACATTTGGGTTTTATTGAGATGGAAAGCCATTGTAGGGTTTCCAGAAAAGGAAGGATATGTACCCACCTACTTTGAAAAGAACCACCAGCACTGCTGCTATGTAGATAAAAGATCGGGGAGCAGAATGCTGACGGTGGAAGTAGATAGAAGATTGGGGAGCAGGATGCTCATGGTGGAAGAAGATTGGGGAGCAGGATGCTGACGGTGGAAGATTGGGGAGCAGGAGGTCTTTGCATATTGCAGAGGTGTAGGCAAGAGATGTGGTGGTTTGGAAGAGGATCATAGCTGTGAACGTGAAAAGTGGTGGGATTGTGGCTACATTCTGAAGGTGGGGCCATTATAATTTGCCCATTGATTAGATATGAAGTATGGAAGAAAGAAAGGAGTCAGGGATGACTTGAGGACATTTTGCCTGAGCAGTTGGAAGGATGGAAATGTCAGTTTCTGAGATAGGAAATATAATAGGGTGAAGATCTTGAGTTTGACTTAAACATTAAATTAAAAATTCTTAGTCTTGTAGGTGTAGGCATTGACTAAAAAATTTGCCTGAAGGAGTAGTCCAGGTTGGAGATGTGATTTAGGGGCATCAAGTAAAGACCTCTTGGTATCACTTCCAGCTGTATTGGTGGGGAGGGGTTGGTCTGGCAAGCACTCAGTGTGAGAATGAAGAAATTATTGACATAGTAACTTTAAAATGTTTGTTTTTAAACGTGTAGTCAGCATTTAGTGAATTTAGTTTATCAAATGCCAGTCACGTTTATTTTTAAGATATTTAATATAGCTGTGTATAAGTAGGTATATTTATATTTTAAGTGCACAAATATGTAAGTTTCACTTCTATGGAGTAAGAATTAAAGTAAAAGAGAGAAGAATCTTTTAGTACTTAGGAATAGAAACCCTGTAATTGCTATATGTGACTGTATTCCTGATTGTTAGAGTTCAGACTTACTTGAATAAATATCTGATTTGTGTCTGTGTGTCATTTTTAAGGTAATGCTATGGGCTATATACGAATGATAAGATCTGGTGGCCTTCATTGCAGCAGCAATGCCATTAGGTATGAATGCAAACATTTTTGTCTTATGCTATTTAAAAATTTTATGTCATTTAAATTTATTGTGGGTGGTATTGTAGAGAAGTTTTTTTTTCTTATTGATATATTTTGAGATAAATATGGAAGAAGACCATTAGTTCTGGTTATATTTTTTTCTTCTTGAATTTAAGATTATAGCAGACCTTTGAAAATTTTTTTTCTCTTGAAGATATAGTTATCAGTACACTTTGTGAATGGTTCTAAAGATTACATGATTTTAAGGATTAAATTTGATTATTCAGATCTAAAGGTCAGTTTTAGAACTAAATTGGTTATATTAGTAATATAACAAATACAAAATTCTTTCCAGATAATATAGTTGAAAAATTTGGAGTCTTATAGTAGCCCTTCATATCTCTGTCAATTACTTCTATTTAACTTAATAAAATTATTTTCCAAATTCTTAGATTTGTACCTGATCTTGAAGATATTGTAAACTTTGAAGAACTAGTAAAAGAAGAAGGTCTTGCAGAAGAAACGTTGAGAGCAGCAAGGTAGGGGCACCTGGGTGGCTTAGTCGGTTACATGTCCGACTCTTGATCTCGGCTCTGGGATTCGGTCTCGGATTGGGCTCCGCACTGGCAGTGCAGAGCCTGCTTGGGATTCTCTCTCTCTCTTTCTCTCCTCTCTCTCTTTCTCAAATAAATTGATAAACATTAAAAAACAAGGTTAAAATCTAATTTCGGAATAATCTAAATTTGGAGATTTTAAAAAGTATATGTTTATATAAAAACATTTTAAAGGGGAGATTAGAAGGTAATATATAAACTTATGTTTTTGTGTTTTTATTATATAAGTTATGGCCTCAATTTATGAGATTCAGTTTTTTTAAGACTGCAGTATTCTGAGATTTTTCCAACTTCACTAAAAAGTTATCTTCTAGAACACGCTATCTAATATAGTAGCCCCCAGCCACTTGTGGCTGTTGGGCATATGAAATGTGACTAGTCCAAATTGAAATGTGCTGAAGTACAAAGTATATAAGTAACTTTGAGGATTTAGTCTAAAAAATGCCAAATATCTCATTGGTAAAATTCACTTCCCCTCTCTTTTAACTGTTTTTATATTTGTTTGCCAGCACTATTCTAGAACATCTGTCCTTTATTTCGTGTCATCTAGGCCAGCATTGTCCAGTACAGTAGCCACTACCACATGAAGCTGTTGAACACTTGAAATAGGGCTAATGGGCTGAGGAACTGAATTTAAATTTTTATTTTATTTAAATTAGGCAAATAAGATAGCTGATGGCTATGTTATTGGACAGTGCAGATGTACAGACTTGAGTAAGTGGTGATTTTTGAACATAATTGAAAACTTGAGAGAGGCATGCAGAATTATTAAGAAATTCTTTGGAAAACTACAGATTTTATTAATAAAATCTTTATTATATAATAATTATTATCTAATTATAACAGTTTATTGACTCAGACATGAAGGGGCACCCCTGGACAAAGTGGACACAATTTGAGTCTCAAAAAGAATCATGGTAGAAATCAGTTAAGTAAAAAAAGAACATTAAGATACATTAAGAACATTAAGATATATTAAGTAAAAAAAGAAACCATGAATCCTACTGATAAGAAAGATTGGAGGAGTAGAGGGAAGGTTCCTTTTTACAGAAGAATGCCAGCTGATAGATATAGATGAGAAAATGTAGGGAGAAATCACTGTTTTGCAATCACCACAGTAAATGCTTGAAATCAGACAAAAATCATCAATAAAAATGGTTTTGGAGAGCAGAGTATTCATTTACTATCAGAAGATTATCCCACAAATTGCTCAATAACTACAAAGGGGAAAACTATCTCTATGAGGGAGAGGTTGATGTATTCCACCTTAACTCAGTGATCAAACATAGCATCACCAGTTCACAGGACACACTGACATTTTATGGGATCTTCTCATGCAATGTAACAGCAAGTACCTATGTTGTATTCTTGCCAGAAAGGTTTACTCTGGATTTATTTTAAGGGAGATTCTGAGACATTATCTGAGACATTCGAAGTTTGAGGCATTCCGTGAAACACCTGGCCTGGACTCTTAAAAAATGGCATGAAGGACAAAAAAGGCAACGAGACTATTCTAGATTAGGAAACTAAAGAGACCTGACAATCAAATGCAGTGGGTATTCCTTAATCATATCCTAGATAAGGGAAAAGGGGGGCTATACAGGACATTTGGGGGATAATTAGGGAAATTAGAACATGTGTATATTAGATAATACTGTATTTTATTTTGGGGTGTAATGATACATTGTGGCTTTGTAGGAAAATTTCTTGGCTCTTAATAGATTCATATTAAAGCACTTGTGGGCCAAGTGACAAGAAATCTGTAACTTTAAATGTTTCCAGAAAAAGCAAATGTTACATGGTGAAGAGTAAATAGGTGTTCATTATACTATGTTTTAACTTTTCAACAGGCTTGAATTTTTTTTTAATGAAAAAAAAATGTGTGCATATTTATGAGAATAAGGCCCCAACACAAGATTTGCTTTGAAATAGTCTATTATAGGATAGCTTAGTTCTTTGCCAAATTAAAGGAGCCATGTACAGTTAATAATATATTTAAAGTCATTTGCCCTGAAATTACTAATTTTGGGCTTGTATGTCAAAGAAGAAAATCAGACTGTTGTCTCTTATTAAGTGATATCATCCATTTAAATATTGATGATCTTTTAAAAATATTTTTGAAGCAGTTTAAGGTCAGAGAGGTGGGATATTATCTTTTAAGATCTCTAGGGTAAAGCTGTCTGCTAATAGCAAGTTCAGATTTATGCAAAGGAGTGGATGACTGACATCAAGTGAAGGAAAGTTCATGGCAGGTGAAGTCAAGGAGTTGTGGGATTGTGATAATGAATCAGTTATCTAAATGGGCAACGGAGTCTTCCAGGATGATGGAGAACTAAAACATGTATCATAGTCCTAAGATAATAAAGGTAGGGCAATGGGTTAAAAAGTTAGTAGATGCCTGATATCAGGAAGGAGTAGCTGGGTAGTTGGATATAGTGGGATCATGAAAGTCTCAAAGGAGAGGTTTCTACCTTTTAGTGGTGGGGGAATAATAATTTGAAAGTGATGGTAGTTGTGGGGCGCCTGGGTGTCTCAGTCAGTTAAGCGTCTGATTTCAGCTCAAGTCATGATCTCACGGTTCCTGGGTTCAAGTCCCATGTCGGGCTCTGCTTACAGCTCAGAGCCTGGAGCCTGCTTCGGATTCTGTGTCTCCTTCTCTTTCTCTGTCCCTTCCTCACTTGCACTCTGTCTGTCTCTCTCTCTCTCTCTCTCTCTCTCTCTCTCTCTCTCTCTCAAAAATAAATAAAACATTTTAAAAAGTTAACAAAAAATGTGGTGGTAGATGTAAATGAGGGATGAAGGAGAAAAAGCAGCTAATGTTTCCAAATGTTGAGTGGGAAGCTAAGTTCTTGAGGAGCCAGGTTCCAGTTGAGGTAGGGAGGTATAGAAGAAGCATTAGTGAAGAGAGTTTAAAAGAGGAGTTTATTTACAATGAAATGGAATTCTACAGGGCTTATTGTGGGAAGAAGAAATATAAAACTGTTATTTTAAGTTTGAAGATGCCCTGCATATTTTATTTTAGGGAATAAGTTCATTAAACAATTGGGATCAGCTTTTGTCCATAAGAAAATAAGTTTATTCTGAACTCCAAGGAAATTGACTTAGAAATTAGAAACGTCTTCTAACGTTTTATACTTTTGAGTACTCTAATTGAAACTGATGAGAGTTGGATTTAAAAAGCCGGACCTTCGTGGGTCATCTGGATGGCTCAGTCGGTTAAGCGTCCTACTCTTGGTTTTGGCTCAGGTCATGATCTCCTGGTTCGAGGGTTTGAGCCCTATGTCGGGGTCTGTGCTGGCAGTGCAGAGCCTGCCTAGGATTCTCTCTTTCCCCTTCCCTCTGTCCCTTCCCTGCTTGCTCTCAGATTAAAAAAAAGAAAGAAAGAAAAAGCCACACCTTCTTTTAAGAAAGGAACCAGGTAAATATTTTTTTTGTATTTTAGGCATTTGGATTCAGTCCTCAGTGATCACACACGAAATTCTGCTGAAGGCACAGAGTATTTCAAAATGCTTGTAGATGTTTTTGCTCCAGAATTTCGAAGGCCAAAGAATATACATCTTCGAAATTTCTATATCATTGTTCCCCCTCTGGTGAGTATTTTATACCCAAAATGATTTTTTTTTAAGTTAATATGTCCATTTTCTTTACAGCAGGAAATGCACATAGACTATATTACTTCCTGGTTATAGATAAAACTTAAATGTAATCTCCGTGAATATGGCCTAGGAATTTTACTTAACTAGTTATGCATAATGAGACTTAAGATAGATTTTTATTTGTTTGTAACTGCTAGAAAAATCCTAGTGTGATTTAAAGTGAGTGTATATCAGGCACCTGGGTGGCTCAGTCGGTTAAGTGTCCAACTCTTGATTTCAGCTTAGGTCATGATCTCATGGTTTGTGAGTTCAAGCCCCATGTCAGGCTCTGTGCTGATAGCATGGAGGCTGCTTGGGATCCTCCCTCTCTACCCCTCCCCAACTCGTGCTCTCTCTCTCTCTCAAAATAAACTTTAAATTGAGTGTACATCATTATATATGTATCATATAATCTTCAGGCTGAATTATACCATAGTATTGTAAGTGATTAATGTAGACCAACTTTAACTGTTACAATATGAAGTTATTTCTAAAACATCTCTTGAAAGTATTACTGTTTAAGGACAACTTCTGTATTCAGTAGTAAATACTAACATCTAGACTAAATTTTTAGTGCTTCCTCATAGTATACAGAGTGTCCACTGCTCTAATTCTATATAGTTGCAACCAAAAAGTAGCTCAAGTTATCCAAAATCACATTATACAAACAGTGGTTGCAGTGCGGAAAATGGAGTTAAGAGATTAGAGAGGCTTATACTAGCAATAAGAGTTATGTTTCCCTAAAGATTTCTATAATAAAACTTTTTTTAAAATTGTAAATGGGTAAGTCTAAAATCTAAATATCACTAAACAAATGTAACCTTTTGGTTACATCTTAACTTGGAGAGTAATAAATTTTCATATTGCTGCCTGACTTGTTAACACATATCCTCTTACATATTACTATTATTATCCTTTGAAAGCAGCAGATGGTTTGTAGACACCTTTTCTTTGTAAATGTTCTCTTACACTGTTTTTTTAATATGTTTATTGTTAATGCTCTATCATAATTACATGTCATAACTGTGATGTAGCAGAAGTGTCCATATTCATCTGATAAATACTATCTTTTCATCCTAAGACAGTGTCAAACTGGAGGCAGATTTGTCTTATACTCTGTAACAGTGTAGTTAACTTAGGGTGACTTCTTACCATGTGTCTTGAACTTGAAGGACAGCATACTGCAAACATGGTGAACAGCGGTCCGGGAGTTTAAGGAAGAGTGGAGCTGTGCAGGGCAACTGTCAGAATTCTAGGACAGAAGGACACGAAGTGTAGGACACTCTGCTTGTGCTTGAGTTTATCATTGAATTTGAGAAAGAAGACAAACATAAATGAGATATCAAAAAAAGATTTAACCATTTGTAAAGATTTCACAAATATGTGATTGATTGCCAAGTGAGTTTTACACGCATAAAAGTGAAAGTTGATATTGTTTCCAACAAAATAGGCTGTTATAGTACTTTTCACATGTATCACAATTATTTTTACAGGTCTCTACCCTTCTACAACTGTGCTATCCGTATATAGCCACAAGTGGCTGCTTAAATTTAAGTTAATTAAAATTTTATGTGATAAAAAATCTAGTTCCTCAGTTTTGTGAGCCACATTTCAAGTTCTCAGTGGCCGTATGTGGCTAGTGGCTTACTGTATTGGATAGTACAGATATACGATATTTCTGTCATTGCTGAGAGTGCTGCTCTAGAGTGTGGACTTTTTGATGGTATTCATTTTTTTATCGTAGTTACTTAATACCTGATAGAAGTTTCAGTAAATCTTTATTGAATAAATGACAAGGTATTTTGTAAGAGCTGAATTTTTAGAAAAGCCTTTTTGGGGGGAATTCATTTCTCCAGATGACTCATTCTTTAACCCAGAATCTGATAAGAAATAGTATTTTAGAATGAATTGGGCAGAAGCAAGGACTACCACACATAAGAGCACTTATGCTTTGAAGTAAATAAAGCAGGCCTACTTTTCTGATTCCAGCTTTCACTTAGAGTGTGACTTTGGACAAGTTACTCAGCCTCTAGGCTTCAGTGTTCTCATCTGCAAAATGTTCATAATATTTTACAGTGAACCATATACAAGGCACTGTGGTTAGGGTAAGTGGTGATCGAGGGAGGGCTTGTAGTTAGAGGACTTGGAAAGAAGAGCCGTTAAAAGATACTTGTACAGATTGTGATCTCACCAGGGGACTATTTATAGGAGGAAGATGTCTCAAATCAAAAGGACAGGAATCTAGAAGGGTTCCTATTTATAATTTTTGAAATGTCTCCTTTATGAACTAAATTCTGAAGATATTTTAGCCCAGTTGTTTCTCTAATATATCTTTTTAGACCCTCAACTTTGTAGAGCATTCCATTAGCTGCAAGGAGAAATTGAATAAAAAAAACAAAATTGGAGCTGCTTTTACTGATGATGGCTTTGCCATGGGTAAGCTTAATGCAGTTGTTTTTCCATTAATTTTATGTTCATTATTACCATGAATTTTAAGAAACATTTGCTTAATAGATCTGTGTGCTCTTTGTAGATTTGTTTTTCGTGAGCAGTGTTTACTCTTTATTTTTTAACTGGGTCATCTGATTAATAATACTTATCTTCCATCAAGTGTAGCTATCATTCACGCCCACCTGGTATTGCTAATCGCTTAGTTTCATTAAATGTAATGTTTAGACTTTGTTGGGGTGGTGGCTTTAAGAGTTTTTAGCATTTTGTGTTGAGTTCCCCTGTAGCTTCCTCAGTTGCTGTCAAATAGCAGCAGAAGTTTTTCCCCAACCCTCAGCGTGTTACCTGTAAGTGATTTTCATGGCCATGTTGTTTCTTTTTTTCTTGATTGTCTTATTTTTAGTTCTATATACTTTCACTTTTTTTTTTTTTTTTAAGGAGTAGAATACAACTTCTGTACTCATTGTAATTTGGCTTTGGTTTTGCTAATGACTGCAGGTGTGGCTTACATTTTGAAGCTTTTGGATCAGTACCAGGAATTTGACTCACTTCATTGGTTCCAGTCTGTTAGAGAGAAGTACCTGAAGGAGATAAGAGCAGTTGCTAAGCAACAGACTGTGCAGTCAACTAGTCAAGATGAAAAACTGCTACAAACCATGAATCTCACTCAGAAGCGACTGGATGTGTATCTACAGGTAGAGGAGAGTAGTAGTCAAATGTGCTTTGATATTTATGATACCCATTCTTGATATCTGAAAACAAATCCTATAGAAACCATTCATCCATTTAAACAGGATGAATAGTGGTAGTAGGTATATTTTAAAAGGAATGGCATTTGGAAGCCATTTGATTCAGATATTAAAAATGGATGGATTACTAAATTCAGTTTCTGTATTTATGATTTCCACAGTTTTTTAGGAATATTTTCAGCTTTTACTTTACATGTTTTTATTTACTTAGGAATTTGAATTGCTCTATTTCTCACTGAGCAGTGCAAGAATTTTCTTCAGAGCAGACAAGACTGCAGCTGAAGAAAACCAAGAAAAGAAAGAAAAAGGTCAGTGAGTGGCTTAAATTTGGAAAGACCAGTAAATCTTTCTTTAATAGACACTAATGTCCCATTTTATCTAGTCAGAATTCTAGCTTCCTTTTCCTTTTGGAAAATAATTTAGACCTAGAAATGCTTTTTTTTTTTTTTTTGAAGTACAGCCTACATGCATCATTTGTGAATCTGAATAGAAATTTACATAGTTTTTACACTTCATTCTGGAGTAACTTTTTGTTCAGTTTCATCATAATTTAAATAAAATTTAACAAGTTTAGTTTTTTCTTTCACCCTTCAACTTGTGTCAGACAAGAAGGAACAAATTAGGAGGAACACTAGAATGTAGTAGAGCTGGTAACTAGACACAGACTGAATGAGATGGGGCAGATGGCTGAGGAGGTGGCAGATTGTAGGGACCCCATTTCGTATCATGGTGAGCGGCCTCCCGCCCTCCTCCGCAACCAGGCCTTGGAGAATCAGAGTTTACAGTGCAGCCACGAGAACCGATCGTCTTGTCTATTGTATTCTTTGTAGGATGATATAAATTGCTTATTATTGCATAGTTAAGGCTACACATGATACATTTCTCCCCAGTTTAAAATTTAGGAACAATTTCTTCCCTAAAGAATGGTTGTTTCCTTTTTTCTGTTATAGAAATTATGTAATTTAGGTTTTCCTCTGCTCGGTAGCTTAAAGCTTGGTACAGCAGCTGAGTTGAGTTTTCATGTTTTTCCTATATCCTTACTTGTATTTCACAAATCAAGGCATAAATTTACATTTTATAAAATAAGATGTTTTTATTAATCTTACTTTGTTAAATTTTAAAATACATATATATTTTACACTGAATTTGGGTAGACCACTTATATCAAGTAACCTATTCCCTGATAATGTTGCATAAATTAAATATGTTAATAATTAGCATACAGAAGCTTTTTTGGAATCTAATAATTGTGTGCTTGAAAGTGATTTCAGGCTGTTACCTGGAAGATACTCAGTATTTATTACATGAAAATATGTATATATTCTGTTTGGGTCCCTTTCCAAGGCTAAAGTAAATTGGAAGACTTTGAGTGAATTTGATCTAAATTGTGAAGAAACTCAGTTATTGCTTAGGTTCTGCTCAGGCATTTCATGCGAGAACCTTGTCTCCAGCCAAGCTTATACTTACTTTAAGGCCTAAAACATTAAGGCAGAACAAACAAACCTTTTGGTCTCAGTGGAAGTCCTTGCTGTGGATTGTTCTTAAGGAACTCACTATGATTCTGGTTGATGCGTCTCACCCACATCAACCACTGAGGTGGTGGTTCTGTTGCAAAACTCTGTCTTAGCTAAAGGTTGCTCAGATATGTAGTCAGAGTTGCAGGGTACATGAGGTAGTTTTCCTCTGTTAATGAAATGTGTGCATGTGGTATTTCATACACAAAAAAAGAGGAATTCATTTTATCACAATCATAATAAAAAGCTGCTTTAAAAAATGAATTACAAACACAGATGGAAAGCTTATTCTGGACAATTTTATATGTGAATTTGCAGCAATGTCTCTGGCAATAACAGCAGTGCACTATAATAGTGATTTCTTGGCCTGGCTGGGGGGAACCGGCTGAGGGGCAGCATGCCTTCAAACGTGCCAGGTGAAACTCCAGTGGCCCACATGCAGTTCTGAACTCTCACAAGTCTACACCTCTATTAAGTACCAGTCAGAACGTTACCTTTGCAAAATTTAGCTCAGATTTCTAAAAAATTAAGGTAACTAAACTACATATACATTGTAATATTAGAGAACTATTTGGTAGATGCACATTTTCTTAATTTGAAATTTAGCAGGTAGCTCTTCTCAATTTTTACTTAATTCATTTTTTAAAAATGAATATACATCTGTCCATTGTTATTTTCACCCACGCTTCCAGAAGAAACCAAAACAAGCAATGGAGACCTGTCCGACAGCACTGTGTCTGCAGATCCTGTTGTCAAATGATACCGATGGTATGCGTTGCCCCTCAGAAGTCATCAGAATTTTGTCAGTACTGTTGCCAGTGAAATGGATGTTAGCAAGCTAATGGTGAAGTTTTCCTGGACCACATCTCTGGTAACAGGTAGATGTTGCAACTCTTTAAGGCGGTGCTGCTGAGTCCATTCTTCTTCTGAAGGCTCAATCTTCTTTCTAAAGGTTGAGAATGAGATTTTCAGTTGGGTTTTTGCCTGGACTTGAGGCTAGCAGATGTGCCTGGGGAGTGTTGTTTGAAGTGAAGCTGTAGAAGGGCCGAACCAAATTCCTAAACTGCCGCCTCAGATCTCTAACAATCTACGTGAGGGTGTAAAACTTGTGTTTGCATATTTGATCCATATTTGCTTGTCATTGGAAACTCAGTGCGTATCCTCTGTACAGCCAGCGAATACATGTTTAAACAAAGTGAATTAAGTCTGAAATTTATGAGGCATACATATCGACATTGTTATAACAGACATACAGAAAGATGGCTTTGATAGAGGTGAGGCACAAGTGTGCTATGTACCTTTTATGTACAGTATAAAACTGGTTCATTGTTAATTTCATGTGACTCAACAAGAGCTGTTCAGGTCTTTGATAAGACATTTTATAACTAGTTTACATTGCTTTGGGAACATGTAACCTCCAACAACTGCTTTAAATTTAAGATTTACTTAATACTCAAGATGAAAGAAAACTGAGAGAAAGCCATAGAGTCCTGCTTGCAACTTCACTTTTGGTTGAAGGCACTACGTGTATCAGAGAAAGTTGTATGGATTTTTATTTCTACATCCAAACTCAGGTTTCTTCTACATTAGGTTGAATTAAAGTCTTGGTGATGGTTTCGGCAGACTTTTTCTTTAAACCAAGTATAACCTAAGACATCAGATTAAGCACTGTGCAGGCTTTTTAAAAATTACCACTGTGAGAATAAAGTTCTAATAAATCATTTACTGATTTGAAAAGTACAGTAAGATTTTGAGTAAATTTAGTTCCTCGCAGGCTACAAGCTTTATTTTTGTAAAGATTACATCAGTTGATAATTAAATGGTTAATCATGGCCTATATAATCTTTGAATATAATACAGTGATACTTTTACAACGAAAACAAAGTTTAAAACTGTACACGTAATAACATCATTTGGTAAACACTTGATTTTTCCATTGCACTTGCCTATTAAGCATTTCTTTGGGTATATCCTGCAAGTAATTCTAATGTTTGATTTCTAGCTTTTGGAACAGGTATACAATGCCCTATCTGTATGCATTGATTACTGGCAGGGTAACTTTCCCAGCCCAAGATAAACACTTCCACTGTTCAAAGTCAGAAGAAACAAAATAGGTAGGAAATGTTTTTTTGTTTATTATGTAAACATGACTTTCAGAATTATGAACAATGGGTGGATTAAAGGCATTTAAGATCTGTAATTCATACTAACTGTAGAAATGGCCCTAAAGCATGCTGCATAATTAGTAATTTATATTTTCATTATTGTAAATGTTTATATTAATGATCTTTTGATTGTATCAAATTCGTCACCATTTCATAGCAACAATATTATTCTTTTTTTTTTTCTCTCTGACTTCCCTAAAACAATCTCCATTTTTAATAGGGGTAGAAATTGTAATTGGAAGAGAATCTGAGGTCTCTGTTCATTATCCCCACATATATCAGTTATTATCGATCTTATGAATATTCTTTAGAGTTTATATGCTGACACCATGGATACTTACAGTTGAGAAGAAAGTGATTATTATTTTGCCATTAGCTCAAAATAATGTCACTGTAATCTGGATAAATTACACATATTTGAAATAAAATCTCTGAAAAGATTAAGCATATTTAAATGCCATTAAAGTGCAGAGCAATAGGGCTTGAGTGTTTCACACCTAAGTTAATATATGCATTTGGATGATGTTTTCTTTGCTTAACATATTAATGTTAAATATTTTTTTTGGACATACTGTAGTTTAAAATTAGTGTGAGCATTTGTTGTAAATTCACAAACTCAATAATGTGCAAATTCTCAGGAATTAAGGACTAACCATAACTTTGTCAGTTCTAATTAAGTTTTGTAAAAGATGGCAAGTTTGTTACCTCACTTGAGTGGGGCTTCCCCCTACCCTAATTCTAAGAGAATATAATATGTATAATAAAACATTAATAAATATAATTTCAAAAGTTTACTTCCCCTGGATGTTTATGTTCAAAATTGAATGTCTTAAACCAGTACTTCTTAACATTAACCGTTTTGGAATCCCCTTTAATAGAATATAGGGAATCTGTCTTTAAAAAAATACTTGCATGCACATAGGCAAAACATTTCAAGTATAAAATTGGTACTGGCTCCTTTCCACGCAACCCAGGTGAAGAACTTTTCTTTTTCTCTTTGTACGTTCTTGATCTAATCCTTGTTGTTTTCAAATAAAAAGAACCCATGTGAATGTTTACTTTTAAATCCTAATCCTGGGAAGGGATCCTTGGTTTACAGTGTTTAATGTTAGAAATAACTCTAGTGCCATTTGCAAACATGAGTTTAACTGAAACAGTAATAATAAATGAGAGCCTTTTAAATATTACACTGGAGACAGGAGACACATGCCTTTTAAATACAGCTGACCCTTGAACGGCATGATGTTTAAACTGTGGTGGGGGGTGGGAAGAGTGTGCCTGGGTGGCTCAGTCAGTTATGTGTCTGACTCCTGATTTGGCTCAGATCATGATCCCAGGGTCGTGAGATTGAGCCCCGCCTCAGGCTCTGCGCTGGGTGTGGAGCCTGCTTAAGATTCTTTCTCTCCCTCTCTTTATGCCTCTTCCCCACTCACGCTCGCTTTCTCAAAAATAAAAATAAACTGTGCGGGTCCACTTATATGTGACTTTTAAAAAGAAATCCAATATAGTTCTGTAAATGTAGTTTCCTTATGATTTTAATAGCATTTTTTCTCTAGCTCAGTTTTTTTTTTTTATGTTTATTTAGAGAGAGAGTGGGGCAAAGGCAGAGAGAGAATCCCAAGCAGGTTCTGCACTGCCAGCATAGAGCCCAATGTGGGGCTCGATCTCATGAACCGTGAGATCATGACCTGAGCAGAGATCAAGAATCAGATGCTACGGTGTGGAGGTTCCTCAAAAAATTAAAAATAGAACTACCCTAAGACCCAGCAATAATTCTACTAGGAATTTACCCAAGGGATACCAGAGTGCTAATGCATAGGGGCACATGTACCCCAATGTTTATAGCAGCACTTTCAACAATAGCCAAATTATGGAAAGAGCCTAAATGTCCATCAAC
The DNA here is from genome assembly GCF_027475565.1 of Acinonyx jubatus. Lineage (NCBI taxonomy): Eukaryota > Metazoa > Chordata > Mammalia > Carnivora > Felidae > Acinonyx > Acinonyx jubatus. Next base: position 122,668,300 of record NC_069387.1, read on the forward strand.
TGATGAATGGGTAAAGAAGATGCGGTTTATATCTATGATGGAATAGTACTTGGCGATGAGAAAGAATGAAATCCTGCCATTTGCAGCAACGTGGACAGAACTGGAGGGTATTACGCTGAGTGAAATAAGTCAGAGAAGGACAGATATCATATGTTTTCATTCATATGTGGATCTTGAGAAACTTAGAAGACCATGGGGGAGGGGAAGGGGAAAAATAGTTGGAGGGAGGCAAACCACAAGGGACTCTTAAATACAGAGAACAATCTGAGGGTGGACGACGGGGGTGGGGGAGAGGGAAAATGGGTGATGGGCACTGAGGAGGGCACTTGTTGGGATGAGCACTGGATGTTGTATGGAAGCCAATTTGACAATAAATTATATTAAAAAAAAAAAATCAGACGCTTAACTGACTGGGCCACCCAGGCGCCCCTGTTAGTTTATTGTAAGAATACGCTATATTATCCAAGTAACATCTATAATATGCGTTCATTATAAGGTTTCCAGTCAGCGGCAGGCTCTTAGTTTAAGTTTTTGGGGAGTCAAAAGTTAACATGCAGAGTTTTGATTGTGCCAGGAGTTGGTGCCCCTCACCTCTGTGTTGTTCAAGGATAGGCTGTACTACACTGGAGAAACTTTCCTTGGTAAAGTCTGATTACTGCTCCTTTTCTTTCCAGAGGCAGTAGTGGGAAGATTGTGGGAAAAATGGGGTAGCACCATCACATACATCATCATGTTACTTGTTGATGCTGGGTTGGCTAAATGGAAAAAGATTTTAATTTTAATAATTTTATGGGTTTTTTTTCCAGCTAAAGTCTGCGAAAGTTTCATACTGATGGTATTCTTTTTAAGAAAGTTTTAATGCTACAATTTTAACAGAGGTTTTTTAGATGTTAGGAAGAATTTAACACGTTATTAGAGATTTCTGCTAAAAAGAATCTGGAATATGTGGAAATCTTTAAAGTGAATATCATGCAGTGAACTCAGAGATGGTGATGGCAAAGTTAGGGCTTGCTTTGATACAAAAAGTTCTTATATATAGTGTGTAAGAACTCAGTTTAGGAAAATATATGGATACTTGTTGGCCTCTCTTAGTGTAAAACCTAATTTATCAGATAATCCAGTTCCCATTAGTGGAGTTACACTCTGCAAAGGAGAGGAATTCATCTCCTGATCAGTGTAGAGATGATGTCATAATTCTGGGATCATCTTTAAAGACTATGCACTGTAGGGGCGCCTGGGTGGCTCAGTCGGTTAAGCGTCCGACTTCAGGTCATGATCTTACGGTTTGTGAGTTCGAGCCCTGCATTTGGCTCTGTGCTGACAGCGCAGAGCCTGGAGCCTGCTTCACATTCTGTGTCTCCCTCTCTCTTGGCCTCTCCCCTGCTCATGTTCTCTCTTTCAAAAATTACCATAAAAAAAAAATTTAAAGACTGTGCATTCTGTAATGTATGCAAGATCTTTGTGTAGTGAAACATTCTTTAGTAATGCCGTCATTATCATTAAAGTGAGGGGGAAAGTTAATACTTTATATCAAGAAGCACCTATCCGTATTGGTATTACAGCATTTAATCATTTTAGAATCTGCACAAAATGCAGCAGGGCATTAGAGATGTACTTTAAGGTGGTATAATTACTGCATATCAGAATAATTTTCAAATGTTTATGTACCTAATGAGAGAAGCATTTGGTGATTGCTGTGTGGTTTCTCTGTGCTGTGTATGTCACAGAGCAGTTAGAAGCATAGACTTTGGAGCCAGACTGTGATTTGAAGCCTGCCAGCAGCTTACTTAACCTCTCTGTGCTTCATTTTCTCAGGCATAAAATGGCCTAATGATACAGAGCTTGTAGATTGAGGACTGACTTTTGTGTAAAGCACTTTATATATTAGGAAACAGTAACTACTGTGAACACTAGCTAATATGATTACTCATAGGCAGAAATGCACTTGGCATATAGTTGTTAGCTTTACTATTACTCTCTTAGGTGGAAAAGTTGGAAGATAAACAGTATGTGACTCTGAGTGGGTCTCATAAAAATTATGCCTGTTTACATGGCCCAGCTAAGTGCAGACAATGGGAGAGAAGTCCTGCACTTCCCCAGTCTGACAGCTAAACAACCAGAGGCAGTGCTGGGAAATGAAAACCGGTGAGAATAGCTGGCCAATAAAGGGTCCCATTTTCTCCCCTCCCACCTTTCATTTACATGGCACTTGATAATTTTTCATAGTGCTTTCATTTGGGGAATTTAAAGGGCAACCTTCTAAAGTTTAACATTATTTTAAAATCTATGACCCATGCACAAGAGTACATATGTGTGTACTGAATCAAGAATAAAACAGGACATTTGGGTAGCCACCGTACCGTGGAGGTTAAGAGCCTGTTGCTCCTGCCTGAGATGTTCCATTGTTCTTCCTCGGATCGCCGCTCCCTTTTCCACTCTGGAGGAAACCACAACGCAGAACTTTGGGGTAACTATGCCTTGCTTTTCTCTAGTGTTACAACCTATCTGTAGTTTTCTAAATAACACGGTGGTGGTTTGCAGGTTTTTAAAAAATTAATATAAATGGATTCTTACTGTATATGACTTGTCTCTTTTGAAATTCATCCATGATGATGCACATACCTGTTGTCCATTTAGTTTTCCTTCTTTAGTATTGTTACACAAATACACAGATCTGTTTTGCTGAGGACATGTGGGTCACTTCCAAATTTGGGATAGTACAAACAGGGCTACTGGCTGCACGCACCTCTGTGTACCTGTGTTCAGAGCTTCTCCAGAGTTCTACTCGCAAGTGAATCTGCTAGGCCATCTACAAGTGCAACGGATACAACGCCAGACTTGTCCCGTCCCAGCAGCGGAGGAGCCTCGTCGTGCCCATCCCAGCAGCTATGATTCTACAGTCTGGTGTGTATATAATATCCCAGTGGGTTTAATTTGTATTTATTATATCAATTTTGTATATTTCTATTTAAGAACCCCTTTTATTTTTTATTCTGTGAAATGCCTTTATGACTTTATTTTCAATTTTTTCTAATTGCAGGAATATTTTACATATTCTGGATACTAATATTTTGTGGGTCATCTGTGCCTAATATGTGCAGTTCATTTTGTGTTTTCATTCTGTGGTTTTTTCAATGAAGTTAGTTTTAATGGGCTTCAGTCTTTTTTTCCTGATTTGCATACTTTGTGGCTTAGGCCGCATATTTTTGAAATATGAAAAAATTAGGAAATGAAAGAAATTGATTTTAGTTTCCAACAATATTGTGTACTAGTTTCTTCCCTCCCACCCTGAACAATTCGAAGAAAAGGAAATTCAGGGGACTGTGGCTCTTGCAGCCTATCGGAGGACTTACCAGTTTAATACAGTTATGATACACAAATTTTTGTAAGGCATTCGCTAACACCATACTAATAATTTCATGGTATATCTCATGCTGGCTTAGTCCCTGAGGCTCACATTATAGAAGTGGACTCTGATACCCCTGTAACATTAAGTTTGGATTACAAAAGTTTTATTAATCCACCATTTTGGGAGCTGTGGTGGCTCAGTCAGTCGAGCATCCCACCTCTTGATTTCGGCTTAGGTCATTGTCTCATGGTCATGAGATTGAGCCACACTGAGTGCAGGGCCTGCTTAGGATTCTCTCTTTCTCCCCCCCTCCTTCCCCATGCTCTCTCCCTCAAAAAAAAAAAACTTGGTACTGAGATCACATTGTTCAACCAGTGTTGAATAGAGGTATTTGATAGGGCATAATGAAATCACAGCAGAGGGGGGGAATGTACTGAGGTTTTGGAAATGAACAGCTGAAGCCACAGAACTAACTTTAGTTTTCTTCCAGGGATGTTCTAGAAAATAACCACAACAAGCAAAAGAAAGAAACAGAATGGTAGTTTTTATTTGCTAGCATTTGTTGCTAGGTTAATTTATTACAAAGACAACGGTATTCTGTTGAAATTGGTTATAATTAAACACATGGTGCCAATTCAGGATCATCATACTTCATAGGTAGGGGTGGAATAGGATTTTTATACCAAGCCCCGCAACCAGCCGTGCTTTCATTCAAGTGAGTTTTAAAATTAATTGGTCCCTTCCTTGAGGAGGGTCTGGCTCAGAAGAATCAGGAACTGGTAGAGCTTCACACGGTCTGTAGTGATCCACCACTAAAACCATGCCTGAAGGACCGTAAACTTCTGAATGCTGGTTCATCAAGGTTCCCATGTAAAACTGAACGTCTTGTGTGGTGCTCGTCTGCTAGTCTTTTTATTGCATGATGTCTGAGAAAAATGATCACAACTAGACCTGCATTTTTGCTAACGCTCAGGCCCTCCAAGCGGGGCTCGCCACTTAACTGCACAAACTGATGCTGGTAGGTCCGACTGTGAGACAAGCCTGATTATAAATACACAACTTTCAGAATGACAGGCACTTAAAGCTCATTAAGGAAAATATAAAAATAGATTATATTAATAGGAAATATTTAGTGTTTATCAAATTATAAATCTAGGCTTTTATCGTTTTTTAAAAAGGGTACTTGGGAGACTAAAGAGATGACATTTGAATAAAGTGAACAATGCATTTTTTCAGTAACTTTCATTCTGAGCGCTGAACAGAACAATCTAAGAAGACGACTTACCACAAAGCACCTAAAGTAACATATGTAGATGGGTAGGAATGTTGTCAACCATTTCTCACTGTTTCCCTCCCAAGTCTCGGTATCAAGGCATCAAGAGTACATTCCACAAGCGATTGTCAGCGTTCTGAAACCAGGTCGTGGGCCTGTATGTCAGAGAAGTTGAAAACCCTTAAGGAGGTAGCTCTCCTTCCTGGGTGCTCTTTCCCCAAAGGCCCAAGAGAGTTATGCTTCAGATTCTGCGCCTCTGTTTTCATTTGGGCTTCCATCATTGTCATCTGGTTGATCGTTTAACAGTACATATTTTCCATCATTGGTTAGTGGTATGGACAGCATTAATTGAGCCAATGCTTCTGGATCCTGAAGTTATGAGAGTTTAAGAAGGAGAAAAGAAAACGCTTAAAATGCACTTAAAACCCCTATGGCGTAGGCTTTCAGTATTCTGTAATCTAGCTTCTTTCCTTCCGGGGTCTATGTGTGCCTTCAGGTGAGTCTCCTTGCTTCTCTGAAAAAGCTCAATTGCATTTTACTTCTAGACTCTAGGCCAAGGTTTTGCTCTTAGCCAAAATGTCATTCACTTAGCCAAATCATCATCGTCTTCCCACAAAGAGTCCAGAGAAGAACTTCCTTTATGATACCTTTGTCTTCTAGATCACTAACTCCTTCCTCTTTCCCTGTAAACCAAGAGTTGGCAAACTACGGCCATCTGGCTCACTGTTTTTATAAATGAAGTTTCACTGGAACACAGCCATTCATTTATATACTATGTATGGCTGCTGCAACAATAGCTGAGTTGAGTAGTTGCAACAAATGTAAGCCTAAGAGGTTTCCTGTCTTGCTCTTTACAGAAGTTGATCCCTGATCAATACCATAAAATACTAACTTGCACTGCTTGCTACCATTTCATGTATACTGGTCTTAGTCCTCCTGCCCTCCCCCAACATTAGGAAAGCTAATACGGTGCTCAGTAGCTATATGTTACTGTTTAAAAATCCAGTTCATCATCAGATTAGCTACATTCAAGCTGCCTATTGAACAGTACAGACACAGGTCATTTCCATTACTGCAGAAGTTCTACTGAACGAGAAGCCTCCTGGGGCAGGAACTGTATCTGTCTTGCTCACTGGTAGAATTCTAAGATTTTTCTTGTACAAACTTGGCTCTCAGAAGTTTGTGGGGTGAGTGAAAGATTGTAAGCTGCTGAAATACAGGGAGGTCTGGGAATCTTCACGTCTAGTACATTTCCAGGTTGATGTCTGTCTGTGACCGCTCAGAGGAGCAAGGCCTTCGAGTACATGGTAGATACTTAAAGTTTCTACCATCTTAATTTGAAAGACAGGATATCTAGCCAACAACAGCAAGCAAAAAAGTGATAACGCAGGAAGCAGTGATATTTATGAGGAACTCCACGTGTGTTAACCGGTGACTGTGGCCCTAGCCAGTCTGGTGGTTAGAACGCTTCAAAGGAAATCTCAAGTTCGGCCACAATGTCCAGCGAACACCATTCCTCTTTTTGAGAGAGATCTTAGTAGGTCTATAGATCTTTTGAGTAGTTGTGAGAACCAGCACTAAAATGTACCTTACCTTCTGAACCGCAATGATTTCTTTTCCCAAATTAATAGCATAACATATCTGTAAGACAAGAAAAGCAGTGTTGGGCAAAGGCAGAAAGCGATAAGGGATTTTAGGAAAAAATGTGGTTATGGAAGTACAACGAGGTCACTGCTCATGTCGGTGTGGGGACAGAGGACCTGGCTGTTAAGAAGTTCATCACACGGGGCTCTGAACAGTAGAGTCCACCTGTCCTGGTCTCCGGTTGCCAATCTGTGCAGAGCAACGATATCCAGGGTAACTGGCAACTGAAATTATCCCAGTGCTTAACATTCTTAACAGAATACTTTCCTCCTTTCTCTCTCCATCACATTCTGCCACTGCGTGTTCGCACGCAGTGGCAAAAAGATACTTGCTGAAAGAAGAGTTGATTAACTTTGATTAATTCCAAGTAGCAAATACGGTCACAAAGATTTTCATACTATATGAGAACAGTTTCCTGCTGTCTGCTTCCTTCGTTTGCTCTGAGACTAGATTTTCTCCATCGTAACTTCTTTCATTTCTAAAAAAGAAACTTGAAGGCAACTGCTTTTCACATTCCATCTCACCATTAACATTCTTCCTCATCACTGTTTAGAATGACACGCATTTCCAAGAGAAAATTTATTCCAGTCGTTTCTTTCAGTGGGGCCTTCCTAGAGGTATTCTCTAAACTCCGCAATGGGGGCGCAAAGAATAGTCAACTAAACGCCCACGGGGTGGTGCAAAACCCCTTTAAATATCTTTGGACAGAGATATGGAACCTTAAGATGAAAAAAAACAGACCTTTTCGCCTTCTGAGTTGCTTTCAAAAACGTATGTACTCAGAGACTGTCCACCTGTGGATTCGGGCGTGCGGACCACAAAGCCAACTAGTCTCTTGTTTTCTTGATGGGCAGCAAACTGGGTGATGCTGGTGAGCTCAAACTAGAAATAGCAGGAATAGACAACATCACATAACTGGAATTAAAAACAGACAAGTCATTCTCCATGGACAGCGTCACGAAAAAAGTGCGCTATGAGTGACAGCTGTTAAATTTGGCAAAATCTATAAAGTGCCTACTTTGAATTAAGGAATAACTACTAAAATTAGCGTGCATGGAGGTACTTACATTGGCCCTTGTTACTTGAGTCTGAGGATCTATCAACCTGCAATTTTAAGACACGCATTATATTACACATGTTGGAGAAACCTGTATTCTTAGAAGAGTCTAGAAGTTCAGAATGAAATCACACAAATACCCTTCTAAGGCCCGGCCACAGCAAGGCGAGATGGCTCCATGGGACTGTCCAAAGGGAGCATGCGCCATGGGTCTGCCTGTGCTGAGCCCCATGTAGTTGAAGCTCCGGGAACAGCTTTATGGAAGATTGTAACAACTGGAGACTTTCACATTTCAGTGCTTATCCAAAGGGGCAGCATTAGAATTCTTCACAGTTCTGATGTAGAATATAGACAGATCGTATTCTGTACAGCCTGCTTCTCAGAAGACATTTACTGACTATGGTCTTTTCCTTGAAGTCTAATTTTTTTCCCCTAAATATGGGTGGGGTGAGAACACAGTGAACAGATTGTAGCAAAACTATTCTGTGTCAGTTTGGGTGTGGGGGAGCACGGTCTTTTAAGAAGGTATATTCTAGGGGTGCCTGGGTGGCTCAGTTGGTTGTCAGGCTCTTCAACACTAGTTCAGGTCATGATGCCAGAGTCATGGGATTGAACCCCGCACTGGGCTCCGAGCTGGGCCTGGAGCCTGCCTGAGATGCTCTCTCCCTCTCTCTGCCCCTCCCCACTCACACGCCTGCTTGCTCTCTCAAAAAGCAGAAAACAAGACAAAAAAGGAAAACTTCTGCCCTATTTATAGAAGGAATAGCACATATTCTTTCTCCCCTTCCCCTCTCTCCTGCTCATGCTCAAAAATAAAATTTTAATTAAAAAAGAAGGTATTCTAGATGTATTCTTTAACAAAACTTTAAGCATCATCTAATAACCAGGCTGATGTATCTGGAAAATACACTGCATTAGAGAATCTATTGCTGTCATACATACATATAAATTTCTACTTTCTAAACATGGTATTATTTATTGATTTGCTATAAATTCTGTGGGCGAAAGCAAAAAATCTATTCTCGGTCTTAAAAAAATGGTTAGAATTCCATTTATATGAAATGTCCCACACAGGCAAATACATACACACAGAATATTAGTGTTTCGTGGCTGCATGGGGGGGGGGGTGGGTTTTAAGAAAAGGGAATGAGGGCTCACGGGTGTGGGTTTTCTCTGGGGGTGATGAAAATACTCGAAAACTGTGGTAACTAATGGTTGCACAACTCTGAATATACTGAAAACACTTCAGATGGGCGAGCTGTATGGGAAGTTAGATCTCAGGAAAGCGGTCATCCCCCCCAGAAAGGCTGCGGTTGGAAATACGTGTGGTTCAAGTATGGGCCTCACCGCAGTCAGAGGGCTCTGGGCTGGCTGCTCGACTGTGCCCTTGTGTAAGTCACCCTGACTCTTCCAGACTCGTCTGTAAAAGTGGGAAAAGGACCCCACTTCAAAGAGGTGGTTAAGACAGTACGAAAATGTGTATGGAATTTTACACATTTACAAGCTAAATACATGTTTTCTTCATGTCCCTATTAATTTGTATGAATTTAAAGATTTAAAAAATATACCTCATAAACGGTCTCCCTCAAGTAAAGTTTCTTAGGTATTTTGTAAAACTTTTCCATAAATGTGAACTTAAAACATGCATATTTTGTGAGTAACTTAAAAGGTTGCTATCTTAAACAGGTAATACAGATTCGCGTAAGATCTGATTTTCAGAGCGCCTGGGTGGCTCAGTCAAGCGTCCAACTTCAGCTCAGGTCATGATCTCATGGTTCATGAGATCGAGCCCTGCACGGGGCTCTGTGCTGACATCTCAGAGACGGGAGGCTGTTTTGGATTCTGTGTTTCCCTCTCTGCCCCTCTCTCCCTCCCTCTCTCTCTCAAAAATAAACATTAAAAAAAAGATCTGATTTTCGGTGGGACTTCTCATTTGTCTCAAAACATGAATTCCAATGCAGGGATCTGTGTGTGGAAACTGTGGTGAAATGTACCCAACATAAAATGGACTATTGCAGACTAATGGGCTAATATTTAGTACATTTACCACACTGTACAACCATTACCACTGCCTGGTTCCAAACATCTTCATCACCTCCAAAGGAAGCTACACACCCATCAGACCGTCACTTCCATTCTTTCTCCTCTCAGCTTCTGGCAACCACTAACCTGCTTTCCATCCTGGACACTTCAGATACAGGATCAAACAAAATGGCTGACATCTTCCACTGAGCATGTTTTCAGGGCTCAACGATGTTGTACCACACATCAGGACGTCCTTTCTCTTTAAGGCTGGCTCCTACTCTGCTGTGTTAAATACCCCATCTTGTCTATCAATTTGTTGATGGAGTTGGGATCGTTTCCACTCTTTGGCTACCGTGAACCACGAACATTTGTGTAAACTTGGTTATCTGAACAGTTTTCAGTTCCTCCGGGTGTCTACCAGGGCTGGCAATCTACGTTCAACTCCCAGAGAAGCTGCCGAACCATTTCCCACAGTGGCTGAACGGTTTTAACTATTCCCACCGGCAACGGATTCCAATTTTTTCACACCCTAACACTTGGTATTTTCCTTTTTATTACAGCCATCTAAGTGAGCTGAAGCGGTATCTCACTGTGGACTTGATGTGCATTTCTCTAATAACGAGTGACACTGGGCATCTTTTCACATGTGCTTGTTGGCCATTTGTAGAGCTCCCCTGGAGAAATGTCTACTCAGGTCCTTGGTCCATTTTTTTGGTTTTTGGTCTTTTTGTTGATTCTTATAAGAGTTCTTTATATATTCTGAACATATAGCTTTATTAGATACATGATTTGCAAATATTTTCTCCCGTTCTGTGGGCTTTGTACTTTGATAGTGTTCATTTGATGCACTGTCATTTTTCACAATGCTTTTACGTATATTTACTCTGTTCTTATTGGTGGAGATTACAGGAACGATGAGCCAATGCCTATAAAAGGTGCAGGGCATGCTTGGAGAAAAGCTTTAAATAAACTTTTATTCATAAGAAACTTACTCTCAGTAGAAGGTTTATAATGAAACGAAAAAGACTGGTTTTAATGAATGGAAGAAACTATATTCTGACTTTAACAAAGTCCAATTTAACTTTTTGAAGCTAACATTTACTGAGCACTTATGCCAGTTGTGGTTGTATACATGTTTGATGTGCATTAACATGTAGTCTTTGTGTCAGCCCTACGCAGTGTGGATACAGTTATTTTCATCTCATAGCCCAAGAAGCTGATGCACAGAGGTTAAACTCGCCCAGGTCATATAACTAATGAAGGCCAAAGCCAGGGATAAACGTAGACATTCTGCCTCTAAAGCAGTGCCTGTGATCTCACAGGAATAAAATGTAAACCTCATATACATGATCTAAAATTTTCTAGCAGTCACATCAAAAAGAGTGAAATAGATTAAATAAAGTATATGAAGTTAATGTCATCTAACAGATCTAAAATACTACCAGGATATGTTATTAATATAAAAATTAATGGCATATTTTGCATTCTTTTTGGGGGGTTAGTATGAGACCCTAGAAGCTTGCTATATGTATTTTACACTTAGAACATTTTAACTCAGACTGTCATTCCGTTTCAAGTGCTACATGTGAGTCCAGTATTGGATGGTGAAACTTCATAAAGCCTGTGCTAACCATGGCTTGACGGTCCTTTGCCGTCACTCATACAGATCTTATTACCTAAAACTCCAAATCACGTAGTTAACATCACTTGGCTTATTTTCATCCCAACAAATATTAATCAGATTTTACTTGTGGTGGTCTAATGATCTCAGGTAGGTTCATGTTCTTTTTTCACTGCTGTTAATTTTTATAAGTAGTACTGCATTCAGAAATGAAAATCCCGGGGCACCTGGGTGGCTCAGTCACTTAAACGTCCGACTCTTGATTTCGGCTCAGGTCGTGATCTCACGGTTGTGGGACTGAGCCCCACATCAGGCTCTGTGTTGACAGTGCAGAGCCTGCTTGGGATTCTCTGTCTCGCTCTCTCTCTGCTCCTCCCCCGCTCGTGCGCTCTCACAAAGTAAACAAACATTTAAAAAAGAAAAAAAAAAACCCTTTCTTTTTCAAGCTCTGAGATATACTGAGCAATTCTTCAGTGATGGCATCATCACGAACGAGAGGACTCATTCACCACTAAGTCTCTGAGGGTACCCACTCCTTACGGGAACAGCTTCTATCCACCGTATCTTGTAAAAGCAGAACATACAAAGGAACAGGGCAAAGACAAGAGTAGCACCTTCACTTAATCTGATCAAATATTCTAGTATGAACATTCTAAGTGAGTAAATGTGCCTTAAATGGGGAATCAGGTAAAGCTGTAAGGGTCTGAAACGAAACATACCTCAGAGTCTGACTGGTGACCATCAGATGGGACTCTGTCGTACGGAAGATGTTGTGAATTGCCCGAGCGGCCAATACTTGTCTCATTGCTTCGTAAATCACTTCAGTAGTGTTGTCTGTTTTGACTGCCATCGAGCCCAAAAACCGAACTACAAACATCTGCTGCAAAAGGGAATCTGCAAGAGAGCGTTTTCTGCTCAGGATCACATTCGCTTCCTGCCTGCTGCCGGTCTGAGAACAGGCAGAAGACCTCAGGTCTGGTCTGCCTCCTGCGGAGGGCTTCCCGGCAAATTCCTCAAAAACGGTGCCGAAGCCCTGAATTGCCTACTGTCTACATTTTGGCTCTTTGGAACGACTTCATTAGACTAGAAAAGCACCTCTGTGCATCCGTAAGATGAAAAGTCAGTACCACACGACCATCCTTTTAACGCTAAAACTCTAGGTGGCGGTATATACGTCTTTTCTCTGAAAATAAGAGCTTCTCCACTAGATGACAGAAAATTCATTCCTCGGGCCCACTGATAAAGTCCTCTTGAAGAAGAAAATCCATCTGAAGAACAGAAGACCTGATTGGGGGCTCATCCAGTTCACACATATCGTGCATTACTGAAGGGCAGTGACGATCTCCCAGGAGCTAATGGCACATCTCCAACTACTCAGCTTACCAGATTCTAGTAAACTGCCAGCACTGGCCCCCCGATAATGGCACATAACTGACAAGACTGGGTAACTGCAACCGTAACTGGAAGATCACAGAGGTTTTTTTTTTTTCTGTAAGAATAATTCACTTCTCCACCATTTTAAACTAAGATGGCTACTTTTTCCTTCCTCGATCTATTAGTGTCTTTGCCCCTAAAAATAACTTAAGGGTTAAAAGAGGAGAAAAATATAATTAATGTAATATTATAAGAAGTGACTCCCACATGAAGACAGTTTTTACAAGTTCAGAAGTTTTTTTTGTAGAGACTTTACGGGGTGGCCTATATGGAAGGTCAGCTAGAGACGAGGCGGCAGACCCGAGGCACAGCCTGTTAGCCTCCTTCCTTCCACCGGCCCCCTTTCTGCCCGATTCCGTACGAGGTGCCGACTCTCAAGTCCTGCTTTTAGGTCTGGGGAAGCGGCATCTCATTCTAACGCTGCTCTCAGGCTCCAGGCGTGAGGCCCTCAACTGCCTCCACTCTGCGGAGTGCTAGGTTACGGTCAGCTCTGCCGGGTGTGCTCTCAGGTACTAGAAGAATGTAATCAAACGTCAAAAATCTGAACTTGAACAAATTAAATACCACCGAGCCATGTCATCTTCAAACACAAGAATGAGCTGTTATGTGTGTTTTCGGCATTCTGAAATGAAACAGCATATTCATGTCTCACCCAGATTGCATTCTATTGTGAGCGCTTTATCCTCTTTGAATCTGTTTTGTAGTAATCTGGTCTCTGATTTAGGTTTGGCCACTCTGTACGCAGGAGCTATAGAAAGGGTAAGGATGGGCCAACACTGTGACACAAGTGGAGAAGCTGTCCACATCCCTGCGGATTTCATTTAAGACCTGCCTTCCCTGTACACATCCTAATGAGTTTTCAGAGAACGACAGACCTGTGGGTCATAATTTCAATTCATACCTTCAAGGCCCAGCTCTCCGCAACATGATTCCGCTCCTCGTTTCAATGGCCCTCGCCATTCTGTGAAGGGGAAAGAGCAAGCACACACACCACCCGCTCACCTTCTGCTTCTGGAAAGGTCTCATCCTCAGTTTCACCAAAAGGGTTGATGCGCCTAGGGAGACGGCCAGAGGCACACAATCAGGACATTTCTGGCCAAGAGGGCACTCAGTCAGAATGGCAACAGTGTCTGGAGATGGGGGTGGACACAAGAGACACCCAGGGTCACTTTCATTTCTCCCCGAGGTAACCTCCCTGAGCCCGCACCTGCTCCCCCGGTTCTGGTCCAGGAATTCTGTGGCAGGAAGGACGATATCAAACTGGATAGGTGTTCCCGGTGCGATGAGCTCATCGGCGTCGTCGGCACGGACGGCTGCTTGGGACACAATCTTGTCATCTTCTGTCTCTGCATTTCTCAGGTTCTGACTGGAGTATAAAATAGGGGGGAAATAAATCCCTTTTAACCTATGCCTTTATGATCAAAAGAACACATGCTGAGCGCTGATGTGACTTTTACAAATAGATAAGGGTGAAGATTTCAGTCAATCCTTCAACTCCTTCTACAAACGAATCTTCACAAAACGTCATTCGTGTCCTTGGTTTAACCCCTTCAGATCCCCCCCCAGTGAGCTCTGCTGCCCAGCATTCTGCGTTGTCTTATCACTTAACACATGGTCTACTGATTTTCTGGATCTTTCTCCCTGTGAGACAGGTTTTTGAGGGCGGGGGCTACAGCTAAGTCCTATTTGTTGCTTGCTATAAAGGTGGCACTCAAAACCGTTAACTGGACGGATAAATACACCTTGGCCTGCGTTCAATCACAACCTGGCTTTCACTTCCCGAGAGCCCCTGCCGCTCCTGTACCGCACCCTCCACCAGAGGGAGCTACACCAACACACCACAAGCTTTTCCGTCTTTCAGTCTCCATCCCAATCCTCTTTCCCGCCAGAACAAATTCCTCTCCATCCACTAAGCCCGTCAAGCCAGCCCGAGCCTCTGTCCTCTGCACTCCAGTGTTTCTTCCCAGTGAGCCCCGGGACAGTCTCGTGTGTCTGGGAACACCCTGAGCTCGGCACCGTGTCCACACAAGCTGCAGGTGAGACGGTGGCCCGTGACAGGAGAGAGCTGCCAGTACGGTGACCAGTCACGTGCCACCATGTGTCTTCTCTTTCAGTGACAGGATGCTGTAAGAGCAGGTCTCATGTCTTTATAATCTTCTCTCCCCAGCTGGAGTGTAAACCCCTTTGAGGGACAAAGAACGTCAAAATATTTTCATTTCTTCCGTTATCTGGAGCCCAAGACGTCTCTCCGATACCCTTCTGTTCCTCGTTCTCAAGTCTGTCGGTAACTGAATGCACCGTATGCAAACTACTCTACGGCAGCCGTTTGGCAGGTGAGCGCACTGACCGGAGAGTGGACGGAAACGCGACACAGGCTTGTAGCCAGTCACCGCGAGGAGAGACTGCTCTGCTTCAGCTCCCTCGTGACAGGAGAGGAGAGAGCGTGCGGTCTCTGGAGCCCCGGAGTAATTCTGAGGGCGCTGGGTTGCCAGGTGGGGGAGCCAGACTGGGAACCGAAGTCTCCCCACGGCCGCTCGTCGTTTTCCCACCATGTCACACCGCTTCGGTCCAAAGTGGCACAACGACATCCGGTCTTTACGAGAGGGGCACGGATTTGTAAGTGGTGAGCACGGGAGGAAGGCAGGAAAAGTTCGGAGGGAAGAGGGTGCGTCCGAGATGCTGGCTCCCCAGAGAGACTCAGGGGAGAGAATACCAGGAAGAGGAGCGGGCCGGGGTCGTGGAGGGCTGTGACACCGTCGGATGAGGTCTGCACCTGACTCTACGTTCCCGGGAGCCACTGAACACTCTGAACCCGGGAGGGACGTGACGGAGCACCCCGTGATCACCACGTCACCAACTCCAATGGACACTTGGCGACCACTGTCCTACTCCACACACCCCACGTCAAAGCATGTAACATAGTTGAGCTCTCCCTCCTTAAAACTCTTCTTTCTCGGTTCCTGCTGATTCCACTTTCCCTGGTGTTTCTTGGTGGCTTTTACAGGTTCCTTCCCTTCTATTCCAAATGTTGGCGTTCTTCAGGATTCGGCCCTAGGCTCCTCTCTTGTCCTTCTACGCTCGCTCCCAAGATGATCTCTCTCGCCCTGCTGAGCCCGTGCCGATGAGTTCCTGATTCTGTGCTCGGCCCTGGGATTTCCTCTGTGCTGCAGACTCGTATCAGGAACGTGACCACCGGCTCGTGCCGCGGGCCCCTCAATCTTCTGTCCAGAAGTGAGCAAACCCCCGATACCCACTCCTTTTCATCTCAATACGCCACCACCTGTCCGGGTGCTCGAGCCAGACTGCGGTCGCCCTCTTGGTCTGTCCCTTTCCCTCCACTCGTATCTCCTTCTAGCACAAGTCCTTCAGATTTTGCCTCCAAAATAAGCCCCCCATGACATCCACTTTCGCCTCCTCTGCCACAATCCTGGTTTGAGATGCCACAGCCTCCTGACTGTGCTCAGTCACGGGCTTGCCCAGCTCAGTTCCGTGTCCTGCACAGCAGCCAGAGCTGCCCCCAGACGACGTCAAGTGAGTCACCTCTCCTCTCTGCCGCGCACACATCTACCTCCCTGAACCCTTGGACGGCTCCCCCCGTTCCTGACCGTGCCTGCCTGCCTGCCTGCCTGCCTTCGGGAGCTGTTCCTGGCCCCACCCTCCCCAGCCGGTCCTGCTGCCCCAGTGAGACTGGCCTCCCTCCAGTTCTCCCGACACACCAAGTGCTCTGCCCGCCAGCCTCCTCAGCTGCTCCGGGAACGCAGGCCACCTGGCTCTTTGCGAGAGTGGCCACTCCTCATCCTTCACTTCTCAGTCTGAATACCGTCTCCACGGCCAGACCTCTTCAGGACAGCACCTTTGTCTTTAACACCAGCGCGGCTTTTCCCCATTTTAACTAAGTATTTATTTACCCTCCGCCTGGCTTTACCGACAAGACTCCGCTTTACGCCCCAGCCCAGTGCCTGGGCACAGAGCAGACACCCCACGAACCGACTCTTGACTAGCTGGATAAACGAGTGCGCATTAGAGATCCGCTACCTGGGGAGGAGGGAAAGGCCACGTGTGAGGCCTGCTTGGGACTGAACGGCAGCTTGTTCCCAAGAACACAGTTTCCCTGCTCCTTCCCCCTCTGTCAGCAAAACACTTCTTCATTCTGAATGAGCTGACCCTAAAGAGAGATCCGCCCTCTCCCACCTCCCCCCACAGCTCTGGGCCATCTGGCGGCCACATCTGTCACCCTTCCAGGCTCAGTTCAGCCGACTGGCTAGAGGATTCTGCCGCGTGACTGACTTATTCCCCAACAGAGAGAAAAATCAGCTCTTGAATTAATTAAATCTGAGCCACAGACTCTTTTTCAGAAAACCAACCACCTCTTTAGTAACACTAATTAAACAACACGCTGGCACCCTAGCAAGATAGCGTTTTCAGGAACGGAAAGGGAGGTCATCTAGTTTCACCTCTTCCCGTGTCAAAGTCAAGGAGACAGGCACAGAGAGCTGACCTGCTCCAGGCCACCCAGCTGCGTTCAAGGCAGAGCCATCAGAGAGTCCCCAAACTCCAAAGCCAGCACCCTGCAGTGCGCCTTCTCTGTCCCCAAGGCCGTACAGGGAGGAACAGTGCCATCACCCACGACGATGAGGCCCAAGGACAAGCGCTCACACTGCCGTCCTCAGAGCCGCCCTTAGCAACACGCTCCCCGCACAAACTGTGGGATCCAACACCTGAGCGTGACCCGCTGCCTCATGCCCACTTTCGTCACCTTCGCTCACGTGCACGGTTTCAGCTACTGCTGCTGTAGCAGACACCCCGTCCGGTGACCCCACCCTGCCCTCCGCCCGCCACGCCTCAGCCCTGTGTGTCCTACACCCGCAGTGCCGCAGGCCAGTCTTTCTACACGGGGGTCACCCCTTTCTCAGAGCTCCCAGTTCTGCTCCACGGCCCAGCACCGGTAAGCAGGGCACCCAAGTCTTTCGCGATGGAACTTCCGACTCTCCCGGCCCGATCGCGGCTCCTTCCCAAGTGCCCTGTGCTGCGCGCACACTGGCTCCCCCTTCACAGAGCCCAGACCCTAGGAAGTTCGCTCTTAGCTTTCCAATCACTTCTCTCCAGAGACACGCGATAATATCTGCAGATCATTTACGTAATGGGGTTCCTTCTACCGTGCCTCTGAAAAATGGTCACCAAACACAGTCCTAATTGTCATTTACCTCGGATGTTGTGCTTTCATTAGCAGCCCTCTATGATTACAACCTTCTTACTATTTAGCCAAATGGAGCCTCCCATTAAGAAAGAAGGTGGGATTCTGGGAATAAACCCCAAAGCCATATTCAAAACAAGAATGAAGGCACAGGCATGAAAATATTCACCGTAAACGATAATAGCAAACTCAGGAAAGAGAGACTACCTAAACATTCAACTGCTAATAAATCAAGGAAGAGAGTGTGTAGTTATCGTAAGGAACAATTACGAGAAGTGTAAAAATATGAAAAATACACGCGAAGAAGCAAGATTAACGCACACGTGAAAGTATCAGTATGCATGCGGGTAAGGCCTGGGCAGCAACACAGACCACTGTTCCGGACTTTAAAAAAGTTCTCGTTTTGGTTCCAGAACTTTGCTGACGTGGACAGGAAATGTGCGACTCCCTGGGCAGCAGCCCCTCCGTGCAAGTCCTACGTGCTGGGACTGCGGCCGGCCAAGTGCTCCAGCAGGAAGACGCACTGGACTCACGCAGCCAGTGGCTCCTGGCTCTGCCCCTCCCCTCCCCCGGCAGTCCTTACTGCTTCTGTAGAACAGACCCGACACCATCCCTGCGTGCCGGGTGAGGACAGAAGGACTCCTGCCGATTCCCAACACCTCAATACAGAAAAGCCACTTTTCCACGGTCCTTTAGTTACCTGGGGCACGAGCTTTCTGGTTTTTTCCCAAAACTCATAATGGGGGTCACTGCTTGGAGAGCCGTCTGATTCAACTTGATGGCGACTGCCTACAAGTGCACAGGAGGACACGCTCAGTCCGGCAGGGGCACTGACCCTTCGGACCGAGCGAGGGGCGGGGATGCAGGTAAGGCCGTGCAAGTTACCTCTGGGTTGTCAGTCAGGTAGATCTGTCTGGAGATGTTGTTTATGGCGCAGATCCACTGTGGAGAGAGGGCGTTAGAAACCTGCTGGATCCCAGTCACCGGCTAGACCAGGACAAAAATGAAAGAACAAAAGCTTTACCTCTTCGTTTTCCTTTCTGCTTTCTGCCTGGAGGATTATTCCCCTGAAATAAAGTGCATTCAAGTCAGTGCTCCCCAGATCTCGGAGACTGAAGCTTACTCCACATTCACTGAAGTCAGCTGGGTCCCAAAGAGAAGGACCACAAAAGGCAGCATGACCGGAAAGAAAAACTGGGGCTCTGGCTTGCTGCTCATCCACTGTGTGATCCTGGACGGACGCTTCCTTCCCCTGGGCCTGTGCTTTCTCATCGATAAAGTGAGCAGCTGGGCTCAGGTCTACTAGCTCAAGTCTGTGGGTCCACAAGCACAGACTTCTTGTTGGCCCCTTAGGTGATCAGGGCAACCCCTCCTCCCAGCCACGCTCAGAGAAACCAGACACTCTGCTGTCCCACCGAGGGGAATAGGACAAAAATAATACTGCCCTGCCTTTGGTGAGGGCTTAACCCTTCCCAGGGACCCCACAGCTATGGGAGGCGGGAGCATGGACCTCAGCCCTACTTTACATGTGAGAAAACCAAGGAGTTAACTGCGCGGCACCACGACTGGGATCCCAGGCCTCTCCTGCCGCCCAGGAGGAAGGGTGAGGTCTGAAGTTGCTCTGAGAACCTGGGAAGGGAGCCGGTCAGCACTGTACCAGCTTGCCAGAACACGCTACTGTCCAGACAGAATCTCAGCTCAGAACCCCACCCGGAAGCAAATGCGAACAGAGCCGGCTCCCATGGAAGGACGGCCGGCCCCACTCCTGGGGGCTCAGTTTGGAAGCTCCTGCTCCAGAGGGGACCCCACTGCAGTGGGATCTGTGAATGACTCCAAGTGACCTCTTCTGGGCCCCTGAGGCACACGGGGGTCTGTGGGGACAGCACGTTCCCACAGGGAGTGCCGTGGCTGAGCACACCGCCCAGTTTGTCTCCAGTTTCAGCCGGAACAGCAGGCTCCGCAGGCAGGTCTGCCCGCCCTCCGCCCCAGCACAGTACACAGAGCTGGTCTGGGAACAGGCAGGGGTGGCCACGGCCTTCTCTACAGATCTTTGCTGACAAACGACTCTCCTATGGCTGCCTCCCACACAGAGACACAGAGGCCGGGTCTCCTCCAGGGCCGTGGACAAACCCGCACTGGGACTCCTCACACGAGGCAGACTGGATCCCACAGGGGTGCTGTGTGCTTGCTTAAAGAGAGCATAAAACAACCTCCCCAAAGACCAACGAGCCCCGGAGGGGGTCTCTCCCATGGAGGGCTGGCATGCAGGGACGCGCCAGGAGGCCCCGGGCAGGGGTGGGGTCACTACCCTTGCTCTCCTCCCAAATAAGACCCGTGTGGCGTACGATTTTCCATTGGGAGTGGTGATCTGGAAGCAGTATCGTCGGTCTTCACAATCCACTGCCATCACCGAGCAGTTGTCCAGGTCCTGGATCAGGCCCCCGGCAACAGCTCCCCGGGGTTGACACATGAGGTTCCCGCCTTGCGTGAAGAAGTAAAGCCGCTCCCAGGTGGTGGTGACCAACCCTGTTTTACTGCAAGAATCGTGACTTTAGAGAGCCCGTCAGTGCTCGGAAGCCCGCGCAGAAGCCCAAGGTCTTGCTGCCTCTTTACCAGTGTTGGTGGCATTTTAGAAAAAATGCTTCTCTACATTAAAGCAAAACTGCAAATGCAGAGCAGCACAAGAGGCAAACTGCAGCTGGAGTGACCTGGAAGTCACAGGCTCTGCCCACTCAGGGGATGCCTACCCAGGGCTCGCTCCGGCATGTGCCCACCCTGCAGCAGCCAGACGCTGGCTTCTCCCCGAGACCTGCAAACGGGAGCTGTGAACCGAGACGGTCCACTAAGACACAGACTGAACTATCTAAATCTAGTGAGAGTCACCAGGGTCACCCTGGCTCACAGCACCCAGAATTCCGGGGACATTAACTAGGTTGAGTTTTGCTCCAACTGGATGTTACTCTGGTTTTGTGGGCTGCTTGCAAGAGGAATATCCAGTAACTGGCAAGTAACACCAGAATCTTGTAGGATTTTCCATCCGTATAGACTAAAGGAGATACTTAACTTGGGATCTCAACAAGCGGGGAGAGCCTTGAGGAGCTCCACCTTGGTAAGAAAACAGCCGGCAATTCCTCTCTGTAGCCCTTCTATCTGCGAGGTATCAGGTGCACTCACCTGATTCAATGTTTCTCGAGTTGCAACTATGTGCAAGGCACTAGGTTTCCTGCCTCCATGGTTGCAATTATTTCGCAAAACTGGAACTAGCTAACGTGTGAGTGCCTGTTCCTGCTAGGAACGACCTCATTCAATCCTTGGAACGACTTCATTTAGTGGGACTCATTGCCAGCTGTTTCACGGGTGACACGACTGAGACCCGGCCACGGGGTCTGACTGAACCAAAGCCAGAGTGTTCACCACACCGGACAGCCTCCGTCTGCTCTTGGACACGAGGAAGCCCGATCATCCTCTCTTTAACTCAAATGGCCCCAAGTGACATGGTGTGATTCAGCCTACATGGACCCGGATGACCCGGAAGGCCTACAGGCCCCGACGCCAGTCTCAGCTGTGGGCCCCGAGCACACTGCTCTCACACGTCAGCAGCCTGGGCTAAGGGCGGGGTGGGATAGGAGCTCTCAACGGTCCAGGCTGATGACGGTTAAGAGCAGGCTATCTGCACATGGCCATGGTCACCAGGGACGGGGTGACCCGCCCCTCAGAGTCCACAAACAGGCCTCTTACAAGGCTGTTTCAAGCCCCTCTCTCGGCTCTTTGGGCCCTGAGCCTCAGAGGCTTCCTGCGTGGCAGGTGGGAGGGGCACTGTGCAGGAGTCCTTCCCCACCCTCCCCTGCCCCAGCCCTCCCTTCCCCTCTGAGGGAAAACCGATTTTAGAAAAAGAGGCCAGCAACGGCATTCTCACTTTCTAAGATTCAGGTAACCAGCCTTCTGGATGAGGTTCCTGTTGATCTGTGGTGCAGCCACATCAAAGTCTGGGGCGTAAACAGACTCCTCGACAGAAAGCAGTTCTTGCTGCGACACCCGCATCTTTTCCGCTTCGGCTTCTAGTTCCACCTGAATGCTTAAGACAGAAGGCGTCAGGTCAGCGGCTCCTCATGGCCAACCGAGTGCTGCCGAGCCACAGATGGCAGAGCTGATCCCGCGGCTTCCTGCCCCACGAAGGGAGCTCAGACCCCAGACGCTGGAGATCGAGGGGACTCAAGTCCACGTTGCTAAAAATGTTTACACGACTGCTGTTTGAAAACAGAACAGGTTGGCCACTGGCCAGCGCCCCAACCCAGCGAAACAATCTCTCTGCTGACAAAGTGGTATCCGGGCTCAGACCTGTGGATGCAGATTTTAGGAGAAAAGCTTTAATGAGCCCATTCTCAGGGCTTCAGGTGCAGACCACCTGCGAAAGTGCTGGAAAGGAAGGAAACAGCAGTCATTCCTGCCCCTCTGCTCCCCCTAGTTCTGGAAGCGGCCATTGAGGATAGAAAACAACCAGGAAGTAGGACGAGGGCACATGGACAAAGACAAAGGCAATGCTTTTTCTCTTCTAGAAGCCATACAGCTGCCCGAGACCATGGAGCTGGGCCCAGGGCTGCCCACAGCCATACAGCTGCCCGAGACTGCGGGGCCGGGCCCAAGGCTGCCCGTGCTACACGGCACAGGGGAAGAGGGCCAAGGTCTGAGCTCTGGCTTGTGTGCACTTGCATGCCGAGCTGTGGAAAACGTGGAAGCTTTAGCTTCGAAGAGGCAGCTGCCCTTACTTCCCACAAAGCGATGCCTCCACAGCTCCCCACCCAGCGCTGACAATCTCGGATATAAAGTGCCAAACACAAGCTGCCCAACACGGCCCGGCCCATCCACGCGAGAAAGCAAACCACAGACGCGTTGTTCCACTTTTCCACTGTGTTAAAGAAGGACCGAATTACAAATGTTAAAATCAGAAGGAACTTTGGGGGCCAGCTGGGCCACTGTTTCCCAAAGTGAGTTCCTTAGGAGTTTCCCTCAAAGGGTTAAGTTTGGGCTTGGTCCACACTCTCCTCTTGGAGACTCACAGTGCATGTTGCCTATGCCTTAATGCAGCTCAACACAGGCAGGCAGGCAGGCGATCTAAGTTAATTTTGGCTCTTCTGATATTTGAATAGAATGGCTGGACTCCACCACTGGCAGCCTGAAGACGGGCGAGCTGGAGAACAAGCCTCATTGGCTTACCTGCTTATCACTGCCAAGACGGGGCGAGTGAAATGGAGAAGAAAGTTAAGCAGCTCAGGAAGTGGAAGGAGAGAGCCAAAACATACAAAACCACTTAGGTTCTTAAGCTTTTAGGGGTGGCAAGGCTCCTTGAGGACCCAGTGGAAGGTAAGGATCGCCTCCCCCAGAAAAATACTCCTGTGTACCAGCAGGACACCTGGCACACAGCTTCAGGGAGCGGTCACTAACTGCCCCTCCCTCCGCTCTCGGACCCACACAGACTCCACTTCAGTGGCCGCGCAAAGGGCTCCCGGCACTCCAGGACAGGGTAGAAAAGTACTTTCCAATAGGCTTTCTTCCAAGACTAAAGAACAAAAAGTTTATTTAATTGACCATCTACCTACATATTGACTGATCGATCAGTAGGAACCAAGAAAAAAAGCAGAAGTGTATCCCTGCGGGGTTAGGAACTAAAAAGAAAAACGCCTGGGGTGCCCGGGTGTCTCAGTCGGTTAAGCATCTGACTCTTGATTTTGGCTCCGGGCATGATCTCACAGTTCACGAGTTCGAGCCCTGAGTCAGGCTCTGTGCTGCTGACTGTGCAGAGCCTGCTTGGGATGCTCACTCTCTCTCTGGCCCTCCCCCACTCTTGTGTGCATTCTCTCTCAATAAATGAATACACTTTAAGAAAAGAAAAGCTCCTGGCCCTCTGGGTGATTCGAAAAGCCACCATGTCTGGTTTAGGCTGGGTTCAGACTCCCCGCACAGCTCACACAGCAGAGCTTGGCCACTCAGCTCCCAGGGAAAGGAGGGCAGCATCCGGAGCCAGCACACTGTCCTTGGCCCCTCTGGGCCAGCAGTGCAGCCGTCACCTCGTGGCCTGAGAGGCGTGGCCGTGTTTATCTACTCGCCAACGGAAAAGCCAAGTGGTCGGAAAATTAGAACCTTGATCTGAGTGCTTTAGCCGTTTGAACCAGGAGGTTCAAGTGCTTCCAGCTTCGGCTGGGAATGCTGTCTGCGGCTACTGCCCTTGTAATGAACTAGGCCTCATCAGGCAGCAGAGGGATGAGCCACAGCCCCGAAGGCCGTGGAGCCGGGGCTTTGATGCAGGTCACATGGAAATGCCCGAGCGGCTGAGGTGCACTCTGGACGGCCTGTGCCAGCTCACACAGATGCTGACAACGGAGGACACAGAGGCTCTGAGGTTTGCAGAGAAGTACAGCACGGAGTCTCAAGCACAAACGTCCTACCATCTACCAATAAAAAAATCTAGTGCGTGAACAAACTTTGAAGCCCAGACGGTTCTCTCAGGAACAGAAAGCCAGGGAATTCCGGGAGCTAATGGAGGCTAAGAGAGAGGCAGTCGGGAGAGGGCAGGGGTAGGGGTGGAGGGAGGGATGAAGTGACAGCAGGCACCTTCCTTTCCCCTCTCCCAACACTCCCAGCGGCTCACAATCAAATTAGGCAGGAAACGGAAATGGGATTTCAAAGTGCCTTCTAGCCTCATCACGAACGCGGCCAGGGACGAGCAGCCGGTGACTTCCAGGCAGGCGTAGACGACTTCGAACCGCAACCCTCCCGCATGCCACATGGAGCTCAGCTCTGGCTTTTCGGCTTCATTCTCTACTGTCAGCACTTGAGGTACCCTTCCGCCTGAACGGGGTCTACTGCTTGGCCTCGAGGTGTTTGAAAAGCAACGCCCTCAAGAAAATGAGCGCCCTTGCTCCACTTTTCCAAACAAGATAAATTCTGCACTCCTACTTCCATTCTGTGTATCTGCTGATCAACTACTCTCTCTCTGTGCCATCCTCCAGAAATCACGTCTGCAGTGTTCATGAGACAAGGCTCCCCGGGGCTCACGGACACCGGCAGCGGGAGGTGAAGGGACTCGGAGCAGCCACGGCATCAACTAAACGTGGGCAAGACGGTCTGAAGAGAGGATGCCGTCTTCTTAAAACATAAACATTCATGAGGCCGAAATGCAATTTGTTAAATTGATTCAAAAGAGGCTTAACGCCTCGTTTATTGATCACGAACTGACGGGACGGTTAGCTTCCAGAAGAGCCGCGGCACTGCTGGCCACATACCTCTCGGCTCCAAAGGGGAAGCAAAGCGTGCTTCCAAGACCACAGCAAGTCTACACCGGACTGACGGCTTTAACATTCGAAGGCTGGGCCAACAGACAAGAGGCCCTCAGCACGGGCACCGGGACCTAACGGGAAAAGTCTCCCCGCAGACACTTCATCTTTTATTCATATACACAGTCTGTTCATGGGTGGGCACGCCTCTGGGCTCCCGATGGTGGGAACCGCAAAACGCATTACTTTTCAACCACAACCCAAACACCGGCGGCTAAGAAGGGGGCCCGCTGCCCAGGGATCCCAGCGTGGTGGGGCTCCATGGGACCCCCCGGGAGAGGGGACCCCCCGGAGGGACGGGTTCAGCAGGAGAGGCAAAGGCCCACAAGACCCAAAGTGGACTGCAGCCTTACCTTTGAACCATGTCTGCTACGGAGGATAAAAAGCTGTCCATGCTTTGGGAAAACATCTCTGCTCCCTTCTTGAAAAAGTTAATCTGAAAGACAGAAGTGTGATGCCGTGAAAGTCCTCTAGGAAAGGAGACGGATGAGCTCACTCGGTGCAGGACTGGCAGCACCGGGGGCGGCGACACTGCCCCCCTCCACATCCCCCCCGTGCCCGTGGTGCCTCATGCGCCTCCGCTGAGCTCAGCGGGCCAGCAGGGTTCCTCCCGAAGCCCCAAGTGCGCTGCAGAATGGGGGCGGTGGGACCCGGCTCTCTCGCCGAGAGACTGTCAACATCGGGGACAATGTAAGTCGCTGCTTGGCACAGACCACACGTGGGTGCGTCAGCAGTTGCTGCTGACAAGTAGTCTTGATGTTCTCGCCATCGGCTGCTTTCCTCTGTGAATTCTAGACAGAGAGTTTCTTGGGGGCAAGAGGTAGGTCTCCACCTCTGCGTCTCCAGGACCCACACTGGTGTGTGACAAATGACGTGCACGGCGCCAGCAAGAGGCCGACGAGCACTTGACGCGGCACGGCAGGAGGTCCTCCGGGAAGAGAAGCGCACCTCAGGGCCACCAGCTGACCCCGTTCACCGAGCCATGTGCAGCTTGGAACGCAAGCTGACGGATAATCCGGCTGAGACACCGAGAAGGGGAAACTGGACTGACGACCCTTAAAAGGCCCTTCCAGCCTCGGGGCGCCTGGATGGCTCAGTCGGTTAAGCGTCCGACTTCGGCTCAGGTCACGATCTCGAGGTTTGGGAGTTCAAGCCTCACATCGGGCTCTGTGCTGCCAGCTCGGAGCCTGGAGCCTGCATCAGATTCTGTGTCTTCCTCTCTCTCTGCCCCTCCCCTGTTCACACTCTGTCTCTCAAAAATAAATAAACGTTAAAAAATAAAATAAATTTTAAAAAGGCCCTTCCAGCCTTGAGGTCAACCCAAAAGATGCAGCTGAGCTCTGGCCCCGAACAGGCGCTTGATACAAGCAGGGTCCCTTCCTGCTCCCCACGTGCTGGATGGACGCTCTCTCAGCCCAGGGGAGAGTGGCCCCAGGAGACCTCAGTCTCCTTTGAAAATAAAACTACAAGTGCTGGCTTTCGGGGAACCAAAAGAAGGAATGCCTACTTCCCGTGAGTCCCAGGTATTCACTGTCCAGAAAGTCCGGGTTGCCTGTCAAACCTTGAAGGGCAGGGGTAGGGGGAAGACAGGACCGTCCAGTGCACTGCGGACAGGTGTAACCATCCTGCCCCAGAGCTACAGTTTCCACTTCTTTCTATGGCCAGGGCTTTAAAAAACTCTCAATACTGGGTATGAACTCCATTTTACATGCCTGGTCAGAGAGAGGTAACAGTTGCAAAGCCACGTCATGAAAAAAAAGACATGCAGTTTGCATGAGGGTATTTTCTCACACTTTGTCCCAGCTCATGTGTCTGATCTGGAAGCTGCCTCTGCCCTGGAAGGTGGGCAGAGAACTCGACCTCACATCCCAGTGAGGCTGGCAGGCATTGTCGGGACAGTTCTGACGTGTTTACACCCTGGGGAGGTATGCGACCCCACGTCCCTAGTTTTCACGGTACAAAAGCAGAGGATGATCGCCATTATCCTGAAGCAAGGTGATAACGCAGGAAGCTGCTCTGGCCCCATGATCTTTTAATCATACAGAGATCAACACGGTAAATGCCATTCTGGATCTCGGAAACATCACTCTGTTAAATGAGCTTTCCGCATTTCTAAGGACACAGCAGCACAGTGGCTTTCCTCTCCTTCCCGTCTCTGAACTCTTGGAATTAATTCCATGTCTTAGCTCCCCTGCTACTCTGTAAGCTCCTAGGGCAGGGACTCAGGCAGCCCCTAAAACGATCTGATTAAATGAATGAATGAAAAGGAAGGAGAAGATACTGGCGTCTACAGTCACCTTTCCTAGCACCTACCCTGTAAATACTAGAGTTCATTTGGTGTTCTCATAAACTTGGATGCAGCTTACAAAACCTCAGTTTGTTTCCAGGCATGACGACTCATCATGATTTCAGTGCAAACCTACTGAACAAGGGCCAGGGAAGACAGAAGTAAAGCCAAACCACTTGCACTGACAGGGGTGGTGCTGAGAAGCTGGATTCAGCCCAACGTCATCCAAAGACCTGGTGTGCCTGTGTGAACGACAGGAAGTACAGCGGCCCCATGACCGGCAGCTAACGGAGGTAGATGCTGCGTAGACATACATGGCTTTAAAGGGGCCGATGAGGCAGAAGGAATGCCTTGGAATTGCCCAAAAGATTCACGGGGTTAGACGACAACTGGTCTATGCGAGACAGCCAAGTCTGCAGCAAGATTTGAGGTCTGCGAGGGGAGGGGCTGTCTGGTCTTCTGTCCTGAAATCTGGATACTTTCCACGTGAAAAACGAAACCGTGCCATCCTCAACCCTCAAAACTGCTGCTGTGGCCACCCAGTGACGTGTGCTCTGCTCCACAGCCAGGCCCCCTCGGCCCTGCAGCAGCATTCGCTTAGCGCGGGCCGGGAGAAGCGGCGTGGTCCTCAGGGTGACACACGGGAACCCAGCCGGGAACAAGTCCACCCTTCAGGCCTTGCGAGGCCCCTCCGCTAACCAACCAGGCCCTGTAAACACTAACTGATCAGGCCCGCAGCCATTCAGCTTTCTGAGGCTCTCGGGCCAGGACCCTGTCTGACCCTGGGCCTCTAAGTCCACAGGCAAGGACCGTCAATCCAGGAAGGACAGACGTGACAGGAGGCGTTAATTAGAGCAAAGGCAGTACTGATGTTCCCTCACAAAGCCGGGACGTCCTCTAGGGCAGAGGTGTAAAACTTGAAGGAGAGAGGAGGGCACAGGAGAACAGACGAGAACACATCGTGAGGAAGCTGGACAGCTGCAGAGGGTCTGCTGAGGGCTGGAGCCCACAGCCCACGAATGGACACGGCTGGGTTTCGGTTCAACCCAGCTTCACTCAGATGTCACAGAAAGGTTAGAGTGCTCTATTTAAGCACCACCTCCGAAGGCAGAAGCTGACTTTAGTTACCTCGCCATTCAACAACGTAACAACCACATTAAGAAGACAGATACTTGAGGGGCGCCTGGGTGGCTCAGTCGGTTGAGCGTCTGACTTGGGCTCAGGTCACGGTCTCACTTTCATGGGTTTGAGCCCTGCGTCGGACTCTGTGCTGAGAGCTCAGAGCCTGGAGCCTGCTTCAGATTCTGTGTCTCCCTCTCTCTCTCTCTGCCCCCGCCCCCCTCCCCCCCCCCCCCCCCCGCTCTGTCCCTGTCTCTTAAAAAAAAAAACGTTAAAAAAAATTTTTTTTAATAAAAGACAGATAATTGAGCCTGAATGCTTAAAGATCCTCTCTTGTTCCCCTCTCCCCTGAATACTACTGATGCTGTGTTTTTAAAAACAGATCCATTTTTTAAATGTATTAAAAAACAAAAGATGCTCACATGTGTGGAATTTAAAATCATTTTTTTTCTACATTTATTTATTTTTGAGAGACAGAGACAGAGCACAAGTCGGGGAGGGGCAGAGAGAGGAGGAGACAGAATCCGAAGCAGGCTCCAGGCTCTGAGCTGACAGCACAGAGCCTGATGCGGGGCTCAAACTCACAAACCGCGACATCATGACCTGAGGCGAAGTCGGACGCTTAACCGACTGAGCCACCCAGGCACCCCAACACACGTGTGGAGTTATAAAAAGTTGCCGACTTTTTTTCTTCCCGACATTCTGCTTCCCGACATCCCCTTCCATTCCTAGACTGTCAGCGGAAAGAAGATTCGCGGGTGTGTTTCCCACATGCCGGAGGGAGGTGCTGGAGCCCACGTAAGTGGGGCCGAAGCAGGGCAGGGAGGGAGGGGGGCGGTGCCCCTGGCCTCACACACACACCCACTCCCGTCCCCACCAGGCTAGAACCCCGCCCCTCCCGCCACCTTAGACCTCCGGCACGCAAAGGTTCAGTGGACTGCTAACTGGGCGGGGAGAAGTCAATATACCCTCAACAGAGACCTCAGCAAGCAGTGGCGACATTTCACCATGACCCAGATGCCAAGGGTGCCGGCAATAACCTCAGCAATGAGAACGGCCCAAGCGAGCGTGACCCCCCCACCACACACAGCAGCAGAGGGATGTGCGGGGTCTCGAGCCGGAGGCCCACCTCCACCGACCTGAGCGGTCAGCTGCTTCTCAGAACAGCAGACCGTGCCTGGCTTTCACTTGGCTCAGAGACAAAGGGCCATGCCAGCCTCCCCCCGCTACGGGAGGCCTGGGATCAAGGCCATCACTTCCCCGGGCATACAGCCTAACGAGTCCCGCTAATGATGAGCCAGCCCACCTGGAAGCTCTCCACGTGCTGAACCTACGGGAGGCTCCGAGGAGGTGGTGCATTCGTGTTTCTTTGGTTTCTCCTCAACACTACCTCAGCAGGAATGCCAAGCTGCCCTCCCCAGCCGGCTCAGGTCTTAGCCCTCAGGGGAAGGGAACGGCCTACCTGTCCGTGGGCGAAGCCTATCATGGGCTCCATCATGGCCACGCGCTTTCTGTACTGCAGCGCGTTGAGGGCACAGTAGTACTGAAGGGAAGAAAGGTGCTGTTTCCGCCGCGCAGCCGCCACCTCCTTCACAACATCGGTCTTCACCTGAGGAGAGGTGGGAGGAAAATGTCGGCTCGTCTAACGGACATGGCGATTCTAGAAGAGCACGAAGCTTCGAAAATGTCCCTTTATTCACAAAACCCATTTCTGTGACAAATACAATAAAACCCAGATAAGGTTCCACCTTATGCTTTATTTATTTTTTTGATGTAATTTTTTTTGAGGGGGCGGGGAGAGAAAGAGAATCCCAAGCAGGCTCTGCACTCAGCACGGAGCCCCACGAGGGGCTCGATCTCACAACCTAAAATCGTGACCTGAGCCGAAATCAAGAATTGAATGCTTAGCTGACTGAGCCACCCAGGCTCACCCCTGCTTCATGTTCTAAAACTCTAAATTAAAAATACCAAAGTCCTAGCATCTTTGTGCTCACGAGGCTGCACTGGGGTGAAGCCAACTCCTGTCTGCTGGCAGGACTACAAAGTGCTGTGATCCTTTGGGAAAACAATATGGCGGCATGCAATGAAAGCCACCAACATTTTAGTTCACTCATAAGATTGTATTCCAAGGAAATAATTTAGCTCAAGGAAATTATGTAATGGAAGTAAAAAGTCACATGTGTTAATAAAAAGTTCCATATCATCTATAATACCAAAAAACTTGAGCTAAAGAATCAGAGTGGGGGCACCTGGGTGGTTCAGTTGGTTAAGCGTCTGACTTCAGCTCAGGTCATGATTTCGCGGTTTGTGAGTTCAAGCCCCACATCAGCTCACTGCTGTCAGCACAGAGCCTACTTTGGTTCCTCTATCCCCCTCTCTCCCTGCCCTTCCCTCGCCTCACACTCTCTTTCTCAAAAATAAAGTAAACATTAAAAAAAAAAAAAAAAAAAAAAGAATCAGAGTCAACACCCAGGGCAAGAAATTGAAGTGACCTGAATACATATGAGGAACCATATGTGGAAATCACTGAAATTTTACAAAGGTTCCAAGCTGGTGTTTAATAAACCAGTTTGAAAAGCTAGAACAGGGAGGCAGAAGTCTACTTACAAGATTCAGAATAAATAATTTAAAAATTTATGTATATGAAAGAAGAGAAAGGATTCGTCAAGATGCTCTCACTGCCACAAATTCACAACAGGAAACTAGAAAAGGAGCTTAAGCAAATGATGTGAAAAACAAAACGTAAGGTAGGTACGCTTACCTTTTCATTCTCCTTTTTTTTTGGAAGCCTGCTATATTTTGCCATCGAGAGGTCATGCTCTAAAAATAAAGGCGTTTAAAAAATTTTTTTAAATGTTTATTTATTATTGAGAGACAGGGAGAGACAGAGCATGAGCAAGGGAGGGGCAGTCAGACAGGGAGACACAGAATCCGAAGCAGGCTCCAGGCTCCGAGCTGTCAGCACAGAGCCCGACGCGGGCTCACAGACCACGAGATCGTGACCTGAGCTGAAGCCGGCCGCTTAACCGACTGAGCCACCAGGCGCCCCAAAATAAAGGCACTTTAGCACGCAGATAAGTTGAAAGGCGAGAGCATTAGGTCAGCACCTCCGCCCACATGCATGCCACACCCACACTAAACCCACGCACCAAGAACAGAGAGGATGCCTACCTACCATTACTGGCGAGTCCAAAAAGATCCTTTAAAGTGCTCACTTCTGAATGAGAAAAACAAAACAAAACAAAACATCTTAGAGCAAAGAAAAATAAAACGCACCCACCCAGAGCTCTGCGCTTCCCCAAGAAAATAGAAGTACATGCACGGTAGGAGGCAGGCTCTGTGGGCACCTCCTCAGGGCCTCCGCCCTCACGAGGCACCGCCCTGTGGGCTCGGAATCCCGGTCTGACTGGAGCTGGTGGCTTCGGCTGCCTCCCATACCTGGTGACCCTGACTGCTCCTAGGGCCACTCGTCTTAGACAGCATCCAGGGATCTGTGAAGCAGGGGGCACTGTGGGGACGTGGGCTGGAATGTGTGGTGGCCAGGTACTATTCATGAGACCTGGAGTATACGCCTAAGCTCATATTCTCCAGCCCCTAAAAAAGAGCGTTTTAATACAGCTTTCCTCAGAATATCCTGACAGTACCCAGAACCTAGAAATGTCCTGTTGCTGCCATTGTAACATCTGGCAAGGCCACCATTAATAAAGGAATACGAGGTACTTGTTTTAACGAAAAACTCTGGAGCAATCTAGTATATGGTACCTGTGACAAGCCAACAGACATCACTATTACCCCACGTGGGTGCCACAGCCATCATCACGCACAGACAGGCCTAACAAAGTCCAAGACCAAAAACACGAAGAGATAGATGAGGGTGATGCTGTCCAAGGTTACAAACTTAAAAACACAGAGACATCTACAAGAAAGCAATACTTTGTACAACTCCAGAACAATCCAGTTTTGCTTCATCAAAGGAAATCGTTTTCACATCACATCTTTTATGCCGCTTTTCACTTTGCCTCAAAATTCCCTCACAACTTTTAAATCTCTCTTCACGTTATTCTTACCCTTTCTGGAATCAGAATGCTTTCTGCCTTTGTTGGGTTTCATCTCCCTTTCTCTCTCTCTCCCCTTTTACTTCCTACTGGAGCTGTGTTGGGGTTTTCCCTTACGGGGTTAAATAACTTCGTTAAGATCTTTAGTGTTTTCTTCATTCAGATTGGTGCGTAAATGAAAAAGGCATTAAAACCTAAGATAAAAATGGGGCGCCTGGGTGACTCAGTCAGTTAGGCGGCCCACTTCAGCTCAGGTCATGATCTCGGGGTTCACGAGTTCGAGCCCCACGTTGGGCTCTGTGCTGACAGCTTAGAGGAGGGGGCCTGCTTTGGATTCTGTGTCTCCCTCTCCCTCTGCCATTCCCCTGTTCACGCTCTGACTCTGACTTTCAATAATAAACATTATTGATAATGTTAATAAACATTAACAAAAACAAAAACAAAAACCTAAGATAAAAACCACTAAGCAGAGAGGAGGCCGAATTCTAATCTGTTTCTCAGGCTGACTCAAGTATGACCCAGGCCAAACACTTCAAACCTACGTGTTGGTGTCGTCAGAAAAGGTTACTTTGATACTTTGATACTTAGATACTCTAAGATACTCTCTAAAACAGGTAACTCTGTTTTCATAGCTTCTCGGTTTACTACCACTAGACAGTTTTATTGTCTTAAAAAACAAAACAAAACAAACGCCATCCCAGGCAAATACTACTAATCCACACCTGACCCATTCAGGATTAAGGAAGGCCCCGGTCATTGCTGCTGCTGGGCACCCCCAGCTGGGGGCTCACTTCCCAGGCACAAAGCTGAAAGACACAAATCTGACAACACAGGTCTCCAGGGTGATTATTTTCTATCTAAAGGACTTGGAGTTTGGTTCTTAAATGGTATCTCCACACATTTCTACTGATTGTATTTAGAGGAAATCTTTATGAAACAAGGCACTCAATAAGGCTTTCAGTTCGTATTGGATGATCGGCACGCAACCCACATTTAGATTTGGAATTTCATGCAATTATAGATGAGCAACACCAAAAACACTAAAAGTCTTTCTCAAGCAAGGTTTCTCTTGACACAAGGTAACTGACATGCCATTTATTGTTCTTCTGTCAAGTCTCAGTGCTGTCAAGCCGCCCCGGGGCAAAGTTGATGCCAGTCCTCCCCCTGTCCCCTATAGCCTCATATGTATGACATGATCACAGGGAATCTCCAAGTGAGGGGCGAAAAGAACATCGTCTCTAAGATATACTGCATCTTTTCTGCCTAAACAGATTTTACACTTTAAGGTGTTATATTTTTAAAGAGGAAGTACGATACTGAACAGATCTCTTAGTACTCAGGTTTAGACTTTTTTGGCCACTGACTTTTGTACTAGTGTTCTAGAAAATATAATTCTTTAATCTCGAAGCAATGACTATTTTCAAGGATATAAAGAGCAAAAAGACTACAAAGTTTGGATTCCTTTTTGTAACATCCAACTACATTTTTTCAAGATTATTTTTTTATATCCATATTTTGACTAACTTGATTTCCAAGAGATATAAAATTATTCTAAGGTTTTTAGTTGAAGAACCAAAACTAGTCAAAAAGGGCAACCAGGCTCTCTGAACCAGTCTCAGATACACCCACCCACTAAAATGTGAGCTCCAGGAGAACAGGGAGCTGGTCTGCCTTGTTCAGAGTCCAGCACAGGTAAAGCATGGTCCCTGCCCTCCTTCCCTGAGCCACCCTCTTTCCATTCCAAAGCACTCATGGCTCCCCAGGAACAGCATGCCTTTACAAATGCTCCCAACCAGTAATATTAGCCTTGCCATCTCTCTTTGGTAATCTCTCAAAACCCAGCACACAGATCACCTTCTCCAGGAAGCCCTCTCTGGCACCCAAAAATCAAAAGGGTAATCACACCTTTCTGTGTATATTTATTCTTTGTACCTCTCTGTCCTGCTGCCCTACTCACATGATGTTATGACTGTTTCCAAGTCTGTTCTCTCATTAGCCCATAACCTCCTTTAGGGGAGCTAAGAACATAGTGGGAATTCAATAAAAGTTAGCTAAACTGAAGTGCTGAATAAAAGGAGGGCATTTCTCAATGATGCAAGTATTTAAAGAAATTAATACAGTCAGAAGTATCATGAAATGAACTGACATTTTGAAGGTAACTGGCACTGAACTCAGGAACATTACCTGTGAGATCCTTTTCTCGAAACTGTATAATAGGTAGAACCATTGTGTCTGCCAACTGTTTAGCCAGCTCTGTATGAAGAACATTAAGCTGAAAAAAAAAAAAAAAAAAGAAATCTTGCTGAAAAAAAATTATACCCACTATTATGGCAGCTATCTGATTTCCGCACAGGATCACATTGAACACTTCCACGTGGCTCGAATTCAGGTACGCTTCCTTAGCAAATAAACACCCTTCATTTAAGCTGCAAATGATCCAGGCCTAGAGGTACTAAAACTAAATGCAAGGTTGCAACTGACCTGGCATCAGTTAGGTTTGCTAAAGGAGTTTCTGAGCTGAGCCC
The DNA here is from genome assembly GCF_027475565.1 of Acinonyx jubatus. Classification (NCBI taxonomy): domain Eukaryota; kingdom Metazoa; phylum Chordata; class Mammalia; order Carnivora; family Felidae; genus Acinonyx; species Acinonyx jubatus. Next base: position 122,703,214 of record NC_069387.1, read on the forward strand.
ACGTTGTGGTCTGTTTACTGTGCCGACCCTGGCTCTATGTTCCCAGTCGGAGCCACACCAGCTGGAGGAGAACGCTTTCGTGTACTTGCAGCAAACATAGGTCACCACAAGCGCTCAGCTCTGGTCACACTTTACCAGGCCACCGTGAGCTCTCTCCCTCTCAGACGGGGCCAAGGTCATGCCTGAAAGACCAGCCTGCTGGGAGCCTACTAACCCTAAAACCACAGCAGCTACGGGCCTGGAAATTGTTCTGGAGAAAGAAGGCTCCCCACTGAAACCTCAGATCCCAGGCCTCTGTTCTTCAGAAAAGGATCTTTCAAGAACAAGATAACTGTTCAAATGTGATCTTCCTCACCAGATAATTTTAACGGCCCCTGATTCTTTCTTTCCTTCTGGCTTGTCAGGGCCTTTCTAAATCCTGTCATGAATGGCGTAGGAGAAATAAAGTCATCCACCTCAGCACTACCACTTTTGAATATTTCCTGTGTGCCAGAGTTACATGCTTTGTATCATTTGGTTCTCAGCCACTCTGGGAGCTCACTTTTATTATAATCACTTAACAGGCAAATTCTCCAAAACCAGACAGCAAAGAGGTGGCATAGCTGGGATTTTCATCCTGGGCTATTGGAATCTGAGCTCCAGACTTTTCCTACTACACCGTGTTGGATACAGAGCCTGTCTTACGTGCTCGCAAAGTTGCCGAAACTTCAAATGTTTGGTAGTCTAGACATTAGCAATAAATGTAGACGTTACTGAGGATGCTCTGGGATTCCTGCCGGGTGAACAAAGAGAAACCACCCAGCAATCTTTTTTGCCGTACACATTTGGCAAAGTTTCTTTCAGCGGTGATGGCAGTTACATACGAAGCCCCCGTGTGCCCAGAGCTCTCCCTCCAACAGATCTGGACCTTTAGGACTGTGCCTCCAGAGGCTGCTTTGAGAAGCTTACGGACAATCGCTTGCCAGGCAGGGGAGCTATGGGCCAAACAGTTAATGTTGTAGCTTTCAGTTAAGCCAAAGCTGGCAGCTTTGTTCTGCTGAGAACACATGAAGACACCATGCCAATAAATGCCACCGGGACAGAATGCGTTAACTATTTCTCTCAAATACCTTCAGTGAAAAATGTACTGTTGTTTTTACTAACAGTTAAGTGAATGAAAGTCACCAAATGTACCTACTATGTGTCTGGCTATGTGCTCAATGCTCTGATAGACATTATCTAATTTAACCTTTACAAAAGCCCAATTAAATGGGCTTTCTCGCCTGCTGCTGCCATTTACAGATGAAGAAACCAAAACTCAGGGAGATTAAGTGGCTTTCCAATGATCATGCACTTCAGGAATGACAAACTTCCTCGCTACTCATTTTCTTCCTCGTTTCTTCTTAAGGATCAAGGGGATTGTCATCAACTTTTGGCCGTGGGGCTTTTGAAAGGTATGGGACGATGGCTTCTAAACACGGCGCCTTCACTCAGGAGAGTGGCAAGAGACCACCTCTTGGCACTCCAGTATCATCATCCCCAAAATAAGGATAACACCATCTTCCTTGCATGGCTACTGTGAGGACAGTATAGGCCCAGACAGACAGACAAAACCACCTGAAACCACCTGAAAAGCTACTCAAAAGCTTCCCACCTGAGCTAACAGCTTTCACACATGTAGGTTTCTACACCACGAGGTTTGTTTGAAAGCCCCTTGGCCACTGCCACTGCCAAGCTTGGGCAGGGCCGGGGGGACGACGACATGATACTACCTATAAAATCACATTTCCAGCCTTCCAGCTTTTGGGAATGATTCACTCCCTACCAAAAGAATCATCATCCCTGCCCATGAAAATCTGGTTGTAAGTAAATATCCTAAACTGGAAATCTTGGTTCTGGGGTTTTGACGACTAACCACATTTCCTTAGCAACTGTCTTCTGCTCGGGAAAACACATGATTTCAGTGGGTGGAGTCTGCTCCTTCCCCTCCTGGGTTATTTATTCATAGTTAATCAGGAAACATTCATCTCCTCACCTTCCAAAAAAACTACTTTTTGCTCCCCTCTAATTACTTTTTCCATTTATTCTCCTCTTCTGGAAAAGATACCCATCCATTTTAACATACACTTTGAAGACAGTCAAGGTCATGGAAGAGAGGATGAAGCTTACAAAGAACCGGATGTCATGTTCTCTATTGTATCGCCAGTGCCCAGAACAGCATCTACTAAACAGTGGTGCTCAGTACATGTTTGCTGAACGAACAACACCTTGTTGGTCTGATTTGTTGAATGAACAAAAATGCAATCAGTACAATGTCATATTAGTTTCCATTTTTTTTCATGTTTATGTATTTTGAGAAAGAGAGAAACAGAGCACTGAGCAGGGAAGGGGCAGAGAGAGAGGGAGACACAGAATCCAAAGCAGGCTCCAGGTCTGAGCTGTCAACACAGAGCCTGATTTGAGACTGGAGCTCATGAACCGTGAGACCATGACCTGAGCTGAAGTCAGACGCTCAACTGAGCCACCCAGGCGCCCCTCATTTTCTTTATTTTTAAAGTTTATTTACTTTGAGTGAGAGAGAGAGAAAACACACATGAGGGGTGGGGAAGGGGCACAGAGAGAGAAAGAGGATCCCAAGCAGGCTCTTTGCTGTCAGTGTGGAGCCTGACATGGGGCTCGATCTCAGAAACTGTGAGATCATGACCTGAGCTGAAGTCGAACGCTTAACTGACTGAGCCACCACAGTGCCCTAGTTTCTCATTTTATAAACTGAAGACAGTATCTACTTTATATCAGTTAAATGGCATCTGCATTTTTTATCATGATTTTCTACTATATAAGTATTGCAAACTCCTTGCAAGATGAAATACCAAGTTCATACCAACCCAGTTTTGCAGAAGCTTCTGCCCAGCACCAGTAGCATTTGAGCTGGAATGTTTATTACGATGAGGGTTTATGTACTTTTCTCATAACAATACCTGTTTTCCACAAATATTCATGTATTATACAATATATGTACTATACAATACAGCTATAAGAGCAGTTATGTGAAACCCTTTGTAGTGGGGTGAATTGTGCCCACTCTCCTCCTCCCCCTAAAAACGTCCATCCAGAACATGAATATTTGGAAACAAGGTCTTCGCAGATGTAACGAAGGATCTCCCAGTGAGATCATCCTGGGTTATCCTGGTTGGCCCTAACTCCAATGACAAATGTCCTTATAAGAAGAGAAGACACAGATGGAAGCAGTGAAGTGCAGTGTGGGGAGAAGGCCATGGAAGTCAGAGGAAGAGACTGGACAGATGCAACCATCTGCCAAGGGACACGCAGGGTCACCAGAAGCCGGAAGAAGTCAAGGAGGATTCCCCCTGGGGTCTCTGGAGGGAGCACGGCCCTGCCAACAACTTGATTTCATACTTCTGGCCTCCAGAACTGTGAAAGAATAAATTTCTACTGTTTTAAGCCACCGACTTGTAATTTATTAGTAGCATCCCGAGAAACTAATACACTCTCCTTAGGAAACTGAATTCTTAGAAATCTTTCATTTGGTCCATCATTCATGTATACCAAAGCCCTTCCCCTCACACCAGAAATAAACTAATCACATACAACCAGTCTTACGAAATGGACCTAGGAAGAGCAACAAGTTGAGTTACCTTCTCAGATATTTAAGCAAGTATCTAAAAATGGAAAGTGGGCCAAAACAAACATGAAAGAAAATTCAAGAAAGAATACAATTTTGCCATGTTGTGATCTTACCTCATCTACCACTTTGGAAAAATAGTGGAGTGTAGAAATTACTTCTTCGTCGCCTTTGCCAAGAGCAAAATTCTAAGACCAGAGAATAAAAGATCCAGGTGTTAATGCTCGGGGCAACGCCCGCGTCACCCACGTTGCACCGCCCCCCATGCCAGCTCCCACTGTGCACCTCCCAAGTGCACGTCAAAGCGTCCACGCACAGAAAAGCGGTGCACTCGCCTTGTCCTACCTCAGCGATGCACTTAATCGCCCCTCCCTGACCGCTGCTTTGTTGGTCACCACCCTTCTCCTGTCTGGATGTAACGGCATCTTTGAGTTTATTTCCTGGTATTGGGTTATTTCCTGGAATTTGATTCATTTGCAGCCCCTCAGACTATAAACTCTCAAGGCAATGGGTTACTTCTGTGCTAATTAGAAAATATCATACTTTGGGATGATCACCAGTTAGAATTTATCAGTGGAAAGGAAAAGGCAAGACAAAAAATAAATAAATAAGACTGGACTATGGACAAAAAGAAAGAAGGAAATCAAGGTCTCTCTAGGACGCCTTTGGAGAACTCCTTAAAAGAACCCCACTTATGACAGTCCTGAGCGCCACATCACATGCCACATAAACACCAAGTTACCTGTTTTTCATATGCCAGCAGCTGCTTAGAAAGCTGTTGAGTGGCCAGGCACATCTCATTCTGCAGGGAGAAGAGAAAAGCAGGTAAGATTTGTCCAATACATGTCACCTCAGAGAATCCCTTAAAGAATGTATGTTTGTGTCTGTAAAATAATAGCGTGTTCAGAAATTATTTGGAAAACAAGACCAAAACAAATTAAAAGGTTAAAACAGCCTGCATTCCCCCTGCCCGCCAACCATTTGCAAGTTACTGCTCCTTCTGGTCAGTCAGTATAAAAACAATTATATTGTGCCCAATATCCAACAAAGACGTGGTCTTCTCACTGAGGAAGCACACATCAAAAAATTGTTACAAGCATGATGAGAACTGCAAAGGAAATCACGGACATGTTAGGAGGCTCTAACAAGAGGACCCAGATGGTCTCAGAGGAAGAGAGGTTCTAAGCAGACACTGAAGACAGACTAGGAGCTAGCGATGGGAATCAGCTTTCCAGAAGGGACCGGGATGGGGAGAAGATGCACAGTCTGAAGAGCTACAGAGCAGAGTAGCTGGAACAAGGGGTGCAGGAGTGGGAGCAAGACAAGGCTGGGGTGCAGGCAGCGTGAGGGCACGCAGGCCTATGGTCCAGAGCTAGCTTCGACTCTATGTGCAATGGGAATTTCAACAGCACCGTGACATGATCAGATCCAGCGAACTTAAGACTACTAGGTCAGTAGTGCCGGATGGTAACATGGAAGCACAGCTGTGACATCCCAGGAGGCCTGTTTTGTGCCATTTTTCACTGGCCCCTACTGTTCATCTTCCTCTTCTCCAATTTATCGCTGTAACCTCTGGCAACAGGGCAGTTTTCCACCACTAGCCTCCTACCATCGATGCACTCAGCCCAGAAAGCGTGTCTTACGTTTCTAAAACTCAGTGAAAGCTTGTCTTCAGATTCAGGACTCAGTCCTAACAGAGGGGCAGAGCCACAGGGTCTGACCTGGAGAGAATGAGGGGAGGGCACTGGCCAGCCTCAGCCTTAGCCTTCACTTACTTTCTAATTCCCCTGGGCTTACTATTCCTTTAGAGGCAAGGCCTGAACTCTGCAGGAGCTTGTTTTCTTTACCACGGTTCTCCTTTGCAAGCCCCATCAGAGCCCTAATCCTACTTTTTTCAGCCCCCTTTGCTGACAACTAGCCAACCTGTTCCTTGACTTCCTTCATCGGCCTCAAGGAACAGTTATTAACAGACCCTGAAACATGGCTCTCTTCTCTTCTTCCCCAGAATAAGATCAAACAAATATAATAAAAGTTCTCAGCTTTGGCAGTCTACCAGCATGCCATCCCTTTCAAAACTATCCAGAGCTGGTGGCCAAGAGCAAGGCAAGTGAGCACCTGCACGAGCACCAAGCCCTGCACTTAGGGAGGGGCACGCAACAGCTCCCAGCACAAGGCAGGCTCCCAACGAAAGCATGATGAATGAATGAATGAACAATCAAGGTTAGAAGACTCCTCTAAGTCGCCAGCTTAAAGCAATACTTGGAATCAGGGAGTCGGGAAAATACTTCCTAAGCCTACAAGGAAACATCATAAATGGGGAGGGGGCAATAAAATACAGACTGGACAGGCATGAAACAATCAGCCATGAAACACTGCCTGTTGAGCATCTTCAGCAGTGCTGTTTGGAAGGTCAGTGTGCACAGGAATGCGGGTCTTGGCCCACTCTGTGGGCTGAGAGCCTCTTAGATCAGAAAATCCCTTGCTCTTCCTCTTGGAGTTAGTAGCTGAGGCTTTAAGGTCGATTTGCTCAAGCTACTTTGGCATCTGCCTAGGGACAGCATCATGTGCACTGGGATTTGCAGATTCACAGAATCATCCTAACAACAGCAACTAACACTGACAGCATTTAATCCGTGACAGATGCCATGCTAAGTGGATTCCACGCATTACCTCATTTAATTCTGACAACCCTATACGGTAGGCTCTGATTATTAACTCAAATTTACAGATGAAGAAACTGAGGAACGGAAAGGTTAAGACACTTGCCCAGGGTCACACAGCTAGTTAGCAGCAGGGCTGGGATGTGAACCCAGGTCTGTCCCGTTCTAAAATCAACACTCTTAAACACCACTAAGATCCCAAGTCCTGCTAAGAGCTGAGGCCTATGCTTTAGCCTAGAGTTGACAAACTTCCTATAAAGGGCCAGATAGACATGATTTTTGGCTTGTGAGATATGGTCTCTGCTGTGACTACTCAACTCTGCTGTTGTAATCCTCACAGCCATAAATAAGACATGGCTTATTTATGAGTGTGACTTCCCTCAGTTAAGCAGTTATTTACAGGGGTGCCTGGGTGGCTCAGTGGGTTAAGCCTCCAACTTCGGCTCAGGTCATGATCCCACAGTTCATGAATTCAAGCCCCACGTCAGGCTCTGTGCTGACAGCTCAGAGCCTGGAGCCTGCTTCAGATTCTGTGCCTCCCTCTCTCTCTGCCCCTTCCCCACTCACACTCTGTTTCTCTCTCTAAAAAAGACACATTAAAAAAAAATTTAAACAGAAATTTATTTACAGAAATAGGAGGCCAGCCCAAGGGTGTAAATTGCTGATGCTGCTTTAGATGTTAAATGTCTCCAAAGACCCACCCTTCAGGAGACTCTCCATTAAGCTACAATATTTCCAATTCAAGGAACATCTTCTACTCCTTCAAGTCATTCTTTTCTTTATTTTAACTAAGTGTAACATATTACTCCCCCATACCTGTATCCTTTAGACACTGGTCAACAGACATGATAACTACCCTCCATGCCTTCCAAACAAGCAGGAACCATGGACTACTTGAATTCCTCTCTCTACAGCTCGGTGGCAAATGCTCCGAGTGTAGTGGGAAAACCTGCCTGAATGCTGCCAGTGTCAGACTGCCCAGGCTGGCAGGGAGCGCCCGTGGGCCACCCACACAGCAGGGAGACGGGGCACAACGCACAGCACTCAGCCGCTGCTTTCTGGAACTCCCGTGTACAACTGAGCTCTGCCGAGCCTCTCCTAGAGATACCTTACGAAAATGCCATGTATTTTCAGATGTGTGTGGTTGTAGGCTACAAGATTCTGTTCTGCCAGTACGATCTCACCGGGAACAAAGCACAGGTGCAAAATGGGCTGTCACCTGCCCCGAAAAGAAGTGAACTTCTGTACAGAGCACATCACATGAAAAATCTTTTGAACTAGACCAACTTTAACCTTACTCACACTTAATCTATCGCACACAAAGGTTTTATGAAATGCTTGGTCAACATCAGCCAATTAATCCACACCCTATAAGGTAAACCCACACCATTATCTCTGCAGAAGGCTTGCAAAACTGGAGCTTGGGTGCAGAGTAAATATTAGTAATGACGATAATAGAGGCAGCTGCTAACATTCAGTCTTTTCTGGGTCCTTGAGAGGGCTGTTGAACGTTTTTCAAACAGTATCACATTTAATCCTTATAATGCACCTGGGAGGTAAGAACTATTATCATTATTGTTTTACAAATGAGGAGACAGAGGCTCAAAAAGGGGGATTACTTTCTAAAATCACAACTAGTAATGGCAAGGCAAAGATTCCACTCAGGTCTGGCAGACCTGCAATCTAGAGCCCAAGTTTTTAACGCTATGCTATTTCCAAGCCCTGTTGGGCCTTTGGATAGGAACATTAATCCTACACTTGACCAGCTGTGGTTCAGCAACAGAGATGGAATTTAGAATTTAGACTCTAAATGGAGTTCCACGAGTAAGATTTCTGTGACATTCTGGAACCGCTCTCTGGCTATTATCTATGGTATCTGATGCCCCATGAGAATCCTTAAAAAAGATAACCTGACAAACTGATGACTGACAGCATCTCCTATATTAAATAGGACTTCCATGGCTCCTGCCAAGGCAGAAAATAGCAGTGGTGAGCAAACCTGAAAGGAAAACCAAGCTTTTAGCAAAGGAATGTTTATCTCATAGTGGCCCAGAGTGCTTACAGAACTGTAACTGTCAATCCAAGAAACCCAAAAGCCTCTGCTGGTGGCACACCCACTGTGACTAGCAAGGGACAGGCTGGGAGCAGGGGCAGAGGAAATCGACTGGGGTCAAAGTCACAACGGAGGCACTTGCTTCAATCTCAGCAATGCTGCTGGCAAGCCGGTAGGGGGAAGTCTCTGTCACCATGGTGCTCACCACAAAGCCAGGGTCCAGGAGCCCTCGAGCTGGGCCGCACACAGAAGTAGTGAGAAGTGTGGGGAACAGAGGCAGGAAGCTGTGTTGGGGGGCAGGCCGTGAGGGGTGCCTGCTGAGGATGTGGACGTTAATCTGTAGAATCTGCTCTCTGGGATCTCACGGTCCATAGGGTCAAGGAAACTTCACACTCACTATAGCATAAGTAATCTGACCAACAAGCGTATGGGGCATCCGGGCATGCTGCTGTGCTTTGGCCAGGAAGGGAGGGAAGGAAGGAAGGAAGGAAAGGTGCCAGAGACCTCGAACGTGAGGTCCTAAAGCCAGAAAGGCTATTTGTCAGGGCAAGGGTTTGATGGGGATTCCTGGCAGCAGGAACAGCAGAGCAAAGTCTCAAGACATGTAGAGGGTCTGGCATAATCTGGAACAACCAAACATGAGCCTAGAAGAGTCGGCTGATACTCAGTTCATGAAGTATGAAGCGCTTTGCACATACCTTGCTGAGGAGTTTAATCTCCACCTTGCAGTTACAGGGAGCCACGGAAACATCTGAAGACAGGGAGGGAAGGGAGGTTTGGAAGTGATTCATTTAGCTGTAGGGTAGAGGAGGGACTGAAGGGGGGAAGACACCTCCCTACACGCAGGAAGATGGATCAGGAAAGAGCTGAGCACTCACTCCCACGGCACCAATAGGCAAATGTTTTTGCAATAAAGACCCAGAGACAAGGACTACAAACAGATTCTGAGATGGCCAGGCTTGCTGAAGTGATCTTAGCCCTGGAACCAAATAGAGACTAAGCAGAGAAGGGTTCCAATGGGATTTTGGAGAACACCAAGACTTAAGGGTAGGCAGCAACAGGGTGCCAGGAAAGGAGAAAGACCTAGAAGGACAGGCAGAGAACTAGGAGGGGGCCAGAGGGGGCCTTGTCACAGGAACCAAAGAAAGACTGCTTTAAGAGGGGTGTTGTTAAAGAATCAGGTGCTACCCAGGGCCCGAGGGTGGAGAGGGTATGATTAAGGCATTAAGCAGCCCCACTGTAAGGTGAAGAGGGAGGCCAGACCCAGGTGGCTTGAAGAGTGAGTATCAAGCATCAAGTGACACAGGGAAGAAAGCAAGTATAAACTGCTCCGTTAAGAAAGTCAGGATTAGAGGGCCAGGCTCCTATTTAACACAAATAAGAGTCCCAGAGTAATGTGCCATCTCAAGTACTATTATTATAAGACTTAAAAGATGATGAACACCCAGGGGCGCCTGGGTGGCTCAGTCGGTTAAGTGTCTGACTCTTGATTTCAGCTCAGGTCGGGATCTCTCAGTCATGGGATGGAGCCCCACACTGGGCTCTGTACTGAGCTGAGCATGGTACTTGCTTGAGATCCACCCCCCAAACCCCCGCATGCTCTCTCACTCTCTCTCTCACAAATAAAAATAAAATTAAATTAAATAAATAAATAAATAAATAAATAAATAAATAAATAAATAAAAAAGATGATTAACACCCAGAGGCCTTCGTGCCAGGAACTGATCTTAACTTCACAGGTAAACTCTACAACAACTTGATGAGGCAGCCATTATTATGGCCTCTGTCAACTGATAAGGAAATTCAGGCAAATAAGTGGCCAACACTGGAGCTCAGATCTGCTGAGTCCAAGGCCAAACACTTAACCCCTGTACCTAAGTGAATGACTCTCACCCAGAATCATCTTTGACCCCAATCAGAAAGCCTTCAAAGCCATCATGAGGGAAAGCTGTAGGCCCTCCATGCAAATCAAGTGCAGGATTCCAGGTCTCCAAAGCTGTTTTCGGAGACCACTCAGGCTCTCTGTTCCCTTACACCTTAAGCTACATACATATTTTTTCTCAGTCCCTGTCGTATCCACATCAACTTGACTTTTTCAGGGCTGTGCACTGACTAAAAACAATTATGCCTAAAGACCAATCCAACAAGGAATTGGCTCCCACTTCTAACTTACAGGGGGCCCCCCTTTCCATGGGGGACACACTTCCAGACCCCCGGTGGATGCCTGAAATAGTGGCTAGCAATGAACTCTACATATGCCATGCTTTTTCCTACACGTACATACTTACGATAAAGCTTTAATATATAAATTAGGCACAGTGAGAAATTAACAATACCTAATAGCAAAATGGAAAAATTACAATACAGCTGACCCTTGAAAAACATGGGTTTGAACTATGCAGGTCAACTTACATGGATTTTTTTCAATATACACAGAGCTGTAAATGTATTTTCTCCTCGTGATTTTCTTAACATCTTCTTTTCTCTAGATTATTTTATTGTAAGCATACAATATCCGATACATACAACATACAAAATATGTGTTAGTCGACTCTTTATGTTATTGAAAGGCTTCTGGTCAACAGAAGGCTATTAGTTAAATCTGGGAGGAGTCAAAAGTTACATGAGGATTTTCAACGGTGTGGGGGTCAGCGCCCCAGCCCCTGCATTGTTCAAGGGTCAACTGTATACTGTAATAAAAGCTACGTGAATGTGGTCTCTCTCTCTCTCTCAAAATACCTCGTGCTGTACTCACCCTCCTTGTGGTGGTGTGAGATGATAAGATGCCTACAAGGGGAGATGAAGTGAGGCGAACGATGTAGCACCAGGCTACCAGTGACCTTGTGGTGAAGTGTCGGGAGGAGGAGCGCTTGCTTCCAGACTGCCGGTGACCGCAGGTAAACTGTTCAGAAAGTGAGCCCGCAGCTGAAGGGGGACCACCGTGCTACAAAGCGGTTCGGCTGCTCTAGAGTGGGGGTTATTCTACGATGACAAGAACAACCTCTGAACGCTCCTACTTCCTTAGCCTCTGCCGCCACTTCCGGAGACCGGTACGTCCAAAGAGTCCAGTGCAGTGGTTCAGAGTGACAGTGCGGGTTTTGGAGTCAAAGACCCGAGTGCAAATTCCAGTTGTGCCACTGTGACATTAGGCAAGCCGCGTAAACTGATCTGCAAACACATGCTAGAGTAGCTCCTTTCTTGTGAAAGCTAAAGAGACTCTACAAAGGAAATGCTGAGCCTAGTGTGTGGTATGTTTATGTGCCCAACAAATGGAGACCACTATTTATTTCTATTACTAAAATACGCAGCTCTGACCCTACCTGCCTTCCAAATCCATCCCCATCCCTATTACAAGCTCACACTCCTGGAAGTCCACCCCTCTCATTTTGTTTCCCAGTAGGTACATTAGGTTGCTTAACTTGATATCTCTATACTCTGGACCCTTGAACAACGGAGGGGTTAGAGGGACCAACCCTGCACCACGCAGCCCAAAATCTTTTAATTCCCCCAAAACTTAATAGCCTACTATTTTGTTTTATATTTTTGTGGGGGGAGGCAAAGAGAGAGGGAGGGAGAATCCCACGCAGGGTCCGTATTGTCAGTGCAGAGTCCAACTCGGGGCTCGATCTCACGAACCGTGGGATCCTGACCTGAGCTGAAAGCAAGAGTCAAACAACGACTGAGCCACCCTGGCACCCCAAAGATTTAAAAATTTTTAACCTCTCCAAGAAAGAGACAAAATTATGGCAGATCTATTTGATTGTATATGTTATTCTGTATACCAAATGTATCAAATGCAAAATTTGAGATTGACCGAGTACGTGTACGTGAGCATGTATTCAGACATTATGGAGATTTTCAATGTAGTTAGCCAACAGTTTGCAGGACAGCACATGTTTTTAAGTAACCCATCTCTGCTGTGTTAGTGCTGCTTCCTTCACTCAAATGACTCACAATGAGGTCCTTAGTTCTCACAATGTGCGAAGGCATGTCTGACAGTTAAGAGACCAGACGTGACTTCAGGGACTCGTGTAAACTGCTGAGAACAGCTCAGAGACCATGGCTTCATTCTACCGCTTAAGTCGAAATTCAACATTTCCCCCAAAACAGCGACAATCAGCAAAACTGTTCACATAACTTTCCTCTAGTTTTTCTCACTCTTCCTCTTTCTGAAACTGAGGTCCAAGGGCATTCCTCCTAGCAGAATACAGAAATTTACCAACTGGTCTGATTCAAAGTATCTCTCATAAACATTTATCTTTTATCAGCTGCATAAATCTGGTTTTTTAAAAAATAATAAAAAAACATCTTGCTAAGTGCCTGTGTTGTTAAAAAGATTATAAAACCCTATTAATTTAATCCGCCATGTCTAGGTATAAAATATGTAAGGAATAATGTTAAACAAAACACAACTCGGAAAAAGTTAAATGAAAACAGATAGGTTATTACTATACACACACACATCATCCACATGTGCATACACACACACACACACACAAACTGATCAAAGGGTCAGAAAAGTTCTTTTTTTTTTTAATTAAAAAGAAACAAAACAAAACACCTAAGAGTTCAAATAGACCTGGAAACCAACTGACACTGACCCAAACTATCTGGATGCTGACGGCCGCTGCTGGGCTCTGTCGCTGAGTTTGGCACAACTGACCGGCCGTTCCCGCGAGCCTCTGCTGCAGGAAATGCCGAGGCAGGAAGAAGCGTTTCTGGCCAGTAGAGGACCCGTGTGCTGATCATGTGGTGTGAATTAAAAGCCAGTGTACAGACTCTTGGAATGTACGACCCACTTAATTTTGGCAAAATGTAGTTTTCTGGCTGAAAAGAAAAAACACATAAAGAAAGCATTTGGACATCTCCAAGTAAATGACTCTGACAGACGTGGAAAGGCAGAACAGAGACTCTTGAAGTGACAGAGACACAGTCCCTAAGTCTTCGGGATCCTGAACCTTTACAAGAGGTAAATCATTTAATGACGGTATTCAAATTACTGAACAGCAAGTTCAGGTGTTAAGTCCAGTTAAAAAAAATCCTATTTTTGGGGGTGCCTGGGTGGCTCAGTCGGTTAAGCGTCCGACTTTAGCTCAGGTCATGATCTCGCAGTTCACTAGTTCGAGCCCCACATCGGGCTCTGTGCTGACAGCTCAGAGCCTAGAGCCCAGAGCCTGCTTTGGATTCTGTGTCTCCCTCTCTCTGCTCCTCCCTCGCTCATGCTCGCTCTCTCTCTCTCTCTCTCTCTCAGAAATAAACTTAAAAAAAAAAATCCTATTTTCTTAAATTTTGACTATGTAGAGAAAAATATAAAAACATACAATATAAATAAGTAGGGTTTAAAAAAATCAAAATAATATGTCCCCAGTTTCTGAATGTCTTAGCCAAATAAGTAAAATCACACAAAAGCACATGATTTGTTTGGGTTTTATAATTAGTTCCAATTAAGTTGCACTTGTATAATACAGTCTAGTTTGCAACTCTGTATCTCCAGCCTGAACTCTAGATCTGAACTTTCAACAAGCTCTTTCTCCACTTTGGACATCCCAAATCAGCCTTTCAAGAAAGAATTATGACCGGCATCCCTGTCATTCCTGACACACACACACACCCCTTCCATCTCTTCCTCTGTGCTCCCAACCATCCACCCTGTTGTTCAAGTCAAAGACCTGGACATCATCCCTGACTCATCCTTTACACATCTGACCCCTTCACATCCAATCAATCACCAACCCGCCTCCTAAACACCTCTGAATTTCATCCACTTCTTTCCACTTCTACTGCCATTTTCTAGTTCAGGCCACCCCATGCTCAGTGGCTGAGAGTTTGGGCTCTGGCTTCAGGCGGACTTGCTCTGCCACGTATGAACAGGGTGCACTTGGTCATGGTCCTGGTCGTTGGAATCCTTCAGTCTCCTAAACTATAAAATGAGGACAATGACAACAATGCCCATCTCACAGAGTTGCTGGGGAATTTAAATGAAATATCCATGTAAAAGCCCTGAAATGTTCAGTCAATGTCAACGACCACCATCATCCTCTCTTTGGGTGCTGAGCACAATTCCTCAGGGTTAGGTGACCTCCTTTCCTAGTGGTGCAAACACTCTTAATTGTATTCTCTGTCCTCCACCCCAAATGTAAGCAACTTGATGGCAAGCACTAATAAAACAATGACAATAACAAATCATCATATATGAATGTTAAGAGTTATATAATAATAACTGACTATACACTATTATTAATGTATACATATTATATACTGAATGTGGCATTTCTTTAGAGGTCATTAGTGAGAAAAAGAAACATTAACACACACAGATTTAAGTCAGCAAGGAATCAATAGTCAAAAGCATCAGCTGCCATATTTTGATGTGTGACACTAAGCATTTTAAGCAATTCGCAAGCCTTCCCTGAGAAAGTAACATACATGGACACTTCTTGATCTTGAAAAGATTCACTTTTGCTACTCAGCAATTTATTTTGCGTTGTTTTGCAAGTCAGAGAGATCTGTTCCTCAAAACAAAGAAGCCGCCCAACAGTTTCACAAGTGTGACTCAAGTCTTTTCAGAGGAAGCACTTGAAAAGAGCCTCTCTAGCCGCCTGCACTGACATCTAAGACTCCCATTTAGGAGAAAGACAAAGAGCATGTCTCAGAATACTGACCTCCCGCATTCACAAGTAGGAAGAGGAGATTCAAATGTTTCCCTGTGGGGCTGAATTAAAAAAAAAAAACAAAAAAAAAAAAACAAAACTAAAACCAGTGACATGGTCCTTCTCTACTGGTTTTACTAGTCACAGGAAAATTACCCTCTTTCTTAAGCAATGAAAACAGATTGTCCTCGGTTTTTGAAAGTGAACGGAAGCAATTCTGATTTTATTTCCAAATTTTAAACGGTGTTGTTCTGACTCAAATTCCTCAACCTCCTGAGAGAAGTTCAAGATGAGGGCAGAGGGCTCCTACTCCCCCCGCCCAGGTGAGGGCGCAGCTGTGGATACCTGGGCTCCGTAGACGCGCTGCATTGCCTGGAGCAGCTGGTTGGTATAATCCGTGAGGGTGCCAGCATCTTCTTCAAAAACACTCAGTAAAGAGCGAGTCTACAAGAAAAGAAGAAACAAAGTCGACTTTATTTCTAAGTAGAAAAGTTACAAAGGAGGTAGAAAACACACACCTCTGAAATGTGGAGAGAGAAGGGGCCTATTCTCTGGCTTCATTCTTTTACTGATAATAGTAGGAAGAGTTGATTTCTGGAGCTTTAATTTAGAACTGCTTTTCTAGGGGCGCTTGGGTGGCTCAGTTGGTTAAGCCTCTGACTTCAGCTCAGGTCATGATCTCGAGGTTCGCAGGCTCAAGCCCCTATGCTGACAGCTCAGAGCCTGGAGCCTCCTTCAGGTTCTGTGTCCCCTCTCTCTGCTCTTCCCCCTCTCATGCTCTCTCAAAAATAAATAAATGTTTAAAAAAAAAAGGCATTAGAACTGCTTTTCTAATCCTTCAGACTACAACGCAGGGATAAACAATATAATTCGAGTGTCGAGGCCAGAGAAGGAAAGCCAACTTTTAAAGAGTTAAGACTCCAGCACTATTACTGTTTCAACTTAGCCCCTACCCAAGCATCAGGAGAGTCTATGCAATTAAATAAAAAAAAAATTAAAAAAAAAAAAAAGAGGTAAAAAGGCAGCCTCTCCTTTCCAGCCCATAAACTGAACACAACGTCAGGCCTGCGTGTTTACCTGGGGTGTGGACGCCCAGCAGTATACCACCCCAACAGCTAGCCATCTGTCTGGTTTTCTGCAGTCTTGGACATCTTGCAGGAGTGTGTCATTCTTTCCTCTTCAGAAACTATGGTCAATTTTCATGTCTTTTGTCATCTTTTATTCAACCAATTTAAAACTCATAGCCAGGAAATTTCCAGATCTACCCTGGGTCCACCAGCAGATCTGGGCACAACACCGAGACAGCAACTTAACAAGAACGTGAACTCAGTTCCCTTTACGAAGACTAAACCACTCAGTGCCCTGGAGCAGCTGAACAATGTCACCAGATGAAAGGTATTTCCTATCGTTCTTATGCACAGAGCCCGACACATGGGGAACTCTGAAGAAATATTTACATATTGATGGCATCTAAAGAAGTATCAAGGTGTCACATAAGTGACTATATCTACTCAGGGGACTTTACTTACTGTGTCCAGCGCAGTGGGAATTTAAAATATTATGCCAGGGATAATGGAATCTCTGAGAATAACCCATGAGGCACAGAACGAACAGTGAGTTACAGAAATGCTTTTAATAAGATGGTATCAAAGCACGTTACAAAGAATACCCTCTTAAGGCTCATTATTTCCCTGCAAAATGAATTTCAATTCCTTCTTTTTCTCAGCTCAGGTAAGAGAGCAATAACCGGCCTCCAAGCACCCTCAATTATCTGGGCGTTTGGGTGGTTCAGTCTACCCTTGATCTTGTTCCACAAACTCTGGTACACTTCACAGTAACACACACTTGTCCTGGCTTTGCCTGAGGCCTTTAAGGCTAAAAATACCTGCTCTGAGACCAGTATACTCTTTACTATCAGTCCTTTTTAACAGAGGGACCAGAGCAATAAGGAAGATGTCGGATAGGTTTTTAAAAAGCTCTCAATGACAGCAAAATATCAGAGTTCCTACAGTGTGTAATTCGCGTGCTAAAGCAGAGTCCATCAAACTTTTTAAAATGAAAAACGATGGTGCGCAACACATTTTACTAATGTTCGTCATTAGTACGCATATGCGCTGATTTCTTCTATTCTATTCCATTTGTAAACAAAAATCATGATTGTGACTCACTGGATCTCATAATTGACTCATGGATGTCAACCAGTAGGTGAAAAACACTGGGTTAGAACTCTTCATTCTGTCTTCTTAAAATATACTTTTTTTCAGGGGCGCCTGGGTGGCTCAGTCAGTTAAGCATCCAACTCTTGGTTTCAGCTCAGGTCATGATCTCAAGGTTGGTGAGTTCAAGCCCCACATCAGGCTCCACGCTGACAGCACAGAGCCTGCTTGAGATTCTCTCTTTCTCTCTCTCTCTCTCTCTCTCTCCCCCTCCCCTGCTCATGCTCTCTCTCTCAAAATAAATAAATAAAACTTAAAATTAAATAAATATAATTTTTATTTTGGAAAATAAAAAAAGACTGCATTCATTCATTGATGCACACATCTCTGCCTTCATCTAATATCTGACAAAACATTGTGCTGGGAACTGGGATTCAAAGGTGATTAGAATCGACTCTATGTTCTCCAGGAGCTTATAGCCCGCTGCACCTCTCAAAGGACCTGGGAGCACCTTGGGGGACCATGTCAGTGCTGAGTCCAAATTCAAGCTCTGACACTAATTTGCAGGGTTACTGAGATCATGAATGTACATAAAGTGCCTACTACTGTGTGACCTATAGTGACAGCAGATGACACTGATTATGACGATAATGAGCACTGATTACTTACTAAAGATAATAAAGGCTTTACACGTAGGATTTCATTTTGTTAACTGAGAGCAGAGTTTGCTGAAGATACCGAGAGCAGCTACAGACGAAGCCTCTGGGAGACTCGGAAAGGAAAGGAGCACGGGTCTGTGTGTGATTTCACTTTAACACCACAGCAATGGTTATCTATAAATGTTATCTAAGAGTGAAGGACCTTTTCACCTTTTTGTAGTCAATGTGTCAATGCTGTAGGAACTCACCCATGTCTATTATGATCCTGGTATCTTTCTTCGCTGTACCTACCATGTCTAGGATATTGAGAAGAATGATACAACTGGATTGAGGATATTTAATTTTTTAAAATACTACAAATATCCATTTAGTCAAGTCCTACTCCTTGTTTTCAAAACTCTTAGGAATAAAATTGAGTGGAAAATGATAGGTAAGATGAAAAGAGAAGGCTTGTGTAAATGTCCTCCACAAAGAGAACAGGAAAAAAAACGAAAACTCCTTTACTCTGTACCTCCTAGGTGTGAGACACTGTGGTGGGCATTAAATATTTGTTATTTCACTGAATCCTTCCAACAACTTTAGGAGACAGATGCCATGGATACGTAACCCCTTTCACAGACGATAAAACTAAGGCTCATCAAGGTTAAGAAACTTGCTCAACCTCCCGTGGTGGGGAAGCAGCAGGGCTGGGATGTAAATCCAGGTTTGTCTGGCACCGATGGCCATGCTTCCTCCACCGCAGGAGGCTGTACCTGTCACCCAGCAGGCTGAGCTTTACCAGTGGGCATGCTCTGTGGTCCACAGCCCAAGTCCTTCCTGCCTGGAGCTGGCTTCCCTTTGGTCATCCTACTGCCACGCTCTCACCTATAATAACTGCTAAAGACTTGTATCAGAAGAGTTTTGTTTTGTTTCCTTACACTCTGGACATGTTTACCATGACCCCCATTAGCACTGGCAAGAAAAATCCAGTGTTTCTAATTTAACTAGGTCATGGTCACAGCTGAAAAATACACCCAGCTATCTTAGGCACTGTTTTGATATCCACATTATCAGCTCCATATCTGCTTAAATTTATATTTGGAACAACAGGACTGTTCTTAGTCATAAGGAATGAGACCAAGCACCAGGCACAGGTACATCAGACATCAAAGACTCTACTTAAAAGTCTGAAAGACGATGGTGCATGCCACTTATAAAGATAACAGCAATCATTTATGGCGTGACTATGACAAGCAGGCATAAATAACTTTAGCACGTTATTTATTCATAAGAATCCCATTAAGTAATTACTTTTATTCTAATTTTACACATGTCAAAACACAAGCTCAGAGAGGTTGAGTAACCTGCATAACGTAACAGTGGCAGAATCAGGATTTCAATCCCATTCTTTCTCTACTACTCTGCACTCTTAAGAGTATGTCCAGCCAGAAAAACCAAACCAGACACCCCAAGGATACAGCCTCAGCTCCACATCACCCCTCCATCTTAAAGAAACTGGCTGTTCCCTAATAAAAGAGTCCCAGACATGGTCTACTCTCCAGAATAGTATCTGATTATATAACGGCACAGCCTTAATAACTCTGATTGTAAAATACATGCATCGTTCTTCACAAAGAAGACATAACCACAGGCTGTTTTGAGGAATCTTGCTTGAGGAAAGAAAAGCCTGGCTTGGTCAAGGACGGCCGTTCCCAGTTGGGCCACTCACTGCATAAGCTCAGAACTAAGTCTTTAATTTCTCTGGGCTTCAGTTATGCCAAGGGCAAAGGAAACAAACAAACAAAAATCAAGAAAACAGCGAGCAATAGCGCCTTTGTCTGCACCTTATCTCAAAAGCTTGCAAAAGACAGTAAGCCCCTGGGGGCTGCAGCTGCCCGCATCAGTCCTTATCTGTCTCCCGGAACAGACTGTGCACCAGTGGCGGGCAGGCATTCTCACCATGTCACTATATTCCCGGCATCTAGCAGAGCCTGGCAAGGAGCAGAGGCTCGTAATCGGCCATGGAGACAAGTATGTTAGTCCCTGAAACACTGTGCATCTCACATATCAGATGTAACTAGAAATAACGTGTGTGTGCACAGACGGGGTCTTACAATACACCCCGCAGAACTAAAAAGGAGGAAATGAATAGATGTGTCTAAGGGAGGTCAACTGCTATTCAGCTCTTCTTGGGTCACTGAGTTCAAATACAAAAGCTTTTGTGTTCACTAATCAATCCTGCACAGGCTGCTGTGGCAACCCTCATAACTACTCTTCAGAAAACTAGAACAAACAAACGATAGATGGTTTCTCAGGACCTTCTCCTTTCAGCGGAAAAACATTTTAGGTCACCGATGACAGAAAATCCAGGTGCCAGGTAGCTGGGTCAACTTGAACAATATACTCAAGACTCCCTGGTTCCAATCCTGGCTCGGCCGCTGCAGCGTGTATAATCTGGGGCAAGTTATTTAACTTCTCTGCTCCTTGGTACTTTTAATAGGAAGCCTACTACTTCAAAAGACTGTCGGGAACATGAAGTGAATTAATACAGGTGAAGGATTTAGAATGGTGCCTAGCACACAAAATGCATGCGTCACATAGGGATTGTTACTGTTTTTCCTCTGCACACATAAAATGAAGGACTCTGATTAGCTTCTCTCCAGTTCCAAATCGATGAGCCTCCTTGGAAGAAAGGCCGCTTTAGGCACATACCCCCTGTAAGACTGCTAAATAAATATATTCTGATGAGTATCAAAGATCTTCTTGAAAGTTAGCTTCCACTGAACAACCTCGTGAAGGACCCCAGCAGGGTTACGCCCAACTCCCAAAGGCAGTAGCAACTTCCCCACGTGAAGAGGAACATCACATAGGAAGGGCAAGGCAATGCCACACAACCTCCTCTTTCACATAACAAGCTCAAAGTTATAAACCATGCACTATGATAGAATTTTAAGCTTCGAAAGCCCCTTAGAGGTCATCTGCTTCAGGTCCCTCATTCTGCAGATGAGAAAATGGACTCAGTCACAGGGTGGAGATGGCTGACATGCCCCAGTCATACGACGAGTCAGTGGGAGAGCAAGAATCAGGACCCAGGTTTCCTGACTTGCTTGCCTCACTGCTGAGCAAACCCTGTAAACGACTCAGAAATTGTGCCTGTTCACTTATGCGAGAGGCAAAAATGCAGCATGTGACTTACCAGCAACATGGAGAGTCAGTTAGTAAAACCTCTCTGATCTGGCTCAGCCCATCACCATGATCAGTTAGGAAAGCAAGAGATCTTTCCACTCAGTTTCTCCAACTACAAAGCAAATGGAAATCCTAAATTCTACCTTACTATCTTCACATCTCACACTATGTGTGAGGATGCACAAAACGACTTCTCCAAAGAGCTTTGGTCCCATTAAAATGCCACCAGTCTGAAGCCTTCAAAGAGCCCTTTGAAAAGTCAATCAGACCAGCGGATGCCAATTAAAAAAAAAAAGTCACAGCTTGATCAAGTTTCTCACTTGCCTACCTAAAGATCAAAACAAAAAGGGGGGGGGGGGGGCAGAAGAAAACTAAGCACGTAGCCCTTTTACTACTTATTCTGAACTGGCAAGATGCAGAGTGGGTGTAGCTAAGTCCATCAAAAGGTCATTGAACCAGGAGTTCAATCCGCTAAGAAGAAAAAGGAAAGGAACCAAAAGAGAAGGAAAACAGGTTAATAGCATAAGAATTTTTCAAGAGTTGAGACACCTGGGCATAAAGAGACTTCTTTAAACGACTCAGAACCAGGAGAGCGGATATGAAGCTGGGGAAATGCTAATGGAGAACAAAAGTTCCCTGAAGAGAAGCCCATTGGATTATAAACTAATGTCATTCTGCACTCATCTGCCATATTTACGCAGCCCCTTTCATCTGCAGAGCTCAAAGGACTTAACTTCCATCTCCAGCGTGCTAATGAAGTTCCCCCGTGCCACAAATAGGGCAGGTGCTGTCATTTTCTCTTGACAAATGGGAAAACTGTGCCGAAGGGTACCGCTGAGAAAGAGATCTGGGCTCTCTGCCTCCCATCTTGGCCCTAAATCCACCAGGACCTATCCCATCAGTGGTAGTAGCGGGGATAATAATAACTAAGATTGACTACTTCTTTTCTACTAGACGTTGCCCGCTAACAACCTGACAGGCTTTCCCTTACTTAATTCTGACAACTCTACCAGGCGGATACAATTATTACCCCTGGGTTACAGATGACAAAACTGCAGCACAGAAAGGTTAAATTATCTGCCCGAGGCGCTCAGCGAAGCGGGGGAGCCGGAGTTTAGGCCGGGCAGCGTCAGTTTCAGCTGACTTTGGGAAGGGGTCGCGCCACAAAGACTCCGGCCGTGGGGTGCTCTCCCGGGTTCTCCAGCCCCGCCTGAGGGGTGCCCCCTCCCGGCCGGCCGGCCGGCCCACCCCGCGTGCTCCAGGCCTTCATCCCGGGGCTTGAGGGGCCTCCCCGGCCTCCGGCCCCCGGGCGAGGTGACCGGAGCGGCGGGAGGTACCTGGGGGCTGTCCTGCAACGCCTCCTCCAGCAGGAGCTTGTCCACCGCGGGCATGGTGGCGCGGAGCCGGACCGGAGGACGCAGGGCGGGAGGCGCGGCCGCCGAGGGTGCTCGGGACTGAAGCGACGAGGCTGACGCTCCTTGCCCGCCGCGGCCCCGCGCGCGCCCACGCCTGGCCACAGGCCGCCACCCCCGCAGCCTCCCGCCCACCCGCCGGCCCTCCTCCCAGCCCAACCCAACCCTCGGCGGGGCTGAATCAACAGGAAGTGTGGCGAACGCATGGGTGAGCCACCGGAAGTGTGGCTGCCCCGCTTCCGCCGCACCGCGCCTCACGGGAAGCCGCAGAGCTTCGCGCGGGTCCGGCTGCTCAGTGCTGGCCGCGGGTGTTAAGGTCTGCGGTTAGGGAGCCGGATGCTTAACGCTGGTCCGTGTCGTTAGCGCCCCAAACGACACCTCGAGAGCGGAACGATAGGGTTTTATCTACTTGTGGTTGCCCAGAAGACTTTTGAATCGAAGGAGATAGGAGCGAACAGATTTGTGCCGCGGCGACTCTGCCGCTTTTTTACTGGAGGGAAAAAGCCTACGCTTGCTTGCCACGCCACTTTTTACTAGATAAATCCCATTGGCCCCGTAGCAGCTCTGAGCGCAGAGTCACCTAATTCTAGAGAAGAAAATGGATAACGGAATCATCTGTGTTTTTCAGAAGTAGCCATTTGTCATAAATTTCATAATCTAGTTTTTAGACTTGGAAGGAATAGGTAATATAGTTCGATTCTCATTTGGAGGTAAGAAAGCGGGCCCCAGAGAATGAGTGATTTGGTCAGGGTCCAACAATGAAAGGTATTGGAAGAAGAGACAGAAGCAGTGGGGAGCAATGGGGAGTACTGGCAAACGGAACTTGGTGTCTTCTTATCCCAAAGGCAAGGGTTTCAGAAGTTCTTTATCAGTGGGGTTTGTCTAATAGAACGCATTACCAGAAACAACAGGCAGGGTGTGATAAAATTATACAAATGCTATAGAAACACCTAGGTATATTAAGGCACAACCTGAGTTGCAAACACCTGTGAAATTCTGATGGCGTGCTGCCTGGTCCCTTGGAGATTTTAAGGCCATTGTTCCTAGTTGGCTCTAGCCAGCACCAACTTTTCCTGAGCCGTTGTACAGCTTCCATGGGGGAAATCATCCAGCATCCGTTTCCCCACCGTATTCTTTCTCCTTAGGTATCATGTTCAAACCATGTCTCTTCCTTTCCCTATATTTTCTGTCAAGTACCGTTCAGTTAATTTCACCTCGTGCGCTCTCCCAGCCCTCTCCTGACTGAAATCCTCTTCCAAAGGCCAGATTCAAGCTCTTCTTTCCTCCTCCCTGGCCCCAAAGATCACTCCCTACTCTGAACAAACAGCCCTCTCCTTCATTGACACCCAAGGCGTCTTACCAGGTGGTGCTTTTTCTTTCTCCGTGTAGATCTCCCTGTGTAAATAGAAAACCTCTCAAGAGCATAGCACATCATCTTTTTTTTTTTAAAATCTGAATACTGATACATGTGATAAATACTTGTTTGCTGTTTATGACATGTTCATCTCTTACAACTCTTTTCCAGTTACTTTTTTTTTAACGTTTATTTTTGAGACAGGGACAGAGTATGAACGGGGGAGGGTCAGAGAGAGGGAGACTCAGAATCTGAAACAGGCTCCAGGCTCTGCGCTGTCAGCACAGAGGCTGACGCGGGGCTCGAACTCACGGACCTCGAGATCATGACCTGAGCCGAAGTTGGCCGCTTAACCGACTGAGCCACCCAGGCGCCCCTCCAGTTACTTAAGAGAAATTTCCCCCAGCCTTCCATCTTGCGTTGTTTCTACCCTTCCAGCCAATTGAAAACAAAACAGTTATCAATTGCCTACCAGGCAAACGATAATGATCCTGCTGATGATAAGAATAGTATAAGATTGTACCAGGAGAAAGAAATGCATACATTTTAATTTTTTAATGTTTGTTTATTTTTGAGAGACAGAGACATAGCGTGAGTGGGGGAGGGGCAGAGAGCGAGGGAGGCACAGAATCTGAAGGCGGCTCCAGGCTCTAAGCTGTCAGCACAGAGCCTAATGAGGGGTTTGAACCCACAAGCTGTGAGATCATGACCTGAGCCGAAGTTGGAAGCTTAACTGACTGAGCCACCCAGGCGCCCCAGAAATGCATATATTTTAATATGAAAATAGATGTTAAAAAAGTCACAATGCCCTCCATGATCCTTGAAAGGGCTCAGAAATCCCGTTGGGAATCACTGCGCTATTTTTCATGTGCCATCTCCTCTCTCTCCTAATTAAAGTCACTTTTCCTCAAACACCTGTATTCAAAAATGTTTAAGCATTCTTACACAATGCCATTACTTTCTTACATTTTATTGCTACATTATGGGTAAACAGCCTTAGTGGGATTTCTTGACCCTTAAGTATCATTTATAATATTGTTTCTATGGGAGAATGCATCCCAAATTCAAAACAACTGAGTTACAAAACAAACTCTGGGAATACAACACATTTGCAAAGTGTTAATTCATTTTCATTAGTTCAACTAATCATTAAATATAGACGGCTCAATATTAAACACTGTGTCTCCCACTTATTTTACTGTCGTTATTATTCCTCTCATTTAAATTCTGAAGCCAAGTATCCTCCTTTTCAACAGATAATCCTTGAAAAACTATGTAAGAGGAATTTTTATGCAAACATGAGAACAATTTTAAATGTCTCATGTAAAAGTTTCTGTCCCTATTAAACTATTGCGAGGGTTGGGGCACCTGGGTGGCTCGGTCGGATAGGTGTCTGACTTTGGCTCAGCTCATGATCTTGTGGTCGGTGAGTTTGAGCCCTGTGTTGGACTCTGTGCTGACAGCTCGGAGCCTGGAGCCTGCTTCGGATTCTGTGTGTGTCTCTCTCTCTTTGCCCCTCCCCTGCTTGCTCTCTTTCTCTCTCTCTCTCAAAAATAAACATTAAAACAAAAAGAGAGAGACGAGCTTGCTGTTAGGAGAGGCACGGGCCACAAGGGAGCACGTGGTAGAAGGCTACCATTGACATTTCTGGGAATCGGGGGAGGAGCATGGGCCAGAAGAGTGACTGCCACTCTTCAGTCCATCTTGCTCGGAGCTGGTGCCATGTCTGTCTGCCTCTCTGTCCACTGCTGCTGCTGCTGCGTCATCCTTGGAAGGAAAATAAATATTAGTAAGTTTATACATATAGTATACTGTATATGAATCTTTTGAGCAGCGTTCCAAGAAATAACAAATCCTAGAAGAGGAAGTGCATCCTAGAATTGACAATGTTGACACAAGCTGCAGTGGAGTGCTGTTAGCCTTGTCAGAGGAGATCAGTGATACGTTACTCAAGTATCACCCAGGAACGTTCCCTGCTGGCTCCCAGTGTTTGTATAATGACTAGAGGCGATGATGGTTCTTCATGAATACCACCCGACTTAATTTTTCTCATGTGTTGAACAATTGTGGGTAGCCATAATAGTGAGGAAAGAGCCTATAATACCAGGAATATGTTAGGAATAGCTTATGATATTAGGAATTTCTGAGATTTCCCAGGAATTCTGATTTCTGGAACTTGGAAACGCCAATGTGGGCCTGCAGGCTAAACGAAGACCTTCTCTGAGTTGCCTTATGCTGATTCTGCCTGTCTTTCCTCCGTCTGCCCATGAGACTTGGTACACGCTTTTAGTGGCACCTCTCCCATCGTCTTATTTACCTGCCTCTCTCCCCACTTAACTGTGAGACCCTAAATTACAAGTTCACTTCATGCATCTTTATTTCCTTAACTCCAAGCTCAGAACCTGACATTCAATTGGCTTTCAGTGATAATTTGCTCAGTGACTGAAGGAATTCAGTAATGGCATCAGTTAAGGTTCGATTTGCCTGTAACTAATCGGAAAAAAAAAAATAATAGTGTGTTAAACACGATGGAAGTTCTCTCTTCCGTATTTAAGAAGTCCACAGATGGGGCGCCTGGGTGGCGCAGTTGGTTCAGCGTCCGACTTCAGCCAGGTCACGATCTCGCGGTCCGTGGGTTCGAGCCCCGTGTCAGGCTCTGGGCTGATGGCTTGGAGCCTGGAGCCTGGAGCCTGTTTCCGATTCTGTGTCTCCCTCTCTCTCTGCCCCTCCCCTGCCGTTCATGCTCTGTCTCTCTCTGTCCCCCCCCCCCCAAAAAAAAAGTTAAAAAAAAAAAAAAAAAGAAGTCCACAGGTGGTCAGTCCAGGCCTAGTACGGCCTCCAGACTCCTCCCAATCTTGTTCCAGCTTCCCTTCCCAAAGTCATCCCACGGTCCCATCCCATGATCCAGGATGGCTGCTGACTCTCCTGTCACTAAGTCAGCTTTCCAACTAGCAGGTTGGACAGAGCAACAGAGGACATGTTTCCACCCACATACCACTTCTGCTCACATCGCATCCCACAAGCCAGGACTTAATTGTAGTATGGCCGTACCTAACTGCAAGGGAAGCTGGAAAGTCGACCTTTTTCTAGGCTCCGTATGCCCAGTTAAAAACCAAGGTTTCTCCTCATATTCTGCTGATGGGAACGTACAATGGAGCAATCACTGCAGAAAATAGTTGAGCAGCTCTTCAAATTGTGAAACATAAAGTCATCACATGACCCAGCAAGGCCCTCCTAGTGTCCACCCAAGAGACTAAAAACATCTGTCCGTGGAAAAACTTGTACATGGAGGTTTGTAGCAGCATTATTCGTAACAGCCAAACAGTGGGAAACAACCCAAATGTCCGTCGACTACAGATGGGTAAACAAAATATGGTATTATGGTATAGCCATGCAATGGAACACTATTATTATTATCTGGCCATAAAAAAAGAGTGAAGTGCAGTGTGGTTAAATCTTGAAAACAATATGCTAAATAAGAGAAACCAGACACAAAAAGCCACGTGTCATACGACTCCAAGTACATGGAATGTCCATAATAGAGAAATCAGCAGAGACTGGAAGTGGGTGAACCGTAGCCAGGGAGGCAGGGGGGAGGAGGGAATGGGGAGAAACTGCTAGGTGTGGGGTTTATTCTGGGGTGATGAAATAATCTGGAGTTAGTAGTGACGATCATACAGCCTTGTGAATGCATTAAAAAAAAAAAACATTGAATGGTATACTTCAAAATGATGAATTTTATGATATGCGAATTATATCTCAAAAAAAATTTTTTTTAAATCTGGCATTCTACTATTGAAAGAAGAGAGGGAGAATAACAACTTGGGATGATGGTCTCTGCCATAATTCCCTAGAATCAGTGAATCAGAGAAGACTCTCTTTAGACTGAATTTTGATTAATGGAATAGGAGGAAAAGAAGGTTCGGTAAAGAAGAGAGTGTGGCAATAAACAGAGAATCAGGCTCAAGAAATGGTCACAGAGAAATGTTCTCAAGTTCCAAAGCCTTGGGCTCAGTGTGTTGTCACATCCTTGTGACTCTCACTGGGAATTAAGACTTGACTCTCCATTTGAACTCATAAAAGAAGACAAAGTTTAGAAAAATGTTTCACTCATAAGGTCACTGACTTTAGACTTCCACAAGATTAGCAACTAAGGCCCTCTGCAACCAGTGACTTTTAAAGTGGGAACAGTTAGAGCCTGGGAATCACTGCCGAGAAATCACTGGCCTATGAGGCCTTTGGTCATTAATCAAGAAACGTGGAAGTTCGGTAGCATGAATGTCCCCAAATTTGAAACAGAGCTTCAAATTTATAGAAATTTATAGAAAAGAATGCTAAGACTAAGGAACAGATTTGAAAGAAAGGGTGATATCACAGAAAGATCCCGACTTCAGAGCTAGGCCTGCATCTGAGTGCTGGCATCGTGGTTGGCCAGCCATGAGATTCTATCTAACCTTCCTGAGCCTCAGTTCGCTTCTCTGTGATATGGGAGTGACGTCTATCACAAGCTGTTGCCGTGGGCACCTAGCCACGTGTCCTGTATTCGTCAGGACTCTTTCAGTCGCAAAGGACAGAAACCTAAGTCCAACTAGCTTAAGGAAAACATGAAAGGCTGGAGAGATTACCGCAGAGCAAGGGAAGACTGGATTTCTTAGACTGTGTAACTAGGAAGGGCAAAGGTGAGCGGCAACCTCCCCAGCTGGGAGCTCAAAGCTCTCGGGGCTTTCTCTCCCTGCTCATCTCTCTGTTGGCTTCACTTTCTCAGATCTGAGTCTCCAAGGTGCTAGACCCATGTCTACTGACAGTTGCAGACTCCCTTCTGGCACTAGAAAGGAACAGGTTGATTCCCGGCTTTAGTTTGAAGATCCTAGTTAAGGACTCATTATCCTGGCTGAGGACAGACACCTACCTGCCCACTCCTTGGACCACTAGCTGTGGCCGTGTGTGCACAGGTGGGCATGCTACTAAGTCCAAGGATGGTGTCCAGAAGAGGTGGGGTTCTGCGACCAGAAGAAGGTGGAGGGGGAAGTACTGCACAGATCCAGGCATGAGAAGTCTACCCCATGTCCCAGACCAAGCTTCACCTTCACCCCATCCTGCCTCCCTCACCCATCCACACTCTCTCTTCCTCCTCCTCCACATCTCAGGGGATGGCATCAGCCAGTGGCTGGAAACGGAAATGCAGAAGTCAAGCTGTATTCCGCCCTCTTGCTTGCTTAATTCCCGTTGGAATGAATCACCCAGCCCTCATACGGTGCCCATGAACTCCTCACACATCTATTCCTTTCTCCACCCCCCACTCCCCTCCCTGCACCTGCTCTAGTGTAGAATTTCAATCTTTGCCTGTGATGCAATGATAATGGGTCTTCTTTCTCCTTGTTGTACCTCCCTCTATTCTAACTTCCACACTCTGGTAACAGTTATTTTTTTCCCAAATGATACAAGTGATTAAGAGACATTTTCTGTGTCTCTTCCCTGCTCAATATTTTTTTAATGGCTCCCCATTAAGGCCAGCTACATAATTTCTGGGGCTTGGCAAAATATTCAGAAAGCAAGGGAAAAGTGAATTGAATGTCCTAAAATATGAAGATTTTTCCTTTTTGTTTTTTCTTTCTTTCTTTCTTTCTAGTCTGTGTCTCAATTTGTCATGGTGTTTTTATTGGCCATTTAATGTTGTTCTAAGTAAAGAAATACTTGAATTATAAGTTCTTAGCATGAATTTTACTGTTCATGTTTATATTGTGCAATGCCAAATTTAACTGCAAATATAAGAGCATTTAACTCACATGTGGAATCTCTGAAAGGATACAATTGATATTTTGTGACCCATTGCACAAAGTAACCCAACTGTTTTTATCTCACTTTTTTAAGCTTCATTTATTTTGAGAGAGAGAGAGAAAGAGAGAGAGAGAGAGAGAGAGAGAGAGAGAGAGAGAGAGAAAGGAGGCGGGGCATAGAGAGGGGGCAAGAGAGGATCTCAAGCAGGCTCCTCACTGTCAGTGCAGAGCCGGCTGCAGGGCTCTATCTCATGAACTGTGAGATCATGACCTGAGTTGAAATCAAGAGTTGGATGCTTAACCGACTGAGCCACCCAAGTACCTCTGTCTCACTTCTTAATATGGACACACAGTGGGAGATGGTGGCTTCCATAATATGCTTCCCTTGGCCTTGTTTTGAGCTGCTAAACCCCCATGCACAGTAGGTCCGCTGGAATTCTGTACTCCCAGAGCATGAGGAATACTACATGTGAATGAAACAGCAAGATAATGCAGCCACAAATACTGCACATATTTCCACTGCTCACATGCCTGCTCCAATGTCCCACTGGACTTCACTTACAGGGCACAAGTAGAAAGAAAACATTATTAAGAATTTCAAGATGGCCGACAGCAGAACAGTAAACCAAGCCCATCTTATCATGGAATCCCGGGAGAACGTACAGAGTCACATCAGCCCAAGAAGCTAGTCCTGCTTCCTATTTTCCATAGGGTGGGTTCAATCCGCTTCAGAGGAAATACTGGACCCTTCACGATAAAACCGGAGCCTCATCTTTTTCCTTTATCCTGTCACCTACTTTCTCTGCCCACAGAATTTTTTCTCCTGCAAGGATGAACATCTTAGTATTTTCTCTCACACCATTCTCATTGCCTGAGATGTCTCAGACCCTCTGCTCATCTTAAGTCTCAATGCAAAGGCCCCCTTCTCTGTAAAGACTGTCTTCACGCCCCCAAGAAGACTGAGTTCTTCTGCATTTCCCTGCACTCTGAGACAGCCTGTGGTCATCATGCATTGCATCACCATTGCTAAGACTGTAAGCTCTTTGGGGACAGGAATAGTCTCTTTTCTGATTTGAGTTCTCAGTGTCCAGCAGGGTGTCTGGCAAATTAAGGGAGATCACACAGTGGAATAGTTATAAATGGAAAGAATGAAACAATGCCTGGCAGTAGGCATTCATTCAAGAAGCCATTCTTTCAAAAATATCTACTGAAAGCCTATGAAATAATGGGGTCTGTGCCATATCTGTCCTTCCTTCAACAAATAGTGTCTACAGCGTGTCAGGACTTACGTTAGGAGCTGGGAACACAGGGTGAGCAAGGCAGGCAGAGGCCTCTTCCTTCTAAGACCTTACACTCTAGTTGGCTCTCGGTAAAATGTCATTTCACCTCCTCCCCCTTTCCCTGCCCCTCCCAAGAGGTAACCAAATCAGTCATACATATTTTAAGACTTTCTCTGCTTCCACCTTCTGCTCTGGATTCCCTTTCTCTGCAACATTCTCGGCTACCAAAAGATGAATGCTTGATCATGCCAGAGCTGTTAGGTTTTCTTTTTTGTTTTCAACCACTGCAGAGGTTAACGTGGAATGGACATGAAGCCAGCTCCGTAGCCCCTGCACCAGCCTGGGTCATCTCACTAGATTATTCTGGAGGTTATTCCCCTGAGGCTCAACAAAGTCACTAACTGCTGACCACCGTTTTCATTCCCTTCCTCTCACCTAATCACTTCTCTCACACATTTGAGGTTTGTGTTCTTGTAACACATACCATATCTGGTCATGAAAACTGTGTGTGTCTCACTGGGAGTGCAGCTGGCTCCAGAGCTCAGCTCAGGCTAACCGGAGAGAGGACAGAACTGTTGCCTGGGTGCTGGAGTTCTCGCTGACATAGGCCATTTTCCCGTCTCCCTTCTCTTCTCCCTGACCCTCCCTGTAGAAGTGTTTTCAGCGGAGAAGAATGTTATGAAAGTCTCCTTTATCCAAGTACCCTTACTCATACGGAGCTTATGTTACCCAGTGTTCTCTCAGCTGAGATGAAATGTTTCATCCTTAATCATGGCTAAGAGGGGAAATATTTTGGAAAGTCTGAGCAAACTTACTTCAGAGACTATTTATGACTTAGAGAATTCAACTGTAGAAATCTTTTAGGTGAAGAAGGTGTGGAAAGGTTATACTATGGACAGAATTGTGTCTCCCCTGCCCCAAATCATATATTGAAGCCCTGACCCCAATGTGATGATATTTGGAGATGGGTCCTTTGGGAGGTAATTAGGGTTAGGTGGGTCTTGAGGGTGGGCCTCTCATGATGAAATTAGTGCCTTTACGAGGAGAGGAAGAGAGAGAGATTCTCGCTTCCCCCATGTGAGGAGACGGTGAGAAGGTGGCCATCTATAAGCCAGGAAGATGGCTCTGACCAGGAACTGAAATGGCCAGCACTTTGATCTTGGACTTCTCAGCCTCCAGAGATCGTAATTAATTCCTACACACTTCGGTTAAGTGCTGGTCACTGCTGAATAGTTTGAGTCCCTCCAGGGCATGTCAGAGACTAGACTGACCACATCAACCATTGTAGCCACTCACTGCACCTTATTGATTTAAATGATGACTAGGGTGGCTCAGTCAGTTGAGCGTCCAACTTGGGCTCAAGTCATGATCTCACAGTTTGTGGGTTCAAGACCCATGTCAGGCTCTTGTGCTGACAGCTCAGAGCCTGGAGCCTGCTTCGGTTTCTGTGTCTCCCTCTCTCTCTGCCCCTCCCCCGCTCACACTCTGTCCCTTTCAAAAATAAACATTAAAAAAAATTTTTTTTTTTTTAAATGACTGACTCCAGCTGAGCTCTGACACATTGAAAGTGACAATGGATTCCTGGGTCCAGTGACTGCTTGAAATCATTCCCAATACATGGATAGGTTTTCATAGAATTCTTGTTCCTAAAGAAAGCATTGTTATGGAGAACTCAGCTCTTAGTCACAGCATTTTGGCTCACTCTGCTCCCCCAGAAAGTGTTGGAGGAGGTAATTGGGAGGACATGACCAGCAGTCGACCAGCAAGCTGGACTCAGGCAATCAGAGGCTCCTCACCCTCTCCCCTGTCTGTGGAATGTATATTCTGCTCACTGTTCCCACAGTGGGAGCTGTTCCAGGGACGCAGCCTTGGGACAGTACGATGCTGTTGAGACCACCTGGATGGTGTACGTGACCAAACCAAGTTAAGGCCTATATATAAATATGAAGATGCTGGTGGGCAGGGATTGACTCTCTCATGGCTGCCCAAATAAGCCTCATGAGTAACTTCCCTTGCTTATTAAACCTGCCACCTACCAATCTGGAGTGGCTTGCCTCTTTCTTCCACCTCTCTCTGCCCTCCATGTATGGGGCCAGTTTGCGGATCAAGGTCACTGAAGATTTAAACAAGGCGAAGGGATGATTCGTCTCTAGCTCGAAATCGCGCTCTAGCACCTTTACCTATCAAATACAACACTTTGCTTGGCATAGAATGATGAAAATAATAGCAATAATAATAATAGGCAGTGATACCTTACACAAATGGAGGTCTAATACATGCCAGATGTTGTGCTAGATATCTATCTATCTATCTATCTATCTATCTATCTATCTATCTCAACAGCCGTCCAAGATACATGCCATTATTTCTGTCTTGTGTGTTAGGAAACAGAGGCCTACCTAGCGAGCTTGGAGGTGGGTTTGAGATTTGGATTCAGATCTATCTGATTCCAACGCACATGCTTTGCTCACACACTGCACTGCCCCCCTGCATCCAAAATATGTTTCTATACCCGGATCCTGTTTTCTGGGATACTATACAATTAACAATTGAAGTTAGCAACACACAATTCTGCTGGTCCAGAGAACAATGAAAATGCGTCCTGAAGTAGGACTCCTCTTGCAAGGATTCCTGTGATCCAGCATCTCAGGAACAAGGTGTGTGCCCCACATCATCAAATTGCCAGTTTGTCATTAAGAGAAAGTGTTTTTGAGGAGAGTTAGAAAATCTTGGGGAAAGAGAACATATGTTTTCTTCACTTTTTAAAATGTTTTTGAATTTATTTTTAAGACAGAGAGAGACAGAGCCTGAGCAGGGGAGGGGCAGAGAGAGAGGGAGACACAGAATCCAAAGCAGGCGCCAGGCTCTGAGCTCTCAGCACAGAGTCTGATACGGGGCTTGAACTCACAAACCTCGAGATGATGACCTGAGCTGAAGTTGGATGCTTAACCGAATGAGCCACCCAGGTGCCCCTTTATTTTTTTCCTTATTAAAGAGAGTAGACTGGATGTAATGAATTCTATTCTTGGTGTGTCAAGGCTATTTTTTATAAGCGTGAGTTGTGATTGTCTAACATAAATAGTGTCATCCCTGCAGCTATTGTGGGCTGCTTATAGGGAGATTTTGCCTCTGTTAGCTGGCACGGGTCACCTTGTTTTGCTTTGTTTCTGTTGCTTCTGTCTTTATGCCTCCTTTTACGCAGTCAGCCGTCACTTTTCCTGATGTCAAAGGGATTTCTTCTCATAGTATTTCTCCACTTCCCCAGTTCCCAATTTACTATATCTA
This sequence comes from Acinonyx jubatus, assembly GCF_027475565.1. Taxonomy (NCBI): domain Eukaryota; kingdom Metazoa; phylum Chordata; class Mammalia; order Carnivora; family Felidae; genus Acinonyx; species Acinonyx jubatus. The sequence goes on from NC_069387.1 coordinate 122,737,287, forward strand.
ATCTGCTATTCTTCAAAAACCATCTTGAGTTTATTGAATCGGGAGCTTTGTTTTTCAAAGAACTTTAATCACAGGGAGGAAGGGTGTATCGTTGCCTCCATATTCTTGCTGGAGGCAAAGTATGCAGGCTTATGAAGGTGCTCATTCTTGCCACTATCTTCTTTGTTTTTTTTTTTCTAGATTTGTGCCCATGTTTTAGGTATTTTAACCTGCTGCAAGTCTGGTCTTTGGACAAGATGTCATTACTTATATGGCAATGATAGATGCTTTTACTTCCAAGGAAGAGACAGCCTTACCCAAACTGTCTTAAACAATAAGGAAATGTGTTATCTCATATGACATTCAGTCCAGATAGGGCAGGCTTCAGGGTTGCTTGATTTAATGACTCCACGGTGTTATCAGAGACCCAGATCTTTCTATCTCCTAGTTTCCATCTCTAGAATGGCTCGTGGTTATAAGATGGCTGTCAGCAGCAATGGAGGCCTCATCTGACGAAAGTGAAAGAATCATTGCTACAAACATGAAATGTAAGTTCTTCTCTTTAATCTGATTGGCCAGTTTAAGTAACAAGCCCACCTCTGGACCAATGACATCTGCTGGGGGAATTCAGTGCTCTGATTGGCCTAGGCTAAAAGTCAGCAAATGTTTTCTAAAGAGGACCAGGCAGGAAATGTTTACATAGGTTTTGGGAGCCCCACAATCTCTGCCACACTACTCAACTCTGCCCTTGTATCACAAAAGCAGCCAGATGGGAATAATGGGTGTGGTTGTTTTCAAACAAACATCATTTTCAAAAACAAGTAATAGGGCCACGGGCTGACCTCTGGTCCATACTAACAAGGATCCACCCCTGAGCCTAGAGATGAATCAGTGTCTCCAGAGTCAGGTGGGGTAGGACTGGACATGTATGAAGACCCAGAGCATGTTCTGTTGGGAAGGAAGGGGGTGCCAGTAGCGGCCAATGGTTTACTGCACTGCCCTTTGCAGGAGTGGAGTTTAAAACCAATACCATATACCTTTTTCAATGGCCACGAAGGTAGAGAGAAGGACTTTTGAATGCTGGCTGACCATATGCATTTGATACAGCTTATCATTGAACTGATCACTTTAAGAACCGCTCTCTTCTTGCTGGGTCTTTCCTTACCTGGGGGCTCTAGCCTTACACACTTCCTGGAAGGTGACAGGTTCTCCTGAGTCTTTCCACTCCTTTCTTAGAAACACACTCTCTCCTCCTCCCTACTATTCTCTTGGTTATATCCTAGTCATCCCTTAAAACCATGCTGCATCATCTTGGAAACCTTCCCTAAGGTGGGATCCTTCTCATTTAAGGTCCACACAGCCCTGTCCATAACTCTATTAAGGCACGTGGCACCCTGTGCTGTAAAGATCTGTTTACAGGTGGGTTTTCCCACCTGGCTGCACCATCCATTTGTTCCATTGTGTGTCACAGTCCCTGGTTAACACAGGCCTTGCCTTTAGCAGTTCCTCAATACGTGTGCCTTTTTTTTTTTAGTAGTTTTATTTTTTTAATGTTTATTTTTGAGAGAGAGAGAGAGAGAGAGCGAGCAGGGGAGGTGCAGAGAGAGACAGAGACATAGAATCTGAAACAGGCTCCAGGCTCTAGGCTGTCAGCACAGAGCCTGACACGGGGCTCAAACTCACAAACCGTGAGATCATGATTTGAGGCAAAATTGGACGCTTAACTGACTGAGCCACCCCGGCGCCCCTATCAATATGTGTTTCTCAACTGAATGAGCATTCATGTCTTGGATGATGAAAGGAAACTAATTATGTGTGAGGTGATATCATTGAGATCAGAGTAGGAACATGGATACAATAAAACCTTGGTTTGTGACCGTAATTCATTCTTTGCAATCCAAAGCACTTGTATATCAAAGCGAATTTCAAGAGCCATCGGCTGGGTTGTGATCACGTGATATTTGGTGTCACGGGCTACACGTATTGCAAGACATCGCTCCTTCATCAAGTTGAAATTTATTAGAAATGTTTGCTCATCTTGTGGAACACTTGCAGAACGAGTGTTCTGCACTCCAGGGCTTTACTGGTACGCTATTTTTGTTCCGAATGCTTTTCTCGTTAAATTGGAATTACCGAAGTTTGACCCCTCTGTCTCCACACGTGAGTCAGATTTGATGGCTTCCATGTGCCTGTGTCATTAGGCGTGACTTCAGCTTCCATTCTGCAGCTCTGCCTGTGCTGTGAGACCCCGCCCAATCCATATTCCCATATTCACACGCCCCACCCCCAATCTACACATGAAGAAGTGAGGTTCCCTGGCCTCTGGCTCGCTATAGAGAAGTCAGTGCAGGAGGTTCTGACTTTTCAGTGCTCTCTGGATTTCTTCCTGAGGTGTGTCCTTGCTGAGAGTGGAGCTCCACTCCTGAATGACTTGGGACTGAGCGGATTTGCAAGGTGAAGCAAGCACACCGGTGGGCAGAGGAAGGTTTCTCCCGAACCCCTCCTGCAGCAAGTGTCCAGGAGTGGGCTCGGAGGGAAAAACCACCCTGCCCTGGGGCCTGCCTGGTTGCGTAGCTTCTCTAATCTGCAGCTATCTCACTGATAAGGTGAAGATAATAGAAGTCTCTACATCACAAGATATTTATGAGGATTCAGCAAAATAACACATGTATAGTTACTCCTTGCTTCCTGGCATACAGTGAGTTACTTATTGGCATACAGCAAGCGCTCAATAACAAGCTACTAATAGATACCCAAAATGTGCATGCATGTGTGTGTAATTGATGATTTTAAGAAATTTAATTTTCCGGTCTAGAGATTCCAGATATGACTCATCTAAACCTCTTGGGCAAGGTTTTTTTAATATGAGACATTACAAAACACGCCAACTAAGAAGCAAGAAAATGCAATTCAAGATCAGGATTAAGTTCAGCTGTAACAGCAACTTCAATTAACCATGGTTTAAACAACACAGAAGCTTGTGTTTCACATAAAAGCCTAAAATTGGCAGTCTCGAGCTGGTATGGTGGCTTTATTCTATGACGTTCTTAGAGATCCAGGCTCTCTGTATGCTTTTTTTCTCCCCAGTTTTTTTTAAAAAATAATTTATTTACTTTTTAAATTTATATCCAAGTTAGTCAGCATATAGTGCAATAATGATTTCAGGAGTAGATTCCTTAATCCCCCTTACCCATTTAGCCCATCCCCCCCCCCAAAACCCTCCAGTAACCCTCAGTTTGTTCTCTATATTTAAGAGTCTCTTATGTTTTGTCCCCCTGCCTGTTTTTATATTATTTTTGCTTCCCTTCCCTTATGTTCATCTGTTTTGTATCTTAAAGTCCTCATATGAGTGAAGTCATGATATTTGTCTTTCTCTGACTGATTTCGCTTAGCATAATACCCTCTAGTTCCATCCACGTTGTTGCAAATGGCAAGATTTCATTCTTTTTGATACTCTATTGTGTATATATATATATACACCACATCTTCTTTATCCATTCATCCGTCGATGGACATTTGGGTTCTTTCCATACTTTGGCCATTGTTGATAGTTGCTGCTATAAACATTGGGGTGCATGTGCCCCTTCGAAACAGTACACCTGTATCCCTTAGATAAATACCTAGTAGTGCAATTGCTGGGTCGTAGGGTAGTTCTATTTTTAGTGTTTTGAGGAACCTCCATACTGTTTTCCAGAGTGGCTGCACCAGTTTGCATTCCCACCAGCAGTGCCAAAGAGATCCACTTTCTCCACATCCTCGCCAACCTCTGTCATTGCCTGAGTTGTTAATGTTAGTCACTCTGATAGGTGTGAGGTGGTATCTCATTGTGGTTTTGATTTGTATTTCCCTGATGATGAGTGATGTTGAACATTTTTTCATGTGTCAATTGGCCATCTGGGTGTCTTCTTTGGAGAAGTGTCTATTCATGTCTTTTGCCTATTTCTTTACTGGATTATTTTTTGGGGGGTATTGAGTTTGACAAGTTCTTTATAGATTTTGCATACTAACGCTTCATATGATATGTCATTTGCAAATATCTTCTCCCATTCTGTCAGTTGCCTTTTACTTTTGCTGATTGTTTCCCTTGCTGTGCAGAAGCTTTTTATTTTGATGAGGTCCCAATAGTTAGTTTTTGCTTTTGTTTCCCTTGCCTCTAGAGACATGACGAGTAAGAAGTTGCTGTGGACAAGATCAAAGAGGTTTTTGCCTGCTTTCCCCTCGAGGATTTTGATGACTTCCTGTCTTACATTGAGGTCTTTCATCCATTTTGAGTTTATTTTTGTGTCTGGTGTAAGAAAGTGGTCCAGGTTCATTCTTCTGCATGTCGCTGTCCAGTTTTCCCAGCACCACTTGCTGAAGAGACTGTCTATTCCATTGGATGTTCTTTCCTGCTTTGTCAAAGATTAGTTGGCCATACGTTTGTGGGTCCATTTCTGGGTTCTCTATTCTGTTCCATTGATCTGAGTGTCTGTTTTTGTGCCAGTACCATACTGTCTTGATAATTACAGCTTTGTAGTATAGCTGGAAGTCTGCGATTGTGATGCCTCCTGCTTTGGTTTTCTTTTTCAAGATTGCTTTGGCTATTCAGAAGTATTTTCTGGTTTGATACAAATTCTAGGATTGTTTGTTCTAGCTCTGTGAAGAATGCTGGTGTTATTTTGATAGGGATCGATTAAGGGTATAATCGACAAAAAAAATTATATATATTTAAAGTATACAACTTGATGATTGATACATTGTGAAATGACAACCACAATCAAATTAATTAATGGATCCATCATCTTATAGTTACTTTTGGGGGGGGAGGTAGAATCCTTGAGATCTACTTTCTTAGCAAATTTAAAGCATATATTATTATTAACTATACTCACCATATTTCCACTAGATCCTCAGAACTAATTCATCTTATAACTGTAAGTTTGTACTCTTGGACCAACATTTCTCCATTTCCTCCACCTCCCAGGCAACCAGCATTCTGTTCTCTTTTTCCTATGAGTTCGACCTTTTGTTTTGTTTTGTTTTTTTAAAGATTCCACATAGGAGAGGTGCCTGGGTGGCTCTGTCAATTAAGTGTCCGACTCTTGATTTTGGCTCAGGTTGTAATCTCATGGTTTGTGGGTTCAAGCCCCGAGTCAGGCTCCGTGCTGACAGCTTGGAGCCTGCTTGGGATTCTCTCTCTCCCTCTCTCTTTGCCCCTCCCCCACTTGCGATCTCTCTCTCTCTCTCTCTCAAAAATAAGTAAATAAACATTAAAAAAAGATACCACATACGAGTGGAGTATACCATATTTGTCTTTGTCTGTCATATCTGTCTTTGTCTTACTTAATTTAGCATACTCTCCTCCAGGTTCATCTATGTTGTTATAAATGGCAGGATTTCATTCTTTTTTATGTGAAATATATAAGAGGCCTACTCGGCTGGAGCCATCAAATCGAAGTTCCAGGTGGTAGGAAGTAAAAAAGGGGCAAAGAAGAAAAAGTAAGTGTTACATGCCAGTTCTCTCTCTTTTTATTTATGGGGCACCTGGATGGCTCAGTTGGTTAAGCATCTGACTTTAGCTCAGGTCATGATCTTATGGTTCATGGGTTCAAGCCCTGCATCGGGCTCCGTGCTGACAGCTCAGAGCCTGGAGCCTGCTTCAGATTCTGTGTCTCCCTCTGTCTCTGCCCTTCCTCCACTCATGCTCTCTCTCTGTCTCTCTCTCAAAAATAAACATTAAAATTTTTTTTAAAAAATTATTTATTTAAGTAATCTCTATATCCAATGTCGGGCTCCAACTCACAGCCCTGAGATTAAGAGTCACACACTCCCCACAGCTGAGCCAGCCAGGTGCCCCCATGCCAGTTCTCTGTTAAGGAAGATTCCTGAAAGCTGCCACGGGACACTTCAGCTTACATCCTTACAGCCAGAATTGAGTCACATGGCCTCACCTAGCTGCAAAGGAGGCTGAGAAATCCAGTCTTTATTCCGCATTGCCGTGCACCCCTCCCAAAGTCAGGACTTCTGTTGCAATGGACGAAAAGGGAAGATAAATACCGAAAACAATCTTTGCCACAAAACCCCATCCGTGTCTCCTCGTAATATTCACATACTTAGCGACTTTGAGCGAACTCCCCCAAATTTCACTGTATTCTTTGTGATACATTCAATAAATAGGGCATTATACTTGCACCAATACACAGGCAATAAATCTAGGCACTGCGGTACAAGGATAAAGAAGAGAAAGTTTCTCCCCAGATGAAATTAGTACAATGTTTCACGTGCTGTACCAGTGGGGGTAACAGAGTGTTACTAGACAAGGAGGAAGAAATTATTAAAGCCTCTGGAGGTCATAGGGGAGGGTCTGAGGATGCTTCAAAGAAAACGGCTTTTGTTTGAGATGTTGGCAGATAAAGAGAACCCTTCTAGAAATGAGCAGATACAAGCCAAAAATCAGTGGCTGGGAGCATTCTCAGATGTAGGCAAGAGATTCTTGGCTCAACTAAGTGAATTCAAGCAAAGAGTTAGGGAGAAATGGAAAAACCCTCTCCCTCCCCATTCTGTGCGCCCTAAGGGGCCAGCAGGAAAGAATGGAATACAATGATTTTTTTTTTTTTATTTTCAATGATGAAACTTGGCTAGATCACTTACTGCCTTAGTCCAAATTCTTTCCCCTGACATATTGGATACTTTTCATGCTGAAGAACAAATACAGTATAATGTGAATGGGGCAGAGAGCCCCTTTTAGGAGACAGATCAAGAGTATCGTGCTGTAGAAATAGCAGATGTATGCATGATATAAAGTTTCCTCTAAAATAATAGAAAATAATCTCATTGAAAGAGTGTCAGAGGTCTGGGAAAAAATTGATGCCCAAAATGTGCGTGCGTGTGTAATGATGTTAATAAAAGCAATCTCACCTACTTTATTATTACGAATGGAGAAATGGAGTGGTAATGTTAAATAGCTTTCCCAAATCATGGGGCATTATTGTGGAAAAAACTCCAACTTTCTCATTCTTGGCAATGTTTTTTGTTTTTTTTTGTTTTGTTTTTGTTTTTGTTTTTGTTTTTGTTTTTTTGAGAGAGAGAGCACAAGCAGGGGAGAGGGGCAGAGAGAGAGAGAAAAAAAAATTTTTAAGCAACCTCCATACTCAGGATGGAAGCACCTAAGGGATCATGACCTAAGCCAAAATCAAAAGTCAGATGCTCAACCAGGCACCCCCTCATTCTTGGCAGTGTTTGGTTCCCCCAGTTACTAAGCCTCTTTTGAATGTGGACATAGGGTTATTTCCTATGCTGCATTCATGTAACATTTCAAGTTATAGTTATATAATTTTTCATTACTCATTTAACAAATATTTCTTGAGCACTTAATATTCATCTCCAAAATCTATGTGGTGGCTTTAAATCTTCTATATTGCCCAGGTTCATCCCAGGTACTACTTTTTCAAGTGGAGTTGTTTGTTAGGTGGCTCACATCACATTTCCTCATGCAGAGGAGCAGTGAATTTTATGTTCCCATGGCTTAGGGATCTCTCTGGGAAACTGATGGATGTTGGGGGAGGTCTCTCCACACACTGATGCACACAAAGGCATAACCTTAGGGACTGACTGACAATTTTGTGGCCCATTCGTGGGCTCTCTGGGCCCTTAAAAACAAGTCACAGATTGGGGAGTTGTACCACTAAGATTCCCTCTAACTGGGAATTCCAGGAATCATTTGTGATAAGAGCCAGGTGGCCTCTACCTGTTTGAAGGTCAGCTGGATAAAACACCAACACCGGTGGAAAGGTCTCTATCAACCACTTGGGGACTCCTGCTATAGGCAGAGAAATCAGGGAATGAAAATCTTTTCAAAATGTGAAATAGATCCTCTTACCTGTTCAAACTACGGTTCCCCCATTACTCGCACTGTAAAAGCCAGTCTTTCCCATAGCCTGAAGGTTCTACCTTATCTGGCCCCTGCCTTGCTCCACCCCTGCCCCCGGCTCCCTTCACTTCAACAACACAGCCCTATTGTCTGGTCTCAAGCTCATGAAGCTGATGCCTGTCTCTTCTGCTTGGAGTTCCCTTATTCCAGACCTTCTCATGGAACCTCTTCCTGCCATTCAGGTCTCAGTCCAGGGCTCTTGCCCTCTGAATCTAAAGGAGCCCCATTCACTCTCTATTGTTTACAGTTATTTTATTCCTGGCATTTGTCATTGTCACACTTTTCTTCTTTCTTTATATGTTTATTGTTAATTCTGAACCCAAAGGATGGGAACCCAAGAGAGTGGGAGGGATCTTGTCTGTCTCATTCCCTGCTGTATTCTCAAATTTTAGGACAGTACCTAGCACACAGTTGGTGCTCAATATAAAAGTTATCAAATAAATGAACAAATAAATAGATGAATGAGGGCAGTAGTAGAGAAACTTGCTTCCTTTCCATTCTAATTTCATCCTATTAACAGAAGAAGTGGTTTGGGGAATGAAGGATTTATACAGAGAAAGTCCATGAATGGTCTCAGCATCAAAGTGATGGGGTGTAGTGAGCCTACAGAATCAGGAGTCAGACTTGCTGAGTTCAGTTCCCAGCTCTGCTGCTATATGACCTCTGGTAAGTTCTTTAAACTCTCTGCAAAATGGGCATGATGACAAAATTACCTGTTGTTGTTTTGAGTGTTCAATGAACACAAACAAAGCTCTTAGGATAGTGACTAGCCCATACTAAATTATTATTATTGAGCAGATGATTGGTAAACTTCAAGCCTCTTCTTGCATGCCCACCTTCTGCCCCCACCTCTGGTCAGCTTTCCCAAATGCCAAGCATTGCCTAGGAAGACTGGAGGCTACCCCAATTCCCAAACTCTCCCTATGACACTCCCATGGGCTAAAGAAATTTCTAAGTGCCTTGGGTTTAACTTTCATTCCATTCCTTTTTCTCTTACTGAAGAAAACACTTTGGAAGACAAGGGTAGTTATTAGAAGGACACCTCGAATCTTTTCAAACTTGAAAACAAAAGTGTAAATCATTAGAAAAGTTGGTCATCTCTGAAGTGACCAAGACAAATGAGATCTGAGAGCCACTGGCTTCATGGCATACTGAGAAAGGAAGGGATTGAAAATGAAATGAGAAGAAATCTCTGAGCAGTAACACTTGTGGTCCCAGGCTAGAGCTGATGACCTTGTCTGCAAGTGTCATGGAAGCAGGTCCCAGAGAGGAACCTTCCCTGAATCCCATCTGGGAAGTTACACTGTCCACCAACCATAATGGAATTGGATCCCTTCTCCTCCATAGGGGAAATGCCAAACATGTGTCCTCAAGTAAACAGAAAGAGAAGCCATCCCCTTAGTAATAAAACATAAATGGTTGACACCAAATGCCTTCAGCAACATAATTAATTAAAAACCGTTAAAGCTTGAAAAAGTCTATTAGCAGAGATAAGAATAAATAGGCCATATACCCAAAGCTAGCAGAAGGAAGAAAATAATAAAGATTAGCTCAGGGATTTAAAAAATAAAGAATAGAAAAGAGACAGAGAAAATCAACAAAACAAAGAGTTGGTTCTTCAAAAAGAGCAACAAAATTGACAAATCTTTAGCTAGATTAACTAAGAAAGAGAAGAGAAGGGTCACATAACTAAAATCAGAAAGAGCAGACATTACTACAGATCTTACAGAAAAAGGATTATAAAAGAGTATTATGAGGGTGCCTGGGGTGGCTCAGTCAGTTAAGCATCTGACTTTGGCTCAGGTCATGATCTCATGGGTTTGTGAGTTCTAGCTTCACATAAGGCTCTCTGACATCAGCACGGAGCCCTCTTCAGATCCTCTGTCACCCTCTCTCTCTGCCCCTCCCTTGCTTGTGCATGCAACTGTGTGCACGCACACACGCATGCTCTCTCTCTCTCTCAAAAATAAACATTAAAAAAAGAGTACTATGAACAGCACTAGCAAATTTGATAAGCTAAATGAAATAGACAAATTCTTAGAAACTCACAACTTACAAAGACCAACTCATGAAGAAATGTAAAATCTGAACAGACTTATAACTAATAAGAAAATTGAATCAGTGTTCAAAAACCTCATCTCCTGTCTGGCTTAGAGCATAGGACTCTTGATCTCAAGATTATGACTTTGCGTATGCAACAGGCACAGAGATTACTTAAAAAACAAACAAACAAAAAACCTCACAACAAAGAAAAGCCCTAGGACAGGATGTCTTCATCAGTGTAATGCCCTAAAGATTTAAAGAAGAATTAACACAAATCCTTCTCCAACTCTTCCAAAAACCTAAGGAGGAGGGACACTTTCAAATTCATTCTATAAGGTTAGCATTGACCTGATACCATAGCTAAACAAAGATGTTGCAAAAACAGAAAACTACAGATGAATATCCCTTATGAAAATTGAGTAAAAAATTCTCAACAAAATGCTAGCAAACAAAACACAACAGGACACGAAAGGATTATATACCATGACCAGGTGGCATTTATTCCAGCACTGCAAGGATGGTTCAACAAATGAATATCAGTTAATGTAATTCACTACATAAACAGAATGAAAGGGGAGAGCAAAAACACTAGAAAAATTCAATAGACTTTCATGAAAAAGAATACTTAAGAAACTAAAAATGGAAGGAAACTACCAGTATTAACAAAGATCATATATGAAAAGCCCAAAGCTAACATCATACTCAATGGTGAAAAATTAAAACTTTTCCTATAAGATCAGGAGTAAGATCTGACTGCAATTGCCTTGACCCCATCAATTCAACATAGTATCGGAAAAAGCAAGTAGGCAAGAATTAGAAATAAAAGGAATTCAAACTAGAAAGGAATAAGTAAAAGTATCTCTGTTTGTGGAGGACATAATCTTTTTTTAATATTTATTTATTTACTTTGAGAGAGAGAGAGAGAGCATGAGCAGAGGAGAGGTAGAAAGAGGGGGAGAGAGAGAGAATCCCAAGCAGGCTCTGCACTGTCAGCATGGAACCTGACATGGTGATTGATCCCATGAGCTGTGAGATCATGACCTGAACCCAAATCAAGGGTCAGATGTTTAACTGACTGAGCCATCCAGGCACCCCATGGATGACATAAGCTTATATGCCAAAACTCTAAAGATTCCACACATGCATACAAACTGTTAGAGCTAATAAATGAGTTCAGCAAAGTTGCAGGATACCAAGTCAACATACAAAAATTAGTTTCTTTGGACTAACAATGAACAATCTGAAGAGGAAATAAAATAAACAATCCCAGGGGCACCTGGGTGGCTCAGTGGGTTAAGTGTCTGACTTTGGCTCAGGTCACGGTCTCGCTGCTCATGAGCTCAAGCCCTGCGTCAGGCTCTGTGCTGACACCTCAGAGCCTGGAGCCTGCTTCGGATTCTGTGTCTCCCTCTCTCTCTGTCCTTTCCCTGCTCATACTGTCTCTCTCTGCCTCTCAAAAAATAAATGAATGCTAAAATAAACAATCCCATTCACAATAATATCAAAAGGATAAAATACTCAGGAATAAACTTAACCAAGGAGGTGTAAGACATGTACACTGACAAGCACAAAACTTTGTTGAAAGAAATTAAAGAAGCCCTAAATAAATGGAAAGATATACCATGTTCATGGTTAGAAGACTTAATATTGTTGAGATGCCCATGTTACTCAAAGCAGTCTGGAGATTCAATGCAATCTCTTTCAAACTCCCAATGACATTTTGTGCAGAAATAGAAAATTCCATCCTAAAATTCAGATAGAATCTCAAGGTAACCCAAATAGCCAAAATAATCTTGAAAAAGAATAAAGTTCGTGGCTTCACACTTCCTGATTTCAACTTACTACAAAACAATAGTAATGAAAGATATAAAGCCCAGTGGAGTAGAATAGAGAGTCCAGAAATAAACTCTTATATATATGTTTGAATGATTCTTAACAAGGATGTCAAGACCATTCAATGGAGAAACAATGGACCTGGGAAAACCGGATACTCACAGGCAAAACAATGAAGTTGAAGTACATAATTCTCTTTCTATGTTGTGTTCTATCACAATCCTCATTTTTTGGTTTTTGTAAAGTCCTGCAAGGAGGTACTCCTAAAGACTAGTTATAGATCTGAATTCTAGTTCTGTATCTGAACTAGGTTACCTGACTGTCTTAGTTTGTGTTCTTTCCAAACCAGACTCCATGACAAGGATTCGAACATAAGTTGTTTCCTTGGCAAGTGCAAGGAAAGTGGGCAGGTGCTCCAGGAAGGGAAAGAAGCCAGTAAAGAGTGTGTTATGGAACCAGCGACTTCAACAACTGAAATTTAATTCCACAGAAAAATTCTGGGCAATGGTGTAAAACACACATCTCGGAATAATCCTACACAAGGGGCAAGGGACTTGGGCATGCTGTGGGAGGAGGAAGAGGCTGCAGGAATTTTCTGGTGCTTCTGGCCTGCTGCAAGCACATGCCAGCTAAAGGGCCTTCAATAGTTCCAAAAAGAACCTTGAGGTCCCTACATGTCCTTGCCGGGAGCTCCGTCAGCCTGACTACAGAGCTGGGTGAGGGCTGCAGGTGGGACATCCAGAGCAGCTGTCAATGAAGGCAGGCTAATCTGGTTCATACCCCAGCCCTACCATCATTAGCTGTAAGATCTGTGCAAAGTTTACACCTTTCTTAAGCCTCAGTGTTTAATCCTAAAAATTAAAACCAGCCTTTGTGAAGTTGTTGGGAGCATTAGTTAAGAAAATGTGTGTCAAGCGTTGCCTGGGTGGCTCAGTCAAGTGTCCAACTTCCACTCAGGTCATGATCTCTGTTGGTGAATTTGAGCCCCCGTCCACCCCCTGAAGGGCTTTGTGCTGACAGCTCAGAGCCTGGAGCCTGCTTCAGATTCTGTGTCTCCCTCTCTCTCTGCTTCTTCCCTGCTTGGGATTTGTCTTTCTCTCTCTCTCTCTCTCAAAAATAAATAAACATTAAAAAGAAGAAAAGAAGAAAAGAAAAGAAAAGAAAAGAAAAGAAAAGAAAAGAAAAGAAAAGAAAAGAAAAGAAAAGAAAAGAAAAGAAAAGAAAAAAGAATATGCATGTCAAGGTGCGCCTGGGTGGCTCACTCTGCTGAGGGTCTGACTCTTGATTTCAGTTCAGGTCACTGTCTCACAGTTCATGGGTTCAAGCCCTGCATCGGACTCTGTGCTGACAGTGCGGAGCCTGCTTGAGGTTCTCTCTTTGTCCTTCCCCTGTTCACGCGTTTTTGCTCTCCCTCTCTCTCTCTCTCTCTCTCTCTCAGCTCTTTCTCTCTCAAAATAAGTAAACTTAAAAAAAATCTATTAAAAAAAGGGAAATGTACGTCAAGTAAACCCTGGCACATAGCAAGTGGTCAATACATTATATATATATATATGTATATATATATATATATACACACATATACATATAAAATATATAACATATAATATATATATATGCTATATACACACACACAATATATATATTCTCTCTTTCTCTCTTTCTCTCCACTATATATATATATATGTATGTATATATATATATACATATATGTATGTGTATATATATATATATATATACAGTGTATGTATACGTATACATATATGTATACATATATGTATGTATGTATGTATATATATATACAGTGTTTAATATATACATATATATATATATATACACACATACATATATATATATACAGTGTTTATGTATATATAAAGTTCTGGGGGTAGCGAGACCAGGCAAACTGCCTTCTTGTTGAAAGGTAGCTTTAATAGGGCTTATTTTGGTCGAGGGGTGCCGCCTACTACCAACCACATCGGGAGCGGAAAGGCCCATTTGTATGTCAGACCATCACCCTATTGAGTATATACAACACAAACAGGATCTAGATTATGATTCCAGAGCTTTCTGCAACTTTTGAAAAGTAACACAAGAGAAATCACGTGGTCTGGCAGATGGCTTCCTGGCCCTCTCTGTCCTCAGTCTGTGGTTTAGTCCCCTACCCAAGTCCCAGTTCAAGCCTTCCAGGTACCGGATGTGTGACCCTCCTCCCTGGGCAGCAGACGTGGGGAAACTGGGTGTGGGGGTGGGGAGGGTGCTTGCCGTTTTCCAAGGGAACCGTTTCCCTCAGGACACCTGAAAGACCTCCATGTGCTCTTTTTAGTTTGTGGCCATGGGTCATTCCATTCCTAAACCGTGAAATCTGCCTGGACAATAGTTCTTTCACTGAAAGAAGAATGCTATCAAAGAGAAAACCTTTGTTTACGAAACCTCTAAAGGAACAAGATATAAATTGTTGATTTACCTGTGTGCCTATTTTTCAAATGGAAGAAGAAATATCTTTTAAAAAATTGCTTGTCATACAAAACATATTGACATTACAGGTTTATCTTGTTTTTTTTTTTTTGGTTTTTTGTTTTTTTTTGCTATACTATTGAGAGGCCGAGGAAAGTCCTGTTACATTTAAAATTCTTTTTGTATTAAAAAAAGGGACTGGAAATAGCTACATTTGGATGGTTCAAGGATATCAGAGTGAGGGGTGCCTGGGTGCCTGGGTGGCTCAGCGTGCGACTTTGGCTCAGGTCATGAGCTTACGGTTTGGGAGTTTGAGCCCTGCATTGGATTCTGCGTTGAGAGTTCAAAGCCTGGAGCCTGCTTCGGATTCTGTGTCTCCCTCTCTCTCTGCCCCTTCCCTGCTCACATTCTGTCTCTCTCTCAAAAATAAACAAACATTAAAAAAAATTAGGGGTGCCTGGGTGGCTCAGTCAGTTGAGCGTCCCATTTTGGCTCAGGTCATGATTTCACAATTTGTGAGTTTGAGCCCCGCTTCCAGCTCTGGGCTGACCGCTTGGAGCCTGGAACCTGCTTCAGATTCTGTCTCCCTTTCTCTCTGCCCCTCCCCCACTCATGGTCTGTCTCTCTGTGTCTCTCAAAAACAAATATTTAAAAAAAATTTTTTTTAATTAAAAAAGAAAAGAATATCAGAGTGAGAATCTGATTTGGATTTTAAAGCCTATCAGTGTCCCAAGCAACACTGTTGGTGACTACTTTGCAAGAGTACAAGCTAAAAGATACAAACTGTTCAATAAACATAGAAAATTACTGAATTTGGAAAAGAGTGTCACTTTCTAGCTATTGCTGCTGAGAAGTGCTTTGCAGCATCTTCTGGGTATTTTAAAGCAAACAGGTCAAGATTTGCTTTCTGGTTTGAGGTAAGAGCAGCCTGAGCTGCAACCAGCAAATGTCACTGGTTTGTTCACTTTTCACATACTCTTCCTAAAGAACATCATGGAAAGTCACTAGTTTGATGGGTCTCCTTCTGACATTCTTTAGTATTACCCTTTTGTTCATAGACTGATTTCATTCAAGCCTTGTCAACGAGTTGTTACTTTTGTTTTTTTACCTGCCGATTTCTCCTAACTTAGGTTTCATAAGCTGTGTCTCATGATACATTTTAACTCTTCTTGATTTCAACCTTTTTACTTACCCAGTTACTCGAACTATCTACTGCGTGTAATACCCAAGGTTTCACACCCTATCCTGTTCAAAGAAATGACCAGAAAACCCCAAATAGAGTTCTTTTTACTTGCAAACTCACATAAGCCCTCATTTGGGACCGAGATTTCCTATTTGCTTCTCCATTTGGCAGAGCTTTGATTTTTACTTCCTGTCTGGTTCCAGAGTTCATGCATTTTCTTTAATATCACACACCTCTCTGGTTGAGTGCAAAACTAAAAAAAAAAAAAAAAAAAAAAGAAAACCTTTATCTTTTTTTAAAATGGGTTTTTAATTTTTTTTAAGTTTATTTATTTATTTTGAAGGAGACAGAGACAGCACGAGGTGAGGGGGTCAGAGAGAGAGAGACACAGAGAGAGAGAGAATCCTAGGTAGGGTCCATGCTGCCAGCGCAGGGCCCGCCCGATGTGGGACTCGAACCCACGAAGCCGTGACATCATGACCTGGGCGGAAACCAAGACTCAGATGCTGAACCTACTGAGTCACCCAGGTACCCCCAAAATCTTTATCTTTTTTGTATGATTATATGATCAGTATTGCTGATATATCAGGACCAAGAGATAGGAAATGCATAACAAACAGCCAGCAGTAATCACCTCTGAAGCGCTTGAAATCGGTTGGGAAGTATTTTCATAATCTTAACAAAAATTTTTATTTCTTTCATTTACCTTTTCTAGTCATTTTGGAGTTGTTCCCCAGCACAGGTATTTAAGATGAAAAAAAAAAATTCCTTACTCACTGTATTTGCTTTTATATTTACTTTCATTACTGCCATTGAAACATCTCGTTCCTACCATTTTCCCCACAAGTAGGTAGAATTTGAGCAAAATCAAGACATAAATGGGCTTTTGAGGGCTGATCCAGGAACCCTACCCCTTAGAAATTGCTTTTATGAGAAAAGATGTTCCAATTCTAAAAAACCAAAACCAAACCAAAGCAACCAACCAATCAACCAAACAAAAAAACCAATTAGAACACAATGCTTTTGTACTTTGGACATGGCTGATTTGTACCAGGTTAATGGAATGGATTGAAAGTAACATAAACTGAATTCACATCTTGGCTCTGCTTCCAGTTAGCTGTGCCATTTTAAGCAAGTTTCTGAATTCCGAACCTCTATTTCCTCTTTTATATCTTGGGGGAAATCCGAGTTAGCTACTGCAGAGGGCTGCTATGGGGTATGAATGATACAATGTATATGGAGCACATAGTAAAAGCTCAACAAATACTATCAGGATCATGTTCCTAAGGTCACCTTTAGACCCTGAACTACACAAGTTGGAACTAGAAAGATCAGGGCTCAGACCAAAAGTCCTTTCTAAGAGATACCCAGTGATTTATTACAGAGAGATTTGCACTAGTAAGGATTCCTTGTATGACCCTGGAAAATTTCAGTCTTTTGTGTCTCTTTTTTCTTCTTTAGGAGAGGTGTCATAATAATACCTGCCTCTCTCTTCTTTTTTCCTCCACCTTCATAGCGCTATACATGGATACATGTAAGATTGTATAAGTTTGATGTATACATTGTCATGATTTGACACATGTATATACTGAGAAATGATTACTACAATAAAGTTAGCTGACCCGTCCATCACCTCACATAATTACCACTCTCTTAGTGGTAATAACACTTAAGGTCTACTCTCTCAACAACTTTCAAGGATAAAATACAGCGTTGTTAACCATAGCCACCATGCTGCACATTAGATTCTCAGAACTTATTCATCTTATAATTGAAAGTTTGTAGGGGCACCCTGCTGGCTCAGTCAGAAGAGCATGTGACTCTTGATCTGGGGGGTAGTGAGTTTGAGCCTCACATTGGGTGTAAAGATTACTTAAAACAAACAAAAAACAAACTTAAAGAAAAGGAAGTTTGCAGCCTTTCACCAACCTGTCCCCAGTTCCCCTACCCCCATCCCCTGACATCCACCATTCTGCTATTTCTATAAGTTCAAAAACCCGCCTCACTTTAACTCACAGGACTACTGAGAAAATGAGGAAAGAGTCTTTGTTCAAGGTCTTTGAACTAAACAATGCCACACGTAAGATGTCACGAACCTCAGACGTGGGCAACTTTACATATACACTCATTCTTCCTTGGCGAGTAAGCGGGTAAGAGCACAAGTGAGAGAGGGCACTGCAGCCACGTGGATCTGTGCTGGGATGATTGGGTTCCTCACATTCCACACTTACTCACAAGCTTCAGTAGCATTGAAGAACTTTGGAGATGGATTGATTCAAGAGTTGGTCCCAGCTCTGCCACTTACCAGCTATGTGACCTTGAGCAAGTCAGTTCATTGCTCATGGGGAATAGCAGTATTTCCCTCAGAGGGACACGGTGAGGGTGAAATGATATGTTGTACACGGCACACTTACGACAGTGTTTGACACAGGCTCAGCACTCAAAACATTAGAGATGATGATGGTGGTGATGATGATGGTGGTGACAGTGATGATGGTGATGATAGTGATGGTGATGATGATAGTAATGATGGTGGTGATGGTAGTGATGGTGGTGATGATGTTGGTGATGATACCGGTGATGATGGTGATGGTGATGGTGGCGATGATGATGGTGATGACAATGGTGATGATAATGGTGATGGTGGTGATAGTGGTGATAATGGTGATAGTAACGGTGATGACAATGATGGTGGTAATGATTATGATGGTGATGGTGATGATGGTGGTGGTGATGATGGTGGTGATTTTGCTAATTTACTGCTTAGCTGTCTGCCCTTAAATATCACAGCTGCTCATTTTTGGCTTTGAGTTACTGCTGCTACTATAGCCACAGGGGCTTAAAGTATAGACCTGAGCTCTCCAAAGGTATTCCCTTCTCTATTTTCTTTTTGAAACTGTTGCCCAGTTAAATTACAGTGTTGTTTCCATATCTACCTTCTATTTTATAATGCACATAATTATTAAAGCAGAGAGCAAGGGAAAGAGAGGATATTAGACAGTATCTTTCTACATTTTCTTTTTTCATTTAATGTAATGAGTTTTCTGTGGGTTTTTTGTTTGTTTTTTTTAAGGAATGATGATGCCGACAGAGTGTGCAGATTGTCATTTTGATGGGTCCTCCTAGCATATGACAAGATTTGATCAAGTTTTCAAAAACTGTTAGGTTTGTCAAAAGTCTACCCTGTACTTTTTCCAGACCTGCCATCTTCCACTACAAACATAGGACTAGTCAGATAAAAGTGTTATCACAGCAGGTGTTGGCAGTCAGTGCTCCTCGGGCCCCCGTGCCACCTTCAACCTTAATAGCTACAATTTTAGGGATGCCTGGGTGACTCAGTTGAGCATCCGATTTCAGCTCAGGTCGTGATCTTGCAGTTTGTGAGTTTGAGCCCCACATCAGGCTCACTGATGTCAGCGCAGAGCCCGTTTCAGATGGTCTGTCCCCCTCTCTCTCTGCCCCTCCCCTGCTTGTGCTTTCTCTCTCTCTCTCAAAACTAAAAGAAAACATTTTTAAAAATAGCTATAATTTTATATCCTGCAATTACAGATAAGATTTCACTTGAAAAGAGGTTCCACAGCTAAAATGTTTACACTTTTATATATGCATGTCTTCCCATGGGCTTACACAAGATATATATTTTACAAACAGGGAAAAACAATTCTAATTAGCCGGTTGTAGTGGGTCAGAAATGTAAGGGAGGAATGATGAGAAGCATAAAGAAAAAAGTGAGGGAGATAAAGACAGACAATATGCACTTGAGCAAGGAGGTACAGTTTTAAACATGTTTTGTTGATGGAGGTTTAACACATCCATGAAATCTGAGTCAACCACCAGCTAGCTCCTTGAGGATGGGAAACTGGGTTTTGAACATCCTTAGGAACTGATCTGGTAGCATGCAGGTGTGGCTGAATCCAGAAACTCAAAGACTGATTAGTTGCTGCTCCCTTTCTTCCACCTCTAGGTCCTGCTTCCTTTGACTTCATGTTCAGATAGGATTTTGCCAACAGCAGTGGTGCCTGCTGCTTCCACGGTCCTTCTTTAGTGATCCCGGGGGTAGAGGATTAAGGGCTGGAAAAATACTCTTCCAGGGGCACCTGGGTGGCTCAGTCGGTTAAGTGTCCAGCTTCAGCTCAAGTCATGATCTCACGACTCAGGAGTTTGAGCCCCGCGTGGGGTTCTGTGCTAACAGCTCGGAATCTGGAGCCTGCTTTGGATTCTGTGTCTCCTTCTCTCTTTGCCCCTCCCCCTCTCGAAAATAAATAAACATTAAAAAAAAAAAAAAAGAAAAGAAAAATACTCTTCCAATATTACACGGAACAGTTCTAGGCTTGACTCTCGTTAGCCTGACTTGAGTCCTGTGCCCATCCCTCAACCAATCACTGTGGTTAACAGGACAAAGCACTCTCATTAGACATTTCTGGGTCACATGTTCACTCGTGGAGCTAGAGTGAGAAAGCGAATCCCACCTGACATTCGTGAATGTGAGTGCAAAAAAGAGGTGTTACCCCAAAGGAAAATCAGGATGCTATTCTCAAAGAGGAAAACAGTTGATATCTATTACAGCCCCGAGGTTACCCTCTCCTTTCTCCTCAGGTTCACTCCAAAAATTCTTTTTTTTTATTTAAAAAAAAAAATTTTTTTAACATTTATTTTTGAGACAGAGAGAGACAGAGCATGAATGGGGGAGGGTCAGAGAGAGAGGGAGACACAGAATCTGAAACAGGTTCCAGGCTCTGAGCCGTCAGCACAGAGCCCGACACGGGGCTCGAACTCACGGACCGCGAGATCATGACCTGAGCCGAAGTCGGACGCTTAAGTGACTGAGCCACCCAGGCACCCCCACTACAAAAATTCTTAAAAGTGATTATTGTAAAGAAGCCGTCAAAAACACCAGCTTTGAAATAAGACGTTCTGTGTTTAAATTCTGTTACTGCCACTTGGTGAGTCCTGGGACAAATGACTTAACCTCATTGTGTTTCAATGTTCTCTTTTCTAAAATAAAGATAATAGTGGCATTCATTTCATCGGTTGCCGAGAAGAGTAAATGAGACGAGGCTAAAGTAACACTTGGATGCTTGGATCTAGGCAGAATATAATCAATGTTATATCTCACAGAAACTTTGTTAACTATTGTCTACTTAACCCATCCATCTGATAAATGTCTGTTCTTTTCTTTTTTAAGTTTATTTATTCTTGAAAGAGAGAGAGAGGGTGTGCATGGGTACACATGCAAGTGGGGGAGAGGCAGAGAGAGAGAGGGAGAGGGAGAATCCCAAGCAGGCTCTGCACTGTCAGCGCAGAGCCCGATGTGGGGATCGAACCTGCGAAACTGTTGGATCATGACCTGAGCTGAGATCGAGAGTCAGACACTCAACCGACTGAGCCACTCACGTGCCCCTGGAGGCCATGCTTCATTCTCTCTTAAAACATACAGACAGACACCCACAACGCGTCCATGGTATGCTAAATATCTGGGCACTTCTGTTCTCACCTTCCGAGTTCCAATTGGTCCAAGACCTGTTTATTCTAGTTGTGCCTGTTATGATTACATATTAATTATATTAAACCAAGGTCATGTAAATGTGAACAGAGAATTGTTTCTCTGAAACCTCTGTTGGATGCTTTCTGGATGTTTTGGAAAGACTTGCTTTAAAGGGAATTGCTAAAAAGAATAGCTACAAAGCAAGATATGAGCACGGCTGTGTTGTAAAACATTGGGGGAAATCGTAAAGCTCCAGAAGGGTCCCACCTGCAAAATGGTTTACGAGTGTGGTTTATTCAAGAAACATGATTCGGAACTCTAATCACAGACCTGCACTCAAGTAAAATTTTGGCTGTAGTGTATCAATTGATTGGTGATTGCATATAAAATTATATGTTTCAAATTTTATTTTATTTTTAAGTAGGCTCCACCCAGCATGGAGCCCAAGGAGGGGCTTGAACTCACAACCCTGAGATCAAGACCTGAGCTGAGATCAAGAGTTGGATGCTTAACTGACTGAGCCACCCAGGTGCCCCGGTATATGTTTTAAATTTTAAATTCAAATAATGTCTGAGGTGTTTATGGTTTTTTTATGAGTCCATGCTCTAGCTAGTTTTTTAAAATTAAGTGTACAATAACCAATCTCAATTTCGCTAATAGAAAATGGCATCTGTGGATTATTAAAACCTTCCTATACTTCCTATACCTACAGCCCCTATACTCATTACCATCACGTTTTAGTCTCCCATCTACCACTCAGCTGTTCACAATCCGGCATCTATAACCGTGACTCTCCTGAAACTTGTATCTAAGAAATGGCCAACCTCAGTTCTCTATTTGCTCTTTGAACATCGAGGCGTCTCAGAATTCTGCCCCCGCTGAAATATTCAGACCACAAGGGATTACTTCCAAATGAAAGAACTAGAAGAAGTCTATTAGGTAGGGGTCCACTTTTCAGTACTACCAATGCATCCACCGACGACTCACCTGGTACAGTCCCTGGATCCTTGTCCTCTTCTGTAGCACGCCCTTGTTGGCCCAAATACAGGCATAGGTCTCTATCATGACCGCCAACATTCCTAGTCCTGGATTTACCCTCCCATACTCTGTCACGGCGCCTGCAACAGGTGCACCTTGGCAGGGGCTCCGGAGCCATGGGACTGCCTTAGCCACATGCTGGGATGAGCCCCGCCCCGGGACCCTGGTGTTGAGCCTGGGCCTCTCCGTCCTTCTGGAGGATTCCTCCAAGCCCCTCTGCTGCCTTTCTCTCTCAGCTGAATGCGATTAGAACAATCTGTGTCCGGAGAGGTTTGTAGGAAAAATGGTCAAAGACTTCAAAATGAAGCAAAAGATTCCTGAGTGTCTTTAATGAAGAAACAAAGTGCTATCTAGCTGGGTTTTTTTCCTGGATTATCTGATTCTGTGCGAGCTCTGTGCCTTTCATTGTCTTCGAGGGATTTTATAACTGTAATGGGTCAACAACTGCTAGCAATGTGTGTAAATCGTCTGTTGTAAAGACAAGCGTCCCCCTCCCTTCACCAGGAGAAGCCAGTTTCGCATTTCTTTGTAAATTCGTTTTAGTACTTACATCCAATCTTTGCAAGTGTGGCACTTTGAATGGTTTCCAGCAGACTGCAGCCTCTTCTGGCTCCCTAACTAATTAATGAGTTAATTAAAAGTTTTTAACCAGCGTCTATTTTACATTTAGATGAGAGTCGCGATTTTACCTTCTTTAAAAAAGCATTCTTTAACAGCTTTTAATATTTTTGATCCTCCAACAGCAGAGTCCTGCCAGAGCAACCTCCCCCAGGACAATAGGTACCAACCAACCCTCCTCCCGTTTATACCACCAAGAGAAGCCGCCTACGCATTTCTTCCCAGAACAGAGAAACTCTGCACCAAGATGATATGCTCTTTCCATTTTTAAAAGGATCTGGCAACTCTTAAAGGGCGGCTTCTCTCCCTCAAGTAACTTCTAACCAGGGACCTCCTTAAAGAAGTTCACAGAAGCATTTTTCATCTTCTGTGGGAATGTGTTCATTTGTACCTCGGATCACCCAACCCTGCCGCCCACTCTTTGACTCTTTTGGACTGAAGACCTGTCTTTTTCATCTTTATAGTCCCCACAGTGCCTAAAACTGTGCCTTGCAAGTAGTAGGTGCTCATGAAAATGTAGGCTGAATTTATTTCCTCCTGTGGGGTGAAGAAAAATAAAATGGCAGCCAGTTAGAGGAAGGCTCTTAAACTATAATATTAGGCTGCTGGAATTTTATAATTAAAGGGAACCATAACCATCTTCTGGTGGATATGATGAGAGGAGAAATAAAGTGGGAGTGATAGCCAACAGTCATTTCTGATGTCCCTTCATAATGCCAAGGTCACTGGTTCCCTCATTGCTCCAAGGGACAAGGTGTCCCTACACTCCTGTGGGGCCTCACTGTACTTGGATCAAGAATGGGCCTTTACAATAAACAAGGGTAAAACTTTGTATCGTTTCAAATCTGGGACACCCTGAACTAACAAAGGCTGAGTGATTATGGGCCAAATAATAACCTGGCCCTTGCTGTGCAGGGATTCTAGATAAAGAGAAAAATATTCTGTAATACTCCGAGATTCCTTGTTAGCTAGCACTCACTGATCCCAGAAGAGATTAAAAATACCACCAAAACTTCTTTTCGCGAAACGAATCCACAATGTCATGAGTTTAATGGAGAACACATGGCTTTGGCCATTCTTCTGAAACTTATTTTTATTATAGAAAAATATAAAAACAGTGCTGTGCATGAGCATATCAATGAGATGTTTGTTCTTTTTATACTTGTAAATGAAGTAATACAGGGTAAGTTAATCAGTCCCATTCATTTGGGGAGTGCCAAATTTAAAATCATAGACTTTCAGGGGTACCTGGGTGGCTCAGTTTGTTAGGAGTCCGACTCTTGATTTTGGCTCAGGTCATGATCTCACGGTTTGAGAGACTGAGCCCTGGGTTGGCTCCTCGCTGTTGGCACAGAGCCTCTTGGGACTCTCTTTTTCCCTCTGTCTCTCTGTCCCTTCTCTGCCCGTGTTCTCGCTCCCTCTCAACATAAATAAACTTAAAATACATAAATAAAATTACAGGCTTTCAGAACCACAGAGCTAGGATTATCTTAGATTTTCCAACTTAACACCAATGAAAAATACAATGTTTATATTTTGTGAATGTGTTCCAACATCAACAGAGAAAAAGACTCTAACTTCCCAAGTAATAACCATCATTAACTGAGCACTGTCAGTGTCCTTCAGCCAAAGGAACTTGTTCAGACCCCAGGAACACACCCTGTGGTTGAGCAGCCTGGGTTTATTACTCACTGCAGCCACGGAGATCACAAACCACGGGGAACCGTGCAGCATCTCAGTAAGAAGAAGTGTTAGAAAAAACTTATAGGATTGGTGCGTTGGTTGGGTAATTTGGGGGAGGGTCTGATGAAGCAAAGACTCACTCTAGACTGGGTACCATCAGAAAGCCAGAGCAATTCCAAGATTGGGCATCTCAAGAAATCTTACCTCTAGGGAGGGCAGACTAGAGTTGGGGAAAAGCTGTAACTGGTAAAGGAGTTGTGGTCACTCGCTTTAGCAGAGAGAGGGGGATGTTGGGTACTTTGTGGGCTGCACAGAAACCTTGTTTTGTCTTTATCATGGTCTTCGAGTGACCTTGTCTAGGTCAGCGTGCTGTGAGATTGTGTTCCATAGGAGAACCATGTGGTCTGGCCGAGAGACCAGTGCCCGGATGCTACAGGCTGCTTTCTCAGTACGAAGTAGGCGCTAAGTGCTTCCCACACAGCATTTCATTTAATTCCTTTCATTATTCTGTGAGGCATATATTCTGAGTCCCATTTCTCAAGTGAGAAAATAGGGATGTGAAGAATTTAACGTTAGCAGCAAGGAAATGGCAGGCAGAGTCAGGAGTGACGGAGCCTGACTCCAAAGTCCCACCCTGGGAACACACAACACATGATGCTCAGGGGTCTGAGAACTGAGGGAAGGACAGAGGGCGTGTGGGGGGGGGAGGGGTGGTGGGGGAACACAAGCTGGACCACAGAACCTTGGCCTCTGACTTTTTGTTTCCTGCCTTTACTGTCTCTGGGACCTTCACCATCCCTTACATCAGCCACCTGCCGTCCCCGTCCTCCCAGAGTCTGGACCCCCAGAAATTCTGCTCCAATAACATTTCTCTCCAACCCTTTTGGCCACCTCTACTTGTCCCCACAGCCCCCATCACACCTTGGGACCTGCCATTTCATCTCTAGAAATTAAAATTCTGACATTTCTTTCTTACCCCAGCAACATATCAGCCCACCTCTTCCTTATACTCCTTTCATCTTCCCCTCTTTGCCCCTCCCTAACCTTCAAGCCTGTCTCCCCCCTCATGGCTTTACTCTATTTCCTCCCCCGTCTCCCTTGAGCCGTATGACCCATCAATTAATTCCCCAGATCTCCAAACCTGCTCACCTCCTTGACCTTCTGGTGGCTGTCCTCCCTGACTCAGTGATGGTTTTCAACTTTTGGACACGTTTCTCAGCTCTTTTCAATGATTAACCCACTTAACTGTCACAACAGTTGTGTGAGCTAAATCCTATTATACCCTCATTTTACAAGCGAGGAACGGAGACGGAGACGTTCAGAGCCCTTAAATAACTTGCCTAAGGTCAAACTGCCAGTAGGTGGCAGAGTCAGGACTGGAACCTAGGCGGTCTTGCTCCAGAGTACCTGCCGGTGAGAGCAGTACTCTGCTGCCTTAACTTACAGTACTCTCCTGCTGCTCCTCTCTGTCCTTCAGAGCTGCCTCTGGTTATTGAATAGTTTCCTAAATCGGCTTCGTTCAGTGCCTGCAAGAAGTCCTCACTTCACTCACAAAGCTAAGTTCACCAAGACCTGTGCCTTCTGCCTCAAATTTCTCTGCATGCTTATGATCTCTTCTCTCCTTTCATCAGGGAGAAAGAGCCATTATTTGTAATATAGTAATTTGATTTTCTGTGTACCTATCTCCCCATGCTGCAAGCTAACCGACCCCCAAAGACATGAATGCCAAGGGTACACTCGGCCAGATTTACAACCTATAGGCTCAGATTTTAAGCCAGTGCTCACCAAGCACATATAATGCCCCCACTTGCGTGGCAAGTAGGAATTGGAATTTTAGTTCTTCCCAGGATGGGTATTTATTGGCCCTCTACCCCAGGAGCCACCAGCTCTAGCTAGCCTTCCTTTTTCACCCACCCTGTGTGTCTGTTTTGACTGGCAGAGCTAACTCGTGACTTGGGTGACCATAACTCTTGCCAATCTTTCCCCAGGGGGAGGGGGTGAGGGCTGAACCATCTTCTCTTTCCTGTCCATTGGCTGGCATCTCCCTTCACCCCTGATGAAGTTCCTCCTGGAAGCAAAATAATGCCACCACCTTGAGATGCATTGCCTAAAAACCACTGTGGCCACCCCCTACCCGTGGGCATGGGCCACTCTGATCAGTGAGTCATTGTTTCGTGTCACGAACACACATGGATACGCTTGAGAATCTACTGAAGGTTTAAAAGATCTGTTTATAAATATATGACTCATTTAAGAAAGTATCTTGAAGTTTTGCAAAAATTTTAGGGGTTTTCAGACTTCCCTGAAATTTTTTTTGGTGGAACTACTCATTTCTGTACACAGTATAGTGTCTCAGATGCAGCCCATAGTAAATATTTATGGAATTGAATTACATGGACTAAATCACAACTTCATCTGAAGTACAAAATCAGATTTATTGTCTTATTCTTTGTCTTTTCCCACAAAGTAACTTAAAGTGGTTAATATTCAGACATTTGCTTTTTAAAAGTATCTTTCTCAGTACCTTGACCTCAGTAGGAACAAATCCCCTTCTCACTTAATTCAACAAGGACTCAGAATTCTGTAAAGGCAATATCATTGGAACATGAAGTGAAAAAACAAAAGCAAGTCCCTCAAAATCCATTAAAAGGCATAAAACTGAATGTATGTACAGTTTGGATATTCCTTATCACGGTGGTTCTTAACCTTTCCCCCTAATTCAACGAAGCCATTGGGAACAGTGTCTCACAAACACACGGATTCCAATGCAGGTTGGCCTTGGCCGTGGGTCACGAGTCCTTGGAGGTCACAGCAGGATGTACGGGCAGAGCTGTAGCTCAGAAAAAGCCCTTCAGGAAATTCTGGTGCCCCTACCTCTGCTCTTTACATTCTGACTTCCATCCGTATCCTAAAAGAACAATGCCTACTCAAACACTAACTCAGTTTGGCTTTTTGGCTGCTGGCCCTGCTGTGCCTCAGTTCCACTAATTCCATTGGCTGTCAACAGCCATCTCTTCCTTCCTCCCTGCTAACAGAACATGCATCTGTTCAGGTACTGTCACTACCTCACCTGACCTCAGGTGGCCCTATCTCTTATTCCAGCCACAGGGCATGAATTATGACTGGTCAAAAATAGTCATCGAAATCTCTGCCCTTTTGGCCAGGAATTAGTCCAAAGGTAGGCTTGTCGTGGTGAGAGAGATGTGTAGGCTAATCGGCTGATGGGTGTGGTGGGGGGAGAATCCATCCCAAAGACGAGACAAATCCTTGAAAGGAGAAACTCTTCCTCATTCTCCCTGCCTGTGTGCTGACATAATATGGGAGATGTAGCAACTATCTTATGGCTTGAGAAGGAAGGACAGCACGGTAAGAAGGAAGCAGTGGAAACGGAAAGAGCTTCATAGTTAGTTGTGTTGTGGAGCTTCTGCTTCGACTGTGAACTCGGACTTCTTATCCAGTGAGAAAAAGAAACAATTCATTTGTCAGGCCCCACTAAATTTTGTTACTTTCAGCTGAATGCATTCCTATCTGATATACTCAGCTTCCATAAAGCAAGAATAAAAATAGTACCAACTGAAATGAAAGAAAATTATCCGTTTTCACATAACATGGTCTTAGATGTAGAAAACCCTAAAGAGTCCACCAAGAAACCCTGTTAGAATTAATAAACAAATTCGACAAAGTTGCAGGATGTAAAGTCAACACACAGAAATGAGTTGTGTTTCTTTGCACTAACAATGAACAATTTGAAAAAGAACTTAAGAAAATGATTCCATTTACAATAGCACCAAAAAGAATAAAATCCTTAGACGTACACTTAACCAAGGAGGTGAAAGACTTGGAGACAACTATAAAACGTTCCTGAAAGAAAAAAGAAGTCCTAAATAAATGGAAATATATCGTGTGTACATGGATCAGAAGACTTAATATTGTAAAGATGTCAATATTACCTCAAGTACTCTACAGATTCAGTGCAATCCGAACCTGTGACTTTTTTTGCAGAAGCAGAAAAATCCGTCCTAAGATTCATATGGACTTTCAAGGGATCCCAAATAGCCAAAGCAATCTTTAAAACAATTTTTTTAAATGTTTATTTATTTTTGACAGAGAGAGAGAGAGACAGAATGTGAGTGGGGGGTGGGCAGAGAGAGAGAGGGAGGGAGTTGCAGAATCCAAAGCAGGCTCCAGGCTCTGAGCTGTCAGCACAGAGCCTGATGCAGGGCTTGAACTCTTGAACCACGAGATCATGACCTGAGTGGAAGTTGGATGGTTAACCGACTGAGCCACCCAGGGGCCCCACCAAGGCAATCTTTAAAAAGAAGAACAAAGTTGGAGTTGTCACACTTCCTCATTTCAAAAGTTACTACAGGGGCACCTGGGTGGCTCAGTTGGTTGAACGTCCAACTCTTGATTTTGGCTCAGGTCACGATCCCAGGGTCAGGGGAGGGGGCCCTGGGTCAGGCTTTGCGCTGAGCATGGAGCCTGCTTAAGATTCTCTCTCTCTCCCTCTGCCCCTCTTCCCCACTCATGTGCTCTTTCCCTCTCTCTCATAAAAAATATAAATAAATGAATAAACAAACAAACAAACAAACAAACAGGGGTAACTCCTATGAAGCACTGGCAAAGTGCTTAACACACAGGTCAAACTCAACCTGAGTCATAACTTGTTTCTTAATGGTACTGCTTGGACTTAGTGTAAACTGAAGAAATCCTTCCTTGGGGGTGGGCTGAAGTGCTTGGTGATTAATGAGCAAGCATTAATTTCACAAGAAACTCATGTGAGTGCCCAGAAATTTACACACAGGTTGTCAATGGAGCGTGATCTTTAAAATCTGAAAAGGCAAACATCAGCTTTCAAATCTGCTGTGCTGTACCGCATCTGGCTTCTTGAACCCCCATTGCTTACTTATTAAGAAATATTCTCTACTACCAGCAGGTAGAAAATATTCATTTTCTTTAGAGAATAGCCATCAGTATATGCTGCTTTCAATTGTTCAGACAAATTGGCCTTACCCTATAGACTCAGTTGTGGGAATTATTCCAGGATTATTTACTTTAAATAAGTTATTAAAGATAGTTGAGCCATGAAAGAAAAGTTGATTTTTTGAGGTTCAGCCAGAAAAAGGAAAAATCAGCCTCTGTGACGGTTTTTAATTTCCAAAATGCTTACATATGAAGAATACCTCCCCCCTAAATTCTTTTTTTATTTTTATTATTATTTTTAACGTTTATTTATTTTTGAGAGACAGAGAGAGGCACAGTGTGAGCAGGAGAGGGGCAGAGAGAGAGGAAGACACAGAATCAGAAGCGGGCTCCAGGCTCTGAGCGGTCAGCACAGAGCCCGACACAGGACTTGAACTCATGAACTGTGAGATCATGACCTGAGTCAAAGTCAGATGTTTAACTGACTGAGCCACTAAATTCCCACTAAATTCTTGAGATTACTCTACTCATTTCAAGAGTGTCTCCTGCTGCTGAGTAATACAGATTCCTTGCTTTTGAAACATGTTAGTCTGTATAATAAAGGAAATGAATGTGAATTTACTTTGTTTAAAAAGCTAGAAAACAATTTCAAAACAATCCTCAATGCACTAATGTGACAAAATTTAAAGAAAAATGTAAAAAAATCAGTATTCTTGGAAAGGAAGAAAATTTATTTTTAGATGTTCCTGATGATTGACTGCAAATTTCTCTCACATTTATTCTGATTCTAGGTACTCCTTCTTTATGCTAAATTGTAGTAAAAATGCTCATTTCGGCAAATCAATTTTAAAGAAAGCAAAGCAAACACTAGAGAAAGTAGGTGTTTCTTTTCTGAAGTCTAAAGGGGAACATTATTCTCACTGCTGGTGAGCACATTCTGAGAAATCCAGGGTAACCTAACGTTCATTTGTGATTTCTGTCTTTCTTCCTTCATTTTCATCATGTCCCTTCACTGCTCAAAATCAAAAGAATGCAACTTTTATTCTTTTAAACAAGATTTTTTAACTCATAAAGAACAAAAGGGTAAACAAAGAAGTATCTTCCCTTAGCTCCCTAGCCACTTAATCACCCTTCCTAGCGTCAACCAATGTTTTTAGTTGACCCCTCCTTCCAGATATTTTATGCATTCTCACGCAAAGACATATATGCATGCTTACGTACATCCATGCCTTTTGAAAAACATTATATTTTGTTCTTTTTTTTAAAACTTTTTTTTAACGTTTATTTATTTTTGAGACAGAGCATGAACGGGGGAGGGGCAGAGAGAGGGAGACACAGAATCTGAAACAGACTCCAGGCTCTGAGCTGTCAGCACAGAGCCAGACACGGGGCTCGAACTCACGGACCACGAGATCGTGACCTGAGCTGAAGTCGGGCGCTTAACCGACTGAGCCACCTAGGCGCCCCAAAGCTTGTTTTCAACAACATTA